>NC_071596.1:4641785-4973830 GCF_024509145.1 Vidua macroura | reverse complement strand
TTGTCCTTTTGATTTTGGGTTCTGATTCCCAAATGGCCTTGGCAGGACAGGTTCAGTTGGTGCCTGGCAGCTCTCAGATCTCACAGATGTTTCTCCATCGTTTATGTTCAGATTCTGGGGCTGTCTCTGTAACCAAAAGACACTTTGGATTAATTTATTTCCTTATTAATTTCTATTTCTGGGACAAGACGGGAGCTCTGTGGGAACATGGGAACAGACACAACTACACCCCAAACCTCTCGGCCAAGGAAACCCTGGAGCAGTGTCACGAGAGCCTTTTCCAGCCGCTATCCCTGACCCCTGGGCAGGCTGGGAAGGGAATCTCTGACAGCACAGGAGCTTTTTTTACTCCTGAAATGTGACTTCCCTGGGTTTCCTGTGCCAGCAGCACAGGGCTGTGTAAGTCGAGCCATGATTTGGGAAGAAAGGAGCCTGCACACCCTGACTTTCATGGGTGGAGAGCTTGGCAATTCTCACTTAGACCCTTTCCAGCCCGGGGTTTTGGCCTCAGGAGAAGGGGCCTGCTGGGGAGCTGCCCCTACAAACCTTCTCTGCATCCTCTTGCACCTTCCCAAGGCTCCTGGGTTTAGTCTGGGGCTTGTTCTACCTCAGCACTGGGGAACTTCACAATTACAGAGCTCCTGAGTGGCCCCTCCGTGCCAGGCAAAGGGGCTCTGCTGCTTCCTGACGCTGCCCCTTCCCTCCTTCCCTTTTACAGCCCCTCCAAGTGCAGTAAAACTGCTGATTCCCATTTAAGGGATAATGCTGGGCACTAACAAGCTCACCTCCCTTTTAAAAGCCAGTGCTGGTCTCAGGAGATCTAATTTAGGAACACGTGGAAGGCCAGGGTGTCCTCCAGGGCTCCGGGGTGGGAGCTGCTCCGTGAGGAGCTCCAGCCTGGTTGGCTGCCAGAGCCTGGAGTATTTTTATCCATATCCAAGCTGCCGGAGGCTCCTGGCCCCACCTGAGCGTAGTGCAGGACAGGCTCACCTCTGCAGCAGGGGTTTGCTCTCCCAGGGACTGGCAGCAGGATTCTGTGGGGATTCCCATTTCTCCTTTGCCATGGGCTTGAGCTCCCACCTGCTTTCCCAAAGGTTTTGGGAGAGGATGGTGGAGCTCTCCAGAGCTCATCCCGTGATGTCAAACTGGCCCAGCAGAGACAAGGATGAATTCACGAGAGCAGAGCAGAAAGATTCTGCTGAAATACAAAGGGAAAAGGCCTCGTTCCCAACGTGTGGCAGTGTCTGGATGTGGGAAGGTGTTTCTTGGATATAGAGAAATAAATATTGGAGAGGGACTTTGGATAAGGGCCTGGAGTGCCAGGATACAGGGAATGGCTTCCCACTGCCAGAGGGCAGGGATAGATGGGATATTGGGATGAAATTCCTCTCTTTGAGGGTGGGGAGGCCCTGGTGTAGGGTGTCTAGAGAAGCCCCTGGATCCCTGGAAATGTTCAAGGCCAGGTTGGATGAGGCTTGGAGTCACCTGGGATTGGGGAAGGTGTCCCTGCCCATGACAGGGGTGGCACTGGATGGGATTTAAGGTCCTTTCCAACCCAAACCATCCTGGGATTCTTGATTCTATAAACCTGTGTTCCTAACAAGGACAGAACCCCCTCCCAAAGTCAGAACCCCCCAAGATGGTGACATCCAGCCCCAGGAATGCCATGGTGATGGGAGTGACAGCAAATGAATGGGGTCCTGGGTGTCCAGAGACGAGCAGGAGACGTGAAAGCAGCCAGCTTCACCCTGGTCAATATGGTCTGCTTTAAACTCTGTTTTTACTTCAGAATTGGGCTGCCAATAACTCCTTCAAACAATGATCTAATGCCTGTGTGAATGTTTGTAAAACCTCACTGCTGTGGCAGGTTGAGCTCTTGCCAAGAAGCAATCACATGTAATTAGGGAGAAGGAGTTGGAATCTCCTGGCCTTGCAGTGCAGCACATTTTCCAGTTGTGTTTGTCCCATTTGGACCACCTCATTCCTGGGGTGTGCTCCGAGCTGGGGTTTGTGGGACACTCTCCTGTCCCCAAGGGAATCTTGGTGGGAAGCAGTGCCAGAAACCTGCTGGAAAACACGAGGTACCTGTGCTGGGCAAGGTGGCAGGGTGACAAGGACAGAACCTGGCACGGGCAGAGCCACAAATGAGATTTTGGGTGCTCAATTCTCACCTGCTCTGCAGGAGATTCCTGAGGAGGCTTTTCAGGCACGTTGAGTCTTGAATGGGAACTGGGAGCATGGAGAAGCTCCGAGCTTTTGAGGGACACCTGGAAAAACCCTTTCCCTGGAGAAGAGGGACAGTCTCAATCTGCTGTGGGACTGGAGAAGTTCAACTGTTCAGAAAGCCCTGGAATAGTTTGGATTGGCAGGAATCTTTAAAGGACTTTAGTGCAGCCCTTGTTAAATGGTTGCTGCTCACACAATGAAAAGTTCTCAGTGGGAAATTAGAGCCTGTCCAGGACAGTAGATCCCAGGAAAAGGAATGAGGCATCCTTTGCCCAAACAGAGTTTAAACCTCAGTCCCCACTCTCTCACCTGGCACCTGAGGCCCCAAAGGACATTTCCAACCAAGTCAGAAATTTTGACATGGGAAGTTTGGTGAGAAAACCCTTCTTGAAATTCCTGGAGCATCCTGAAATTCCTTTCACTCTTTTTTCCAGTTCTGGAGAACCAGGCCTGTTGTGCAGCTCCTGGAGTGTTGTCCTGAAACAACAGGAGGTCAGGGACACACAGGTCAGGTCCTGTGGGACAAGGAGCTGTTATTTATGGAACAAATTTTTTCCTGAATGTGAGAGAGGAGAGATGGATTCTGCTCTCTGTTGGAGTTTGAAATCCTAAATTCTAGCCAAGAGACATCACATAAACTCGTGCTGAAGAACCTGACCTAGTTGGAATAATTGGAGGTAATTGTCAGCTCTTTCCAGATGACAAAACCCTTAATCACCAGCAGATGCTCAGCCAACCTCACAAAAAAGGCTGGAAACCCGGGGTGAACGGGGAGGAATTGCTGTCCCAGAGGCACCAAGTTTCAGGAATGGGCAGGAATCTTCCTTAGGGGTTTTTCCAATACATGGTCAGACTGGGGCAGTGGTTTGTGCTCATGGCCCGGGCATCTCTGCAGAAATCTGGAATTGTGCCATGAGTTACGCCGGAATATCCGAGAACAATTGGGGATGGAGCAACTCTGAAATGAGGAGCTGCGAGGTCGGGCTGCTCCACGGGTTCCTGTCCCAGATCCTTGAATCCAGACTCTCGGATCCCTGAGCTAGCCTGGGGTTTCCTAAAGCTTGGCATGAGTTGGATGTGAGGTGCTGCACTCCCACAGAGCTGCAGGAGTTGCTTTGGGTTTCACCTGGGAGTTCCCTGCAAGTTGGCAAAGCCCTGAAGAGAGGAGATGGGATCTGATGGGGATGAGGATGATGATGGAAGAGCGGGATACCTGGCACTGCCTGGGATATCCCAGTCCCAGCTGTGCTCCTGGGGGTGTGGAGACACTGCACAAGTAGAAATGGTCCTTCTAGAAGGGTCTGTCCTCACCAGCCAATTAACCTGGATTGCTAATTAGTCACGGAATTAGAGCCATGGAGTGTCCTGAGCTGGGAGGGATCCACAAGGATCAGAGTGCAGCTCCTGGCCCTGCAGAGACACCCCAACAATCCCACCCTGTGCCTGAAGCGTTGTCCAAACGCTCCTGGAGCTCTGGCAGCCTTGGGAATGTGACCATTCCCTGGCCAGAGCACTTGCAAATTCCAGGAACCAGGGTTTGCAGAGGTGTTTTTCATTGTACAATGAGATGGCGAAAGCATAGGAAAACTGGGAACCTCTGGAAGTGGTCAGAGCAAGGAGCTGCCCTTGTGCCCAGGCAGAGGCTGTGACAGCTGGGCTTTAATTACCCAGTGCTGTAATTTTGGGAGGCTCTGGAGTGGCTCTCAGCACATTTGGTGTTTTACAGCCATGGGGATTCATCCCTTCCCGTACAACCTCCTGCAGTGGGACCAATAACCAGGGATCCTGCCTGGAAACCAACAGCTCCCCTGGGAATGTCTGGGACAAGACTCATTGCAGGCTCTTTGAAGTGGGCAGTAATGTGGAAACGGTGACAGCAGCACCGTTCCCATCAACCAGGGCTCTCCCATGGGGGCAGGGGCTCTCCCATGGGGGCAGGGGCTCTGCAGCCCAAAAAGGGGGAAAATGAACCACCACACCTTTGGGAAGAGCTCGGTGTGCCCAGGATGGGTGTGCAGGGCTGGGCTGTGCTCCCTTCCTGGGATGGAGCTGCTGGCCCAGGGGATGGAGCTGCTGGCCCAGGAGAGGCTGGGATGGAGCTGCTGGCCCAGGGGATGGGGCTGCTGGCCCAGGAGAGGCTAGGATGAACTTTGTGGTCCAAGGGAGGCTGGGATGGAGCTGCTGGCCCAGGGGAGGCTGGTTGGGGGCCATGACCTCCTGTTGGAGCACTCCAGACCGACAGAACTCAGCAGCTGCATGAACTGGTTGTGGCCTCAAGCAAAGGCCATTCCTCAGCCGCTGGCTTCTGCCAGATGGTCCCAGCCCAGGCTCAGGGCCTCACGTCCCCTCTCAGCTCTGCTTTTCATGTGTCTCTCCCCAAAAAAAGGCCTGGGCCAGTGCCAGACTCCAGCAAACCCTTCAGAGCAGTCCCCCAGCTCTGGCAGGTCACCGGTGCTGGAACCAACCCCACGTCCTGCCTCTACAGCCCAGACATCCTCCTCGGCTCTCCCTGCCAGCTCTGGAATGAGAAATGGCTCTGCTCTTCTGTCTGCTTCCATTCGAATCCCTCTAGGAAAGAGCTCGTGTTCTCCAGCTCCGTGCTGCTGAAATTAGCGCTGGCACCCTGCAGGATTCCAGCCTCGACTCGCGCCTCCAGGAGTGGGAAGAGCTGCCGAGACTGCGGAGACAAGTTGGATGTGAGAGCCAAGTGTCCAAAAGAACACGTTCAGGAACAACACAGTGAGCAGGAGGTGCTCCAGCACGGCAGGGAAATCATCCTGCTGAGGATAAAACTCCCCCCCACCTCAAAAAAAAAAGTGTTCTTGGGCAGCCAGGAAGGGTTAAACCATGGCACGAGGTTTGGGACAGCTGCAGGATGCTGGAGTGGGCACTGGGGTTGGGACCAGGATGATGGTTTTAGGTCACTCACAAAGCTTTCTAATTAGGCTTTTTTTTTGGGGGGGGGTGAAAAAAAAGAAAAAAAAATGGTGTGTTTGATTCTGTAAGTGCTGAACATTCCACAATTGCTGTGTTTAATAAATACAGCGGGGGCTCCTAGGAGACTGAATGGGGCTGAATGAATGAAGTATGTGAGACATCTGAAACCTATTAGTTGGAGCAAACTGGTGGAGAGGCAGGAATTCTTCTCTTTTTAAAAATATTTATACATTTTCCTTTCATGTCAGGCCAACATCTTATTTGGGGTTATGTTCCAGTGGAAGGAAAGGTGTGTCGGGGGGAAATGCAGGGGGAGGGGAGGTGCAGATTTGGGTCAGGCCCAAAAGGAGCAGAAGGGCTGGGTGGCTTTAGGGCCATATTTTCCTTTTGGAATCGAAGCCAGCACGTTGATCCATCAGGGGATTTTGCCCCAGCCTCGATGGGGATGGGTATTTTGGGATTTGGTTCATTTTGAGGTGTTTTGGGGAGCTTGTCCCACCTGGAGCCCCTCGCTTGGGGCACCAGAACTCTCCAAATGAGGTTTATGGAGCCATGGGTCTGGTTTAACCTAGTTTGGAGATTTAGGCTGAATTAGAACACACATCCAGTGTTGTCCCCACCCCATGGACAGCTCCAGGAGATCCCACCAGTGTCCAGGAGCAGTGGGAATGATGCCACATCCCAGAGCTTTCCACCCAGACTTCTCCTTCTCATGCAGAATTACCTCACTGACTTGGGAAAATAGGGAAAAATAGAGAAGATTGGGATGGGAAGAACACAGAACATTTCCCTCAGGGAATAAGCAGAGCTAACAACTCTTCAGGAGCCACTTCACCTGTGGGGAAGTCTCTGGAAAGGGAGAAAAAGAGTTGACAACGCCCAGCTCCAGTCTGGGCAGATTTCCTGCTGGAAGCTGTGGTTATTTCCTGCTGGAAACTGCGGATTTTTCCTGCTGGAAGCTCTTGTTATTTCCTGCTGGAGGTTGTGGTTATTTCCTGCTGGAAACTGCAGATTTTTCCTGCTGGAAGCTCTGGTTATTTCCTGCTGGAGGTTGTGGTTATTTCCTGCTGGAATCTGTGTTTATTTCCTGCTGGAAACTGTGGTTATTTCCTGCAGGAAACTCTGGTTATTTCCTGCTGGAAGCTGTGGTTATTTCCTGCTGGAAACTGCGGATTTTTCCTGCTGGAATCTCTGGTTATTTCCTGCTGGAAGCTGTGGTTATTTCCTGCTGGAAACTGCGGATTTTTCCTGCTGGAATCTCTGGTTATTTCCTGCTGGAAGCTCTGGTTATTTCCTGCTGGAAGCTCTGGTTATTTCCTGCTGGAAGTTGCACAAATCTGGGACAAGTCTCCCACCTTTGGTTCTTCCCTCGGTGTGTCAGGAGCTCACCCAGGGCTTGGAGTGACGTCTGAGCTCACCTCTCCTTGTGCAGGAGCTCTGGATCAAAGCTCAGGATGGTGTCAGAGAGGCCTGGATTTTGCAGTGTTTTCCAGCTGATAAGAGATATGCAAATTATCCCTGCTCTCCTGTCATCCCTAATGAGCTTTGTTCTGCCCACTTTTACTGCACCACACACTCAACCCTCTCCCTTCAGGCTTCCTGAACTGAAAATGAGAAGTTTTAGAAAACTGGGAATTTGCAAATGGCTCCCATTATCCTTCTAATCTCCCCAACCTGATAAAATCAGAGGATATCTCCCCCCTCCATAGGAAACAGATGTTCCTCTTGCAGCAGGGACATGCAGGAGGTATCCTGAAATTTGTTTAATTTAGAGTCTCCCGGAGATGGGATTTTTTGGGGGTTTACAACCTGCAATGTCCGAGCTTGGATCTGGCTGAATTTGGAGTGGTGCCAGTCAGGAATTTCTGTGGAGTTTCTTTCCATCATTAGTGAAGAGAAACTCAACATCTCTGAGCTGAGAGCTCGGAAAATAACTTTGGAGTGGTTTTTGATGGCATCTCTCTGTCAGCTTAGAGGTGAAAACATGACTGGGACGTGGGATGAGGCTGGGTCTCATTTTGTGACGGAATAGTGGAACCCATTCCAAGAGCCCATGAATGGATTTAACTCCTCCTGGAGCTGTGGGGAATGAGGCACTCTGGAAACATCCTTTTCCATCCCTCTGACTGCACTTTCTCTGTGGCATCTGTTCCCCATCAGTGGGAGGATCTCGGTGGATTTCAGTCTCATCAGTTTTGTCCACCTGTAACTCTTGGGTTTTCACACCTCTCTTTTTTATTTCTTTTTCTTCTTTTCTACCAGGTTCAAACAAAATCCTGGTTTTGCTGATGACACTGGGGGAAGTTGCCCAGAGAAGCTGTGGCTGCCCCATCCCTGAAAGTGTCCAAGGTTGGACAGGGCTTGGAACAACCTGGGAGAGTGGAAGGTGTCCCTGCCCATGGCAGGGGGTAGAATGGGATCATCTTTAAGGTCTTTCCAACCCAAACCATTCCGGGATTCTGAATGTCAGTGCTATTTCTAAAATATCTCGATTTTCCTCTGCTTTGGAGGTTCTCAGTGTGTGTCCATCTGTGCATGTGTGGGTGGTGGTTGCATTTCAGAATTTCCAGGACTGTTATAGCTCTTATGTTTTTTTCCAAACAACTTCCTCCAGTGTGAGTTCTCCCTCCTGACGGATCCGGACCCCACTTGGAAGAGTTCTCCATGGATGAGGGAAGCTGGATAAAGAAGCTGAATTAAAGCCTCTCTCACTGGAGGTGATTTAAGGATTCCTCCACAGCAGAACCATGTAACAAAAATCCAGATTTGTTTCAGATATTGGACGCATTTCCCACCCTCCACGTGTTGATGCTGCCGGTGACAAACTGTGGAAAAAACTCCTGAAGTGTGAGCCAAGAATTCCCTTCATCAGCCTTTTGCTAAGGTGCATAGTTTATCCCGATTTTTCCTGATTTATCCCAGCCTCAACCTCGCTCAGACACATTCCCAAGGCGTGTCTCCTCCGAGCCTCTTGGGAGCACCATTTCCACGTCTCTCTGGACTGGCTGGACACGTCACCATCGCCGTCCCTGTCCCGGGGTGTCTCAGGCCAGGAATGGGTCCTGAGGGGAGAAGTGACCCGTGGAATGTGAGGAGGAGGAGCTGGAGCCCAGAGGTTGGATGGGGCAGCCCTGGCAGGTGCTGAGCTGTTCCTGAATTAAACACAACTCTGGTTAATTAAAGCAGCTTAGGGCAGTGCTCTGGGTTGGGAAAGGCCATGGATTGGGAGCATTCCCAGAGTCCTGTTTGGGGACAGAGAGGGACAGTGGCAGCAGTTGAAGGGGTGGCTTGGACCTCAGGCAAGGTGGCTGCTGGGGGTGTTTAATAACGTTCCCTTCCTCCTGAGGAGCAGGGCCAGGACACAGGGAATGGCTGGAGCTGTGTCAGGGGGTTGGGATGGAGATCAGGGAATGGATCGCCCTCATGGGATGTTGCTGGCAGGACTTTCCCAGTGCTCCTGGGCTCCAACTCCCCCCATTTCCCTGCTGTCCTCAGTGGGGTCTCAGTGTTTGTGTCCTCAGTGCCATCCCTCAGTAGCTGGGATGGATAATTTGCATCAGAATAGTCCAAAAACTGGGATCAGCTTTGACCAGAAACACAGCATCCTTGGGCTGTGAAAAACTGCTGCAAAACCAGCAAGTTCAGGCTCCCTGGCTGCTGACTTTTGTCTGAACACAGAGGCTGAATACCATCAGAATAGTTTGTTTTATTTCCAGCTTGCCTGAAACCAGAGATTCCTGGGAGGTGTCCAAGCCAATCGCTGAACCCAACTGGATTTTGTGAACCTGAACTCTGGAGCTGCTCTGGTCCCTGCAGCACTTTGGTTGTCCCAGCTCCCTCTCCCGGCATCCCAGTGACCCTTTCACAATCTCTTTGTGGTTTGTACTTGTCGTATTTTTCACATTCCTGATTTATCATGGAATGGGTTGGGTTGGAAAGATCCTGAAGGATCATCCAGTGCCACCCCCTGCCATGGACAGGGACACCTTCCACAGTCCCTGGCTGCTCCAACCTGCCCTTGGACACTTCCAGGGATCCAGGGGCAGCCACAACTTCTCTGGGAATTCCATCCCAGCCCCTTCCCACCCTCCCAGGGAGGAATTCCTTCCCAAAATCCCACCCATCCCTGCCTGCTGTCGGTGTGAAGCCATTCCCTGTGTGCTGTCCCTCCATCCCTTGTCCCCAGTCCCTCTTTGCCTCGCCTGTTGAAAGACCAGCAGGATTCCTGTGTTTAGTCCCAAGCACAGAGGGAGCAGAGCTGAGCCCGACTCCAGCACATCCAAAGGTGGGGAAGCAGCCAAGGCCTTGGAATCCATCCTGGGCTGGGAGCAGAGCAGAGCCTGAGCTCAGCGCCGGGGCAGCTCCGCACATGGAACGTGACGGCTTTGGAGAGCGGCACCTCTGCGCTCCTCAGTTCCAGGAATGTTCTAGGAAGTGGGCAGGAGCCTCCTGGTTTGGTGAGAGCAGGAGCAGCCCCATTTCCCTGCAGTTTGGGCTCTCAGGATGCTGCTGTGGCACAGCAGCCCTCGGTGTTCTGGGTGGTGTTTGGGGCTTGGAGCCTCCTGCCCCCCATTTCCCCCAAGTGCTTTTATCCCCTTCTCTCTCATCCCACCAAACCTTTTCCCTGCAGCTGGCAGAAAATGGGATTTTCTGGTTAATACCAAAATAAAAACAGCAGTGTCCAGCATGGGATGGGAGAGGGAAGGGGGAGAGCCAGGGGCTGGGATGGACAAGGAGCACGGGCTGTACATCCCAGAGAGCTGGAGGTGCTGCAGGACAGGAAAATCCCGAAGCAATCAGCAGAGCTGGGATGGGATCTGAGTCCTTTTCCAGCTCCTGCAGCCTTAGGATTGTTCCTTGTGGGATTCCTCTCCCTTTTCCCAGGCAGTGCCGAGCGTTTGGGGTTTGTTCCAGGGCTTTTCTTTGTAGTGATGGGGAAAACATGAGCAGAGTCACTTCCCCACTCCCTGTAACAGGAATAAAACATGAGCAGGAAAAAACAGCTTTTGGTGGGGGCCAAAGGTCTTGCAGAGGTTGCCTCCGTGGAATGGCAGCGAGCAGAAATCTCCAAGGATTTTCCAGGTGCTTTATTGGATATCCTCCCTGTGTTAGTCCAGGTTCCATCCTCCCTCTGGGAAGGATTCAGACCCTGGGGTTGTGTTGACTTCGAGCCTGATTTGATTCCTTTCCCTGGGGAATGCACACACCCCCAAAATGGATGGCTGGAAAAGTGGGTCCAGCCTTTGCTGTGAGGGAGGAACTTGTGATCCCCTCCAAAGCCCTGGCAGTCCCAAAGCCCTGGGATTGGATCTTGCTTGGATTTTCCTCCTTCCTTCACTCATTCACTTCACCAAGCAGCTGGAATCCAGCACCGGCTCCGACCAAGGAATGGGAAGAGGGATGCTCAGGAATCTCTGGGGTGGGACTGGATAATCCTTAAGGTCCTTCCCACCCAAACCATCCCGGGATCATGTGATTTATGACCCAAATTTGCCTTTATGCCCCACATCCCCTTCCTCTGCCCCAGCCAGGCAAACTCCTTCCCTGCACCCCAAATCTCTCCGGAAAAACACAGAGAGAGAATGGAAGAATCCGACTGAGGGGCTGAAATGGGTTAAGGAGCAAGATTAGATCAAATATTTCTGAGCATCTGGGGCTTCTTGACCACCCCATTGTGGCCCATCCCTGGCTGTCAGACCCTGAGCATTCCCAGAAGGAGTTAAGGGAGACCTGGGCGGGAGCCAAGAGCTTTTGCCGGAAGCTTTATCTTCCCCCCAAAAAGAATCTGATGTCTGGAGCTCTGGACGAGGCATTGTCCTCATAAAACACAACAAGAACAACAAAACAAGCCCTGCTATTCCCAGCTCTGTAACAAGCCATAAAATGGGGGGGGGGGGGGGGGGGGGAAAGGCAAAAAAAGAAAAAAAAAAAGCCCTGGAAATGTAAGAGTTTTATTAAACTGGAACCATGTGTTTCCTATAGTCCCGTCTCCATAAGCTGTGCACATCCCGTCCATGTTTATGTTCTCCTCGGGGGTGTGAGGGGTTTTTTTCCATGCCTGGGAATGATTAGAAGGAGGGAGCTCATGGATGAACTCATGTCTCCTGTGAGCAGCACCAGGAAACCTGCACACACCGGGAGAGGCACAAATCCTGCGGGAGCGGCCGGGGAAACGCGGGACGCCGGGAAGGGGGAAAGGCAAGGCACAAGGGAGAAGGAAAAAGGAAAATTTCCAGAGTGGAAAAAGAGGAGAAAGTTGTCCCATGTGGATCATTGTAGAAAGTGTGCACTGAGGATGTTCCCTGAGGGCCTGGAGTGATCCTGCCTCACCCAGGGAGGCTCAGAGAGGCCCATGTGTGGTTTAAACATCCCCCCTCCTCTTCTGGGGTCTCCAGCACCCCCCAGGCATTCCTTAAATGAGGAGATTATCCTGGAAATGAGTGTGGAGCTCCCTGGAGACTTCCCAGGAAAGGAGAAGGAGGAGAAGGGCCAGGTCTGGGATTTGCCAGGAGCCCTCGGCCTGGCTGGAGACATTTGGGCACAAGGAGTGGCCACAGCGTCCGTGGGGAGCTGGGTGGTGACGTTTGAATTCAGATTTGGGCAGGAATGCCCCGGGAAGGGGGCTCAGAGGAGGAGTCTCGGGGGAAATGGGTAATGGGATATTTTTAGCTGGAATTGGCAGGGCTGTGGTTGCTGTTTCCACGTGGGTGAACAGCCCTGGTGAGGGCTGGGAAGGACTGGGAATCATCCCCCGTCCAGGGAGCAGGTGTGGTGACACCTGCGTGGTGACAGAGCTGCAGAGAAGGGACATTACATCATGGAGAGTGACCTCAGAGATCCCAGAGATGACGGAATTTCACCCATTTTTCCTGGTCCTGAGCCCATTCCCTCCGTCTGACCGGTGCCTCTGCTCCTGCAGGACATCCAGGCGTGCTCAGGACACCAGGGACTGGGGATCCATGATTTCCTGGGCATCTGGTTGTAAATCCCAGGCTGGTTTAGGTTGGAAGTGCCCTCAAAGCTGCTCCCATTCCACGGGCAGGGACACCTTCCACAGACCTGGTGTTAAAACTTCCTTCCTTATTTCTCATTTGGAATCTTTGGACTTGGCATCCAGCTGATGATATTTTTTTTTTCCTCAATGATAAAGGTTTTTTTTTCTATCCCCACATTCTCCTTCTGCAGTGATATCCATGCCTGGCAATCAAGTTATCTCTCAGACTTCCTTTAGTTTTGATAAAGTGGCTCCCTCAGCTTTGCTAACCAGGGACTTTCTCCAGGCCTTTGATCCCTTTTGGAGATGTTTTACAACAACTTCTGGGCTCAGCTCATTCCCTTTCACGGCCCTGTCCTCATCCCTGTGGAAAACCCATCCAGTTTGGGGTCTGCAAATGTTCCCAGTAGTGCCTGGACATTTTTGCTGTGTTGTTCCAAACCTGGCTGTGGACACTTCCAGGGATGGAGCAGCCACAGCTTCTCTGGGAATTCCATTCCAGGGCCTCCCCACCCTCCCAGGGAACAATTCCTCCCCAAATCCCATGGAATGCTGCCCTCTGTCCATGTGAAGCCATTCCCTGTGTCCTGTCCCTCCAGGACAGTTTAGGACCAGCACAGGCCACGCAGCCAAACGTGGATCCTCAGCGTGTGGCATTTGATGGGCACTCTGCTCCTTCAGCCTTTTAATTCCTCCTCCTGGTGAAAGCCTTGAACGCATCCCAAAAATAAGGATTGGTGGGAGAGGAGCCAACAAACACCAGCACCTTTCCTGGCAGAATTCCTGCTCTCCCCACAGCCCTGAGAGGCCAAATCCAGCTCCTGCTCCGTGGCAGCTGCCAGCCAGGAGTGGCCTTTTCCAGGGAATGACTCCTGGAGCTGTTGGCACCCAGGGAAATCTGCTCCTGCTGCTGGGCCCTGGCTGGCAGCGGGCAGAGGGAGCAGCAGAAAAAGGGGTTGGCACCTCCCAGGGAAGGCAGAGCTGAGCTGTTCCCTCCAATCTGTAAATATTCAAAGGAAACAGATTTTCTGCTGGCTCTGGGGTTGTTCCCTCATTACCCCGAGCTGGGAAAGGGACCCTGCAGGACGGACTGGGGACACTGGGGGTGTCCTGGCCAAGGGTGACATCACTGAGGGGCTGGCTCCAGCTCGCACACGACCCTGACAGGCAGAGCCAAAGGATTCCAAAGGAAAATCTCCTTCCCCAGACCTTGGAATATTAATAATGCCTGCAAAGGCAACAAAATAATGATGCAACTCCCCGGGGACGTGGAAGGGTCTTTGCCAAGCAGCTCAGACACAAAGGCTCTGCTGTGTGTGCTTCCTGCGAGGAGGCTGCACAGATCTCATGGAATGACAGGAATCGTGGAATCCCAGACTCCCAGAGCAATTTGGGTTGGAAGGGACCTCAAGAATCAAACCCAACCCCTCCATCCTGGTGCAGGAAGTGGCCGGCGGATCCCAGGTTTTGCTGCACACAAACTCCTTCCCATCCCTTTTGGGTCTTGTTGTGTTTTCCAGAAATTCCTTTCAAACGTGTCCTGAAGGTTTTGGATTCTTCCTAGACCAGTCAGACCAGTACCCATCCAGCCCCTCAGCTTTGGGATAAACTGATAGAAACCTCTGGAAGCCAGGTTTGGAACAGGAGTCCTCCAGTCCTCCATGGCCTGCTCAGGAGAAGTGAGGCCGTGGCCCACCTGGGGCAGGAAGGGAGTTTGGGATCTGGGTATCATCCATGAGGTGATGTTTGCAGGGCAGGACAGCTGTCCTTGGGTTCATTTGGACAAAATTTGTTCCCCTCTTCCTTTGGGTGGCAGAGTGGGGCTCTGCTCCAGCATTTGGGACATCCCAGGGAGGCCACGGGGCTGGATTTGCTGCTGGGGAGCAAAATCCAGTGTTTTTGTAGCCCCGGGCTGCAGCTGTGCCATGGCCAAGCTGCTCCACACGGGCTGAGCTGGGGCAGCTCCAGCCTTGCCTGGGTGGTCTGGCAGCTCTGCAGCTCCACACACTCCTTGTGCAGCCCCTTCCTGGGGAGAATCCCGGGACAGGGAGGGAAGGGAGGGATGTCCAGGCAGGAGGAGAGCTGAGAGGGTTTGCATTTACCAGCTGATGCTGCACGAGGAGCAAAATCAAAGCCTCTGGGTGTCCTTGGAGCGGGATCAAATCCACGCTCGGAGAAGAGTGAAAGAGGATCCACCCACCCCGGTGCTCAGCCTGGCTGCTGAGCCATGGAATCACGGAATATTCCAGGTTGGAAGGGACCCCCAAGGCCCATTGAGCCCAACTCTGAATTAAATGGCCCCTTTAGCCTGGAATTCCAGGGTGGTTTGGATTTGAGGGGACCTTAAAGCTCATCCAGTGCAATTCCTGTCATGGGACACCTTCACCTCTGGTCAGAGGGATGGAGCTCCTCTCCCGTGAGGAAAAGCTGGGGAATCAGGCTGATCCAGACCTCTGGAACCCTGACAGGACACAGATTTTCATTTAATCTTCTCCCCATAGCAGCTCCTCAGCCTTTGCTCAGAGCTGTTCTCCCATCCTGCGAAATCCCAGCAGCTTTTCCCGTGCAGGATCCAGCACCTCTTGTCTCTGTTTCCATGTTCCTCTTCCTGCCCAGATTCCTGAGCTGTGAACCCACCTGCTTTTCAGAGGAACACACCAAACAAGGTGGATATTTTGGTATTTTTCTCCAATATTTTCCCTTTTTTTTCCCCGTTTTTGCTTCACCACAGAGCCCTGCTCAGCTGAGGCGACGGGAAGGGACCTCATGAGTAACCCTGGGGTGCCATCCTTGCCCTCTCCTCCCCTCCTGGACCTCTCCAATCCCTGTGGATTCATTTAATTGCTCCTCCTTGTGCCAGCTGATGCTCTGGGCTGGGATTGGCACCACATTCCTGAGCATGGACGTGGCTTTTCCTCATCTGTTGGTGCTGGGAGACAAAAAAAGGATCTTTTCCATGAGGAATGGCTCCAACCTCATGGCTTGGATGTGCTTGGAAGGCTTGTGCAGAGCTCTGCCCCATCCTCACCTCCAGGAGAATCCAATGTGGATTCACCATCCCGGGGTTTCTCCAAATTGAGCTGTAGGAAGGGATATCAATATTCCAGCTTTCCCTGAAATCCCCCTCTTGTTTTCCCTTGAAAACAGCTCACGTGGAATTCTCACCTTCCACGGGGGGAGGGTGCTCGTGTGGTCACTTGTCCTCAAGAAAATTCCAGCTCCTCTATCCGAAAGTGGCTTTTTTTTCTTTTCTTTTTTTTCTTTTTTTGGCAGATCCAGGCAGTGAGTGGCTGGAAATCCTGCCCACGGCACCGAGCAGGAGTTCCTGGGATCTGGGGAGCTGGGCCAGGGCTCTCCATCTGCTCCAGCCCCGCTGCCAAGTTCAACTTCTGCGCTGCAGATCGCACAAAGGGGAGAAAAGAGCCGCGAAAAAAAGGCTGGAAAAACGGGAAACTCGGAATTCAACCGAGGGCAGAGGGAGTAAGGTGGGGCTGGAGCAGACAGATGTGGTGGGGAGAGTCACATCTGCCTGGGGAGATGGTGGGGACACTCAGGAACAAGGGCTGGATGTGCCTCCAGCCCACCTGAGGGCAACAAGAAAAGTGTTTGTATCCCTGCTTGGAATTTCACAGGAAATGGAGGGATCGCCTTACTCCTGGCAGGAGAAAGAGGCAATTTTCCTTCTAAATCAGGCAGCTCCCGTGTCAAAAGTTCCACAACGAAATCCCACTGCACTCAGAGCAGGGCTTTTTATGAATAAAATCTTAATAAATGTCCAGGGCTTGATTTTTCGCAGCAGCCTCGCCTGGCTTTGATCTCCCCTTGCCTGGGCTCAGCCCCTGCCAAGCCAAAGAGGGAAAAAGTCCCTTTCCCCGGGTTTAAAGCAAAGGGTGTTTTTCTAAAGCTCTTGGCTGTGGAGCTGTGTGTGATACATCATCCCTCGGCCCCATCCCTCCTCTCCCAAAATCCAGAGCACACACTGAAACAATTTCCCTGTGGTTTCCCTCCTTGGTGGAGTCGAATTCCTAGAAAACAAAAGGAATGTTGCAACCCCTGGTCACAAGCTCGGAGGCTGGAAATGTTACACACACACACACACACGGTGGGACCTGGGATCAGCCCTGGCTGGTGGCACCTCAGTCCCAACCCCACATCCCTGGAATCCCTGAGTCCTCCCACAGGTGTGTAAAATTCGGGAGTTTCTCCAGCCCTGGGAATTGCAGGAGGCAGTGAGGATTTAGGGAATTCTGTTGGCTCTTTGCCCCAGCCCTGAGGTCACTCAGAGCTCCCTGAGGTCTGACCTGGTCCTGTCCAAACCCAAAATCCTGGGATGGGCACACTCTCATCCCAGTGAATCCACAGTGAATGCAGGGGCAGGAATTCCTCCCTGGGAGGGTGGTGAGGTGCTGGAATAGATTCCCAGAGGAGCTGTGGCTGCCACAGGCATCCCTTGGGATGTTCTTTACCTTCAGGATTTTTTTGGGGTACATTTTAAGGGCATCTGGACAAGGTGCAGGAGCAGATTTGTGTGGATCATCCCAGGAGGTGACAGCCACTGCCTGGTATTGCCTGCTGCCAGGAGATGGGATAATTCACATCCTTGGGATAATTCACATCCTTGGGATAATTCACATCCTTGGGATCACCTGGGCTCATCCTCTGAATTCCCTGGCTTGGAAAGTTCTCAGGAGCCCTCGTGTTCACACAGGACCTTTTAAATGTTTTGTTTTTTTTTTTTTTTTTGGCAAACAGAGGTCCCTGGACTGAGCCAAAGGTGAGGCAGGAAGGTGCTGCAAGCTGATTATTGATTTAACGTCAGGGAGGAGGAGAAACCAGCCTGGTTTGGGGCCAAAACCCTGCTGGGTGTGTGTGGGGCAGGGAAGCCAGGGAAGGAGTTAATGCTGTGGAACAATTTCCCTGAGGAAAGCTTTGTCTGGGCTGGTTCCTGAGTGTGCTGCTCGCTGCCACTTTTGGCCTCCAATTCCTTCTGCAATTCCATGGGGAGGTTCTGGAAATCCTGAGCACTGCAGGTCCAGCCTGTCCTCATCCCCCTCAGCCCCTTTTAGCCCATTCCCGTGAATAAATCCCTCCCTTCCCTGCTCTCTGAGCAGAGTGAGCAGCGTGGGCTGGCCAGGACAGAGCAGCAGCGTCCACCCCGCATTCCCTGACCCCGGCTCTCTGCAGGGGCTGCAGCACAAGGGCCTGAAATTGCTTTTTTGCTTGTTTTTCCCCCTGTTTTTTTTTTTTTTTTCTGAGATGACATCACGGTTCAGAGCTGTTGCTGCCCTGACAGCAGTTGTGTCACCCTGGGAGAAGCAACACGGGCTAATTTTAGCCCAGGCAGTTTTTAGGTGACGCTTTTTAATAAAGGCAGGAATGGAAAAGTTCAAGGGGCTCTCAGGCAGCTTTGCTGGGGGTTCCTGACAGGCCCTGATGGGGCTGAACCAGCTCAGCTTTGATGCAGAAATGAAGGGAAGAGGTGAAGGAATCAGGGCTGACACCCAAATTCCCAGCTCTCGTCAGACTTGGGAGATCAAAGAATCCTGGAATGATTTGGGTTGGAAGGGAACTTAGATCTCATCTCATCCCTCCCCTGCCGTGGCAGGGACACCTTCCACTGTGCCAGGGGGCTCCAGCCTGGCCTTGGACATTCCAGGGATCCAGGAGCAGCCCCAGCTGCTCTGGGAATCCATTCCAGGCCCTCACCATCCTCCCAGGGAGGAATTTCTTCCCAAAGTTCCATCTAAACCCCCTCTCTGTCCATGTAAAACCATTCCCTGTGCCCTCCATCCCTTGCCCAAAGTCCCTCTCCATTTCTTGTGGCTCCTTCAGGCACTGAAAATCCCCAACTGGGCCACCCCAAGCTTCACTTCTGCAGCTGGACAATCCCAATTCCTGATTTCCCAGTTCCTGAAATCCCAGTTCCTGATTTCCCAGTTCCTGAAATCCCAGTTCCTGATTTCCTAATTCCTGATTTCCCATTCCTGATATCCCAGTTCCTGAAATCCCAGTTCCTGATATCCCAGTTCCTGATTTCCCATTCCCAATATCCCAGTTCCTGGTACCCCAATTCTTGATTTCCTAATTCCTGATTTCCCATTCCTGATATCCCAGTTCCTGAAATCCCAATTCTTGAAATCCCAATTCCTGATTTCCCAGTTCCTGATTTCCCAATTACCAATATTCCAGTTCCTGATTTCCCAGTTCCTGGTACCCCAATTCCTGGTACCCTAATTCCTGATTTCCCAATTCCCAATATCCCAATTCCTGATTTCCAATTCTTGCTTTCCCAATTTCTGATTTCCCAGTTCCTGATTTCCCATTCCCAATATCCCAATTCCTGATTTCCCAATTCCTGATATCTTTTCCTCCCAGAGAAAGAGCCAGGAGCTTGCTGAGCATTAAAATGTAAATGTTGAATTTAACAACTTTTAAAGCAGCTTTAAGCCCCCTCCCCTGGGCATTTCCATGATTCCAGTGGCATTAAGGAACGAGGATCTCATCCCATTTTCCCATAGGATTTTCCCACCTCCATGTGCTCCCTGCAGCTCCCCAAAATGAAGAGATTGGATCTTTTTCTCTGCCTTCATTTGCATTATTTATTGCTCAAAGTTCCACCTGCTTGCACAGGACACATGGCAAAAATTCCTGAATCCAGGAAAACTCATAAATCCGTTCTGGGTTTGTTAAATAGTTTGGGCAGATAATGAATCATCTGCAAATATTTGATTTCACTACTGGTGAAGTTATAGGCTCTGCTTTTTCCTTTTCTGCACAACATTTCAGAAGCTTGGATAAATACAATAATTGAAAATTAATTTAAAAGCCCTTTGAAACCACATTTGTGTCATCTAAAAATCAAATTCTGTGTTCAGGTCAAGCGAAAATGTTCATCAAATCACCCCTAAATGACTCCTCCTTTCTCTTCATTTCTCACTCTGCTCAGGGCAGCAAAAAACTCAATTTCTCTGAGGGTTCTGCCCCAAGCACGTAATTAATAACAATAATAATTAATTACAAGCATTCTTCCACTGTGCTTCGCTCATTAAGAGGTGAAACCCTTGCTGGGCACTTTGTGACAGCTCCTTGAGCTGAGCCTAAGGTGGGTTTGAGGCCTCTCTCCTCCTCCTCCAGGGGGAAATGTCGTTTTTGGGTCTTGCCTGGCTCTAATTTCCCGTGGGATGTCCCAGTCCTGCCCTTCCCCGGCAGGTAAAGCCCAGGCTGATTTAAGCTGGAATGGGGGCAGGACTGGGGATGGGAATGGGAATGGGAATGGGAATGGGAATGGGAGTGGGGATGGGGATGGGGATGGGATGGGAATGGGAATGGGAATGGGATGGGAATGGAATGGAATGGGAATGGGGATGGGGATGGGAATGGGGATGGGGATGGGGATGGGAATGGGAATGGGAATGGGGATGGAATGGGAATGGGATGGGAATGGGAATGGAATGGGAATGGGGATGGGGATGGGAATGGGATGGGAATGGGATGGGATGGGAATGGGGATAGGAATTGGAGTGGGAATGGGATGGGATGGGATGGGAATGGGAATGGGAATGGTAAATGGGAGTGGGAATAGAAATTGGGGTGGGAATAGGAATGGGAATGGGAATGAAATGGGATGGGAATGGGAATGGGATGGGAATGGGAATGGAATGGGAATGGGAATGGAATGGGATGGGGATGGGAATGGGATGGGAATGGGAATGGGAATGGAATGGGAATGGGATGGGGATGGGAAATGGGAATGGGAATGGGAATGGGAATGGGAATGGAATGGGATGGGGATGGAGATGGGGATGGGAAAGGGAATGGGAAATGGGAGTGAGAAATTGGAGTGGGAATAGAAATTGGAGTGGGAATAGGAATAGGAATGGGAATGGGAATGGGATGGGGATGGGGATGGGAATGGGAATGGGAATGGGAATGGGAATAGGAATGGGAGTGGGAATTGTCTCCTGCCCGAGCTGCGTTCCCTGCCCGGCTCCGTTCCCGCCTCTGCCTTTCCCCTGGCATCCCGCAAGGTCGCCGTTAATTAGGCTGCTGTTAATTAGGCCGAGCCTCTCCTGACCCCTCCAGAGCCGGCAGGGGCTGACTGGGAACAGGGCTGGGAACAAAGGAACGCCGAGGGTTTCAAAGGGAGCAGCAGGAGAAGGGCTCGGGCTCTCCTGGAATTCCGGCTCCGCCGGGAATTGAGCCGATGGCTGCAGCTGGAGCCTCCCGTGCTGGGGTCAGGAGGGGACGGGGCTGGAGCAGATGTGGGGTCACTGTGGGGAATCCTTGGGTCTCCCTTTGGATCCCCTTTGGTGCAGGAGCTCCTCTGAACGCCTCGGACCTGGAAATCAGCCGGATTTGGGCTTTCCAGGGAGAGTTCTGGGCTTCCACCCCTGGGAAAAGCCGTGGGTGTGCAGTGGCACGGAGCAGAGAGAGGATTTATGTGCATTTTATTCTATTTGAAGAAAAGCCATGGGTCGTGAGGCCTACAGCAAGAGGCAGAGGAAAATCGGGGTTTTTTTGGTTTTATTGTTTTGTTTTTTTCACAGAGCCAAAGAGTAGAATTGAACTCCCAACTGACAAAGTTCTTCCTTGGAAGAAAAACTGAATATCTGCAACACACTTTTATTTTTAAAATCATTTATTTTGACAAGATGCTTCTTAACCTCCAAGGTTTTTTACTCCTCTGGAGCCAAGGTAACTTTTGGGTGTGAAGATCCTGGGCTGGGTTGCCCATTCCTTCAAAAATCCACGTTTCAGGCAAGTTACACTTCATTGTTCCGGGCGAGTCCCACTAAAACCAGGAAAACCATCAGCCAGAAAAGTGCTTTTCACTTGATGCTTTCCCCTGCTCTACCACACCACCACTTCCCCCTTAATTAAGACTGAACCCTAATTATCCCCCGAGCCCTTTGAAGCGAAGCCAGCCTGTCACCAGCCGAAACTGGGGATCGCAGCTGGGCGAGTTCCACTAAAACCAGGAAAACCATCAGCCAGAAAAGTGCTTTTCACTTGACGCTTTCCCCTGCTCTACCACACCACCGGTTCATTAAGACTGAGCCCTAATTACCCCCCGAGCCCTTTGAAGCGAAGCCGCTGTCACCGAAATTGGGGATGGGAGCCTCCCCTAAGGCAGAGCCCCGGCAATGCCGAGGTGCCACCGGGCTGAAGCCGAGCTCTCCCCCAGCCCCTCCTCGGAGAATTTTGGCTGGAGGATGTTGGGCTGAGCTACTCCCACCGCCCGGGCCCTCCCCCTGGCCTGGACGAGGCTGTACCTTTTCTCCTCTCCCCAGGAGTGAGCCTTGCAGTCCCTTCTGTCCTGCCCAGACCTCCACTAAACAAAGGAGCTCTGGGCACATCACCAGCTCCAGGACTCAAAGGTATTTCACCACTTTCCGCCTCACCCCGGAGCTGCACAGCTGATTTCTTTTCTCTTTATCGGTTCCTTTCTCTGTTTGATTGTGTCTCGCACATTTTTTTATTATTATTATTTTTTTTTTAATCTATTTCATTTCACACTCACAGCCTTGCCTTGGAAATGTTTTCCTGCTTCCTTCCCAACCGGTTTAAAATCTGATTTTTAGGGCTTGATTCTCTCATTGCTTTCTCAGTGTCTTTCTCACAAGTGGGGTTTGCTGGAATTTCTCAGCGCTGCAAAGAACTTTTGGAGGCTTTTATTCCATTGAAGCTGCGACTCTCTGGCGGCTGTAAATGACTTTTCCATGCCTGTGTGAGCTCTCCGGGAATGTCCCGTGTATCGATCATTTGTCAGGCTCCTCATCCCCCCGCGGGGAAATGGATGCAGCTGCAATTCCTTCGCTTTAAATCGCTGGAGTGCGAAACTTTTTGTGACTTTTTATTTTGTAATTATTTTTTAATTTTTTTTTTTTTTTTTTGCCACTTTTTCCTCCTCCGTGTGCCCCGTTCCTCGGCAGCTGCGGGACAGGGAAGGAACACTCTGCCTTTTGTGTGGCTGGAGATAAGCGGAGCCCGCAGAGCCGGAGCTCGGGGGGCTGCAGGGAGGGCATTTCTTTGTCTCCTTTCCCCTTCCCACTCTCCTCACTCCCTGCGTTTGAAACCTTAGAGCCTGAAAAATTCCTGCCCTCAAGAGCTGAGGCATTCCCAGCTGGGACGCTGCGAGCAGCGAGGGAAATTGAACTTTTAATTAATTTTAATTAATTTTTAATAAGTTTTAGGGTTTGGGATTTTTTATTTTTTTCTGGGGGGGGGTTTTTTGGTTGGGTTTTTTTGGGGGTTTTTAGTTTGTTGTTTTTTTTTTTTTTTGGTTCAGACACATTTTCTGTCCTGTCTGGGCTGATTTTCGAGGCTGGGCTGGCCCGGGAAAGCTGCAGTGGGAGAGCAGGGGGGACAGTCAGGGGTGGCTCGGGGGCCTCTCCTTCCCCACCCGGGGCCTCTCGCAGCACAGATTGTTCCCACTCCGGGGCACATCCAGGATTCCTCATTCCTGCAACACCAAATTTTGGGGGTCCTGAGGTGAGAGCTGCATCCCGAGCCGCTGCTGGCCGGGAGGAGGAGGAAGGATGGGCTCCCCACGGGCAGAGCTGGGGGATTTGGGAATGGGATCCCTTTTTAGAGCCTTTCCCTGGGGATTTCTCATCTCCTCCCCCCCGATCCCAGCCTTGTCTCTCCTGCTTTCTCCTCAGCCCCCCAAAATCACCCACCCCATCCCAGGGGGCCACCCCCAGGACACCCCAATGTCCCCTGGGGGGATCAGTGCCGTGCCAGGGGCTGTCCCCATGCCAGGACAGCTGTCCCCTGAGCCATGGATGAGCTGGGATCTCCTGGAACACCAGGGAGCACAGCAGAGCTGTGGGATGATGGTCCATGAACAGGAGCTGCTCTTTCCTGACGTTCTCCTCTTGCCTTGGAGGACTTTGGTTGCTCTTTGTTTCTCCATCAGGAAAGTCAGTGTGAGGCAGAGCCACGACTCTTGGGCATCTCCCGGTTTCCAGCTCTTGGGAAAGAAAGATTTGGCAAGGCAGTGGTGGGGACTGGCACTGGGCACACTGGGTGGGCTTCTGTGACCCCCTGGATCAGCTCCAGGAGGAGCTGCCCTGGGCTGATCAATGACTTCAAAAACGGGAAACTCCTTAAAAAAAAAAAAAAAATCTCTTTTCCCCTCTTTTTCCTTCCAGAAAGGGGACTCCAGGACGGGTCCTTGGCACTTGGGGGCTGCTGCCAAAATCCATCCTCCTCCTCCTCCAAGGGCAGCAGGGAGCCTGCAGCTGGACAAAGCTCTTGGGGGACTCTCAGAACTGGGGCCAGCATGGGGGATTTGTGGCTGGCCAGGCTCCTGCTGGGCTGCACGGCCGTGCTGGCGGTGGCACCGGCCCGGGGACAGTACGAGGGGGACTTGCAGACAGACAGATTTGCAGCCTACGAGGAGAGACCCCCGAACAGAGTGAGGAGAAGGGGCCAGGACTCGCTGCGAGGGTGAGTTGGAGTTCTTGTCTCTTTGGTAAAGCAGATTTTGGGTTGTTAGCAGAGCACACAGGGAGCTGGGCTGGCAGGATTGCCATTCCCTGAGCTCGGGGAGGAAGGGCTGGATCTGGGAGGATCCCATGGGAGCAGTGCTGGGCGCTGAGCTCCCTTTGGGGTCACGGCACTTGGGGCTCACCTGCAGGGACTGGAGACCCCCCACACCCACCTGGTGGGTGGGTTTGTCTTCCCTGGAAGGGCGGGCACAGAATTCCCAGAGAAGCTGCGGACATCCCATCCCTGGGAGTGTCCCAGGCCAGGCTGGACAGGGCTTGGAGCAGCCTGGGACAGTGGGAGGTGGCCCTGCAGGGGTGGCACGGGATGGGCTTTAAGGTCCCTTCCAAGCCAGCCCATTCCATGCCCAGCACTGGTGGCTGTGCCTGTCCTTCCCACGGCCCTGGGGGATGTTGGCACCTCGGGATTTGCCCCTGGGGTCCCTCTGGCTGCGCTCCAGGTGCTGGGGCTGTGCTGGGAGGGTTTTATCCCTGGGCAGGGGCCGTGCTCAGTCCCTTGGGGCAGCTCCTGCTCTCTCCCAAATTTGAGGCCATTTCCCACCTGAGGAGGGAGTCCAGCCCGGGCTGAGCTCAGCTCTGCTGCTCTAAGATGGTTCCTGGCCCGTGCAGATCTGGGGTTATTTTAAGTTCTTTTAAGCCTGTCTGGCTGCAGCTCCTGGGCAGCGTTCCCGTGTCCGTGGGCAGGAGCAGAGCGGGATCCACGCACGGGGCCGGGCAGTGCCAGAGGCTGGGGAATGCTGGAATGCTGCTGGAATGGGGGCACTGCCCCAAAAATGGGCCGGGTTTGGGCTGCAGCTGGAGCTGTGGGGATGGAGGCATCTCCTCCTGGAATTCCAGCCTGCGAGGATGGAGGAATCTCCTGGAATTCCAGGTTGTGGGGATGGAGGAATCTCCTGGAATTCCAGGCTGTATGGATGGAGCAATCACCTCCTGGAATTCCAGGCTGTGCAGATGGAGGCTTCTCCTCCTGGAATTCCAGCTTGTGGGGATGGAGGAATCTCCTGGAATTCCAGCCTGTGCAGATGGAGGCATCTCCTGGAATTCCAGCTTGTGGGGATGGAGGAGTCTCCTGGAATTCCAGCCTGTGCAGATGGAGGCTTCTCCTCCTGGAATTCCAGCCTTTGGGGATGGAGGAATCTCCTGGAATTCCAGCCTGCACGGCCTCCCCTCCTGCTACGATGGCCTCAGAAAAGAGGGACAACGACTGTCCAGGGATCTAAGCTCCCCATCTGCACCCCCTGGGATGACCCCTAAGGAATTCTGCCACGCTCATCCCTCAGATAAAACCTCCCAAATCAGATAAAACCTCCCAGATCCTTGTGGGGGTTGCAGTGGAGGATCTCCAGAGGTCCCTTCCAACCCCCACCCATTCCAGGGTCTGTGATTAACTGGAGCTGCTTCTTGAAAAATCCTCTCTCCTCCAGCATTCCCAGCATTCCCAGCATTCCCACCTTCCTCCAGGGAAGCCAGGCTTGGCTCAAGGCACCCAAGTTGTTCATTCCCAAGCCCAGCTCTTGGTTTTCCATCTCCCTCAGCCTGGGATGATGCTCTGCCACATCCATTCATCCCGGGGCTGTGTGGCTGATTCCTGGCTCTTAGAAAGGACTGGGAGGAGTTGATGTGGGCATGGATAACAGGAGGAAAAGGGAGGGCAGAGAAGGAAATGAGTATTTCCATTGTTGCCAGCACCCAGAGGAAAAGGTGTTCAGTGGTCCTGGAGCACTCAGGGGTTGGAGTGACCAGGTCTGGTTGCAAAAATTCCTTACAGTCAAATCCCTTTGAGCTCTGGGGGGATCTGGGGGCTCTGGAGACCAAATGCCAAAAGTGAAGGGCAGGTTCTCAGGTTTGAAATGGCTCCTGCAGCCCCTCGTGCCCTGCCTGAGGGCAGCCAGCCCGGGTCCTGCCTTGGCTCAGTTCTCAGGGGCTCCAGGGCTGGGGTCACCCTGCTCCCTCCTTTCCCCTCCTGCCCTCTGGAGCCACTGCTGCAGGAAGAGAAACCCCCCTGGGAGCAGGGCAGGGAAATCTGTGCAGCTGGAAGTGCAGCCAGCTCAGGAATCCTTGTTCTCCTGGCCCTGGGCTGTTCCTGGGGGGGGATTCCTGGTGGGCAGCACAGGGGGGGCTCCCTGGGTTTCACCATCCCGTGGATTTGTGTCCAAACCTCTCCTTCCCAGCCCTTCTGCTGGAAATGTCTCCCTCTGAAAGCTCTGTCCCAAGCCCTTGGGATGAGAAATGGGACAAGTTTTAAATAAATGGGCTTGGAAAGTAGCCTCAGATGGCACCAGGCAGCTCCTGCAGCGCCCAAAATCCCAGGGATTCTCCTGTGGATCCCCCAAAATGGTGCTGAACCTTTGTCCTTGGAACAATCCTGGGAAGTTCAGTTATGGATCAGTGCTGGGAGGTTGATGATCTCAGAAGTTGTTTCCAAATTTAATCATTCTGGGATCTTCCCTGACCTGGCTTTTGCTGCTTTAAGGCCTCAGGATCCTTTGCTGCTGTGGGATTTCCCTTTGGGAAAAGCAGATCAGTCCCAGTTCCAGGTTTGCTTCCCTCAGAGTGGCCAAAGGAATGAACCAAGGGGGAAATGTCAATAAAGGTTGGCTCAGCTGTTTAAATCTGGGGTTGTTCCACAACGTGGGCACGTGGGTGACCTTGACAACTGCATTTGGTGGAATTATCTCTTCCCCAAAGCCACCCAGTGAACATTTAATCCCATTTATCCCCGGTGTCTGTTTAACAGCTCAGGACACCATTGCAAATATTTGCTTTGGCTTTTGCCTTCCCAGCCCCCTCAGCTTTCCCTTTCAGGGAGATAAACCAGCTCCAGTCTGGGATCTCTCTTAGGCTGAGCCTTCCCTTGGCTCCAGGGCTCGCAGGGAGGGGTTTGGACAGAGCTGGAATGAAAACCCAGCTGAGCTCAGCTGTGTCCCACGGGCTGCACTGGAGATTCCCTGGGCACTGAGGTTGCCATCCAAAAATGTGGATGTTGGGTCTGGATGGAGGAAAATGCACAAAAGTTGAGGATTTGCTGTTGGATTTGAGGGTGGAGCAGGGCAGGGTCCTGACTGTTCTCCCATGGGAAAACCTCCCCAGGGCTCCTGGGCTGGCTGCAGCTCTGCTTTATTTGTCCCACGAAAGAATTTGATTCCCCAGTGCAAGTTTTCCCTTCCCACAGCTTTTATCCCAGCTCCCAAAGTGTTTTACAAGCTTTTCCTGCCATTCCTGGAGCATTTGATCCGTGGCAGAAGTGTTTTCCTTCCCCAAAAGCCTGGGGAGGGACAGACACATCCAAGACTCAAGGGAAGGTCACCAAGCCTGACAAGATTTGGATTTTTCCCTTCGGGCAATTTTCCCTTCCCTTTGGGCATTTTGCTCCTCCCTGTTGGGTTAATGGTTGGGATGATCTCTGAGGTGTTTTCCAGCCCTAATTCTCCTGGGATTTATCCTTGTCTCTGCCTCATTTTCTCTCTCCATCTCCAAATTCTGTTGCTTCCCAAGTGGGATGAGAAAACAGAATCCCAGCAGAAGTTCAGAGAGAGAAATGGGACTCAGGTGACTTTTTAGGGAGTTTTTTTAAACTCTGGGAGATAAAAACACCCAAACATTGGTTCAGTTTCTCTTAAATATCACCCACAAGTGGCACAAACCACTTCCTGTGGGTTTTGTAGAATCCTGGAGTGGTTTGGCTTGGAAAGGCCTCAAAGATCCTCCAGAATCCATCAAAACCATGGGACTGGGAGGGAGGAGTTGCTCCCAGTGACTCCAGGTGCCCAACACGAGCTGTCCCTGCTGCTGCCCCTGCTTGGAGAGTCCTTGGGAAGAGGCTCCAGCAGTTCAGGCCAAAGATTGGGTCTGTTTCTGCTGGAATTGTATTTATTTAGAGCTCATTCCCATCCCAGCCTCCTTCAACAGAGGGAAAAGCATGAAATAAATGCAAAGGGGGGATTAAAAGCAAAATAAACAAGCCTCTTATCCAGCCCTGCTTTCCCAAATAACAATTAATAAAGGCACGGGGAGCAATAAATCCCAGCCCAGGCCTGGCTTTAATCCAGCCTTAAACCCATTAAAGGAGAGACAATTTCAAATGAGCCTCTCCTGAAGGGCCCAGCCCTGACAAATCCCATGCTGAGGCAGGACTGGGATGGGATTATTGCTTTAATGAACTCTTGGAGAGTTTCCAGGAGCAGGGATGTGTGGAACAAAGAGGGGAGCAGGGCTGGGCTGTGCTGGCACTGCCATTTCAGGGGTCCAAGGAGGGATAAAGGCCTGGCTTTCACCACAGCTCGTTATGTCAAGCCCATTAATTATGAGCTGGCCCCTGCAAGTGAGAAGATGGATGGGGAGAGGATGTTGGGAGAGGAGTTTTTGGCACCCCTGCCCCGAGGGCAGCACTCAAGAGGTGGCCAAATTAATTGTGGGGGAAAGGGAACGGGAGCAGCTTCCAGCTGATTTCTGACACCTCCTCATTTTCCACTGGGGGATGGACAGGGAAACGCTGGAGCTGCAGAACAGGAGCTCAGGGATGCAGGGGGGATTCTCCAAAATCTCCCTCCTCCTCATTTTCCACTGGGGGATGGACAGGGAAACGCTGGAGCTGCAGAACAGGAGCTCAGGGATCTCCCTGAGCTTGGCTGCAAAGGAGAGGGAAAAGCCACGGGCTGGGATTTGGGGCCACGGGACACAGGCTGGACCTGACTTTGGGGAGATGTTAAAGGTCAAGGATGGAGCTCCAGCACCTCTGAGCGTCCTCAGAGAGAGGCACAGGTGATCTCCAGCAGGATTTTCATCTGAATCTATCCCTGACCCTGCAGTTCCACCAGAATCTTGGGAATGGGAAAGGTTTCACACCCACGTGGAGGTGGCACTTGGGGACATGCTGGTGACCGTGCTGGTTGAGGATCTCAAAGTCTTTCCCAGCCTCAACAATTCCATGACTCTCTGAACCAAGGTGCTCCTAAGAGGCACCAGAAGCTGAAATTGCCCCATTTTTAACTCAATCCTGGATTTCAGGCAGCCAGAACTGCTCACTGAGGGGAGTTGAGGGCAGGAGTGGGAGGGGAAGAGCAATAATTAAAACACTTCAAAAACCAAATTAGCAAAAAAGCCCCAGATTTCCTTCAGGAAAGGTGCAGCTGGAGTTCTGCCCCTGTGCTCCAGCCACCTCTGGAGCACATTCCTGCTTCCAGCTCCACGTCCTCCCCACGTCCCAGCCCCGTTCCCTGCGCCAGGGCTGGAATACTACGAACAACACCAGGAACAACGTGAAGGCAGCACTTGGAAACCTCTGACTCGAGACTTTTGTTCCTCACTTTTCCTCTGGGCCCTGATTTATGTTGTGAAATGGTTGATCTTGGCCTCCTGGCCGTGGCTGGGTTCTCTTGTTTTTGGCAGGAATCGTGAGGGAGAATATTGGAATGGCAAAGGAATATCTGGCGGAGGAGCCAGAGGTTGTATGGGTTTTGTCTGGAAGTTTTAAGGGCTGTATTTGAAGTTTTGATTTATTTCAGAATTTAAGGAGAGGGAAAAAAAAAAAAATGGAAGAGTTGGTAGTGCTGCATTCCAAATGAAAGTGTGAAGTAGTTCCTGGAAATCTGTTGGATTTTGAGTCTTTTTTCAAAGGAAAAGGTTCCTTGCTGGTCTGTAGGGGATGAATTAATTGTGCACCAAGAAGGGAGATTTTCCTACCTTCACTCAGAGGAGATGTGGGAAGAACCCAATAAAGGGGGGGAAAATGCTCTTATGGACAAAGCAAAGGTGTTTAACCAGATTTTAATAGATCCCCCTCTTGCTGAAAAAACAGAAAATGATCAGGATTATTGGGCTTGAACCCAGAGCAGCTGGAACCCAACCCTGCACGGCCTTTGCAAGACTTTCCTTCTGTTTTCCTTCATTCCTTTGATGAAACCGAATAAGAATAATTAAAAATATTCCTTCCATCTCCCAGAGGTGAGGCCCTGGAGGAGAATTCCCAGAGCAGCCGTGGCTGCACCCTGGGACAGTGGGAGGTGTCCCTGCCCATGGAAGGGGTGGATTTGGATGGGGTTTAAGGTCCTTCCAGCTCAAACCAGTCTGGGATTTTATGATCCCGTGTTTCTACGTGCTGAGTTTGGAATATTTTTGTGCTGGCAGTGTCACACATCCAAATTTCTGTTGGAAGTTCTGAGCTTTGTGGCTTTTCAGCACCTCTCACCTTTAAACCCCAGCTCTTAGAACCAAAAAGAATTGGAATTGTTGGGACTTGAACCCATTCCTAAAAGTCCTCAGGAGCAGCTTTGGAGAACCAGGGATGGGTTCCAGGTGGGAGGAATTCAGAATCCTCTTTGCAGCACCCTGTCATCGTCCCCACACTGAACAGGGGCAGTGTGTGACTTTTCCAGAGGGATTTCTGGAATTTTTCCCTTCTGAATCCCTCATCAAACACAACCAGGCCTGGGGGAACGAGCAGAGGACTCCTCAAACTGAGAATTCTCTGAAATGAGCCTCATTTCCTGGGGGGATCTGCTGAGTGCAGCAGGAGGGGGACACAAACACACCGAGCATCCCAAAGCCAGCATTGTTTGGGATCCATTCCCACGCCCTGACACAATCCCAAATCCCTCGGGGTGGGGGGCAGAGATGCTTTCCCAAACCCACCCTGACATTTGGCACCAGATATTGTCCCCTGTGATCCCCACCGAGGCCAGGGGGGCTCCAGAGCTGTCCCCAGTCATTGTCAGAGCTGATCCCAAGGGTGCAGCAAAAATCCAGGGAGGGACCAAAACCAGAGCAAATCCTTGAATTGGAGGAAAAATTTCCAGCTCGGATGGAGAGGTGGGATCATTGTCCCTGGAAAACCACAGGCTGAAGTCATCCACATTCATTTTGTTTGAGTTTCACAATGAGAGAAATGCTGCAGGGGGAGAGGGCGGGGGGGGGGTCACAAATAATCCCAAAAGAAACTTCCCTGCCTCTTCCTTAAAGAAGCTTTTCCATGGATAGCAGAAATCCCTTCTTTTGGCACTGAAAATCCTCATGAAGCTGGAATTAGGTAAATTCTCACTGGTGAAGCAAAAAGTGGCTCTGGAAGGTTGGGAAAACCTGGAGTCAAAAAAAAAAAAGGTGAACAAGTTGGGAATTGGCTGAATCTGTTCCTGGGGAATTTGGTTTTTCCCACAAATTTTGCTTAGGGTGAGACTTTGAAGACAGAAAAAATTTCCAATAAGGAAAAGGGACAGGGAAGGTGGGAACTGGGAATTCCATTCTCCCCAAGCTGGAGGAGTTGGTGGAGCAGGAGAGAGAATTTCACAGCTGGGATTACACAGAGAATACAGAGAGAGAAAGGAGAAATAACTGGGAAATATTGGGATGTTCCCAAAATATTGGGAAAACTGGATGGACCCCAAAGTCAGGAGATTGTGCTCGAGCAGGAGAGGGATCAGCTGCTCCCCTGGAAGAGATTCTCAGCCCGGGCTTCCCCCCTTTCCTCCCTCTCCAGCCCTTCCATCCAGCGTATCCCATCCCAGGGCTCTGTTCCAGCAAGTTTTCCTCTTTTTTTCCCTCGCTTTTCCCACTTTTTTCCTCTTTTCCCCCGCTTTTTTCCTATTTTTTCTTTTTTTTCTCTTTTTTTTCTCTTTTTTCTCTTTTTTCCTCTTTTCCTCTCTATTTTTCAATTTTTTTCCCTCTTTTCCCCTCTCTTTTCCTCTCTTTTTCCTTTTGTTCCCTTTTTAATCTCTTTTTCCCCCTTTTTTCCCCTTTTCCCTCTCTTTCCCCTCTTTTTAATATTTTTTCATCTTTTCCCCTCTCTTTTTTATTTTTCCCCTTTTTTCTCTTTTTCCCCTCTTTTTACTCTCTTTTTCTCCTTTTCCTCTCTTTTTCTTATTTTATTCCTATTTTTTTCCTCTTTTTTCCTTTTTCTTCCCTCTTTTTTTTCCTTGTTTTTTTTTCCTCTTTTTCCTCTCTTTTTCTTTTTTTTTTTTTTTTTTTCCCACTTTTTTCCCTGTTTTTCCCCCTTTTTTTCCCCCTTTTTTCCCAGCCCTGCGCTGGGGCAGTGCCAGGGGCAGCGCTCGGTGCCACCCACTGAAATTCCCGCTGGCTCCTTCCCTGTCCCTCGCTAATCCCGGCGTTTGTTTAAGGAGCACAAAGGCGATGCCCAGCGTTTGTTTTCCCTCCGTCCTTCCTTCTTTGGGTCACACTCACCTCATTTGCATAATTCTCATTAGCTAATGAGCCCTTTCAGAGGCACAGAAGGTGAGAAGGGACGATCCATCCATGAACTGCCAGCTCTGGGAAAAGCCCCGAGGAAGCAGAGCTGAGAGGAGGGGAAAAAAATCACCCAAAACCCAAAAAACTGGATTTTTAAATTTAACTTTTATTTTTTTAAAAATATGTCCTCATCCCTAGAAGTGTCCAAGGCCAGGTTGGAGCAGCCTGGGACAGTGGAAGGGCTCCCCATCCCTGGCAGGGGTGGAATTCCATGAATTTTAAGGTCTTTCCATCCCAAACCATTCTGAAATTCCATGATTTTTAAGACATCCCTTTTATCCTGACCTTTCTGATGGAACTGAGGGATTTCAGCTCGTGTTTCCCAGCACTGAGCAAACTGCTGATAACTCTCATTTTATCCCAAATTTGCTGAAGATGGTATTTCTTTTTTTTTTTTTTTTTTTTTTTTGCCCCCGTTACAAACCAGCGTTGTCCTTCTGGAGTTATTGCTTTGGAATCTCATTCCCTTCTCCCCCTGGGTCATTCCTGGGACATCATTAATCCCAGCCCGTTCAGAGTGGATTCTCCCCATGGTTTATTTTGAAACTCTGCTAATTTTTAGCAGATGCTCAGCAAGGTTCACTTTGGGAGGAACAATTGGCATCTTGGAGTTTCACCCTCCACCTCCCAGGATCCCTGCAGGAAATCCTGGGATGAATCCCTTTTGGAAAGAGGTGGTGTCTGCCCCCTAATTAAAAATACTCCACTTTGAACTCCCTTCTCTCTCAGTCCATGGGGTTGATGCCACATTCCTCTTCCTCCACTGATTTTGACCAAAACCTCCCAAAATTCTAAATAGGAGGGAATGGAGGGAAAATATCCCACAGGGAGCTCTTCCCTGCTCTCCTGCAGAGCCTGGATTTATCCAAAGGCACTGAAACAGAAGGAAAAACCCTAAATTATGTTGGATTTTTCAGCCCAAATGTCTGCGGCTCGAGGTTCCATTCCTACTGCTGTCCCGGCTGGAAAACTCTGCCTGGAGGGAACCAGTGCATTGTCCGTGAGTATCCCTTTATCCCTGGATCCATTTCATCCTGATTTCCCAGCCCCCGGGGAGGGAATGCCCAGCTCCTGGGAATTCCCAGCTCTGCTAATCCCGATTGAACCCAAATGGTTCCAACTGGTCCCAGTTATTGAATTCAGCCTTTAATCCTCTCCTCGAGTGTCACCGTGTCCCCTGGCAGTGCCTGCTTTGGGACAGGAGGCTCCTGAGGAGGTTTTGCTCCCGAGGAAGGGATTTCCTGCTTGTTCCCATGGAATAATTCCGTTAATTGATGGGGACATTGCAAACCTGGTGTCACCAGAGGTGTTTCACAGCGGGAATTTGCGTTTTTAAGGGGCCACGGGAGGATGGCTGAGATAAATCTCACCTGGATTGGGAGTTTTCCTTCCTGTCTGGGCTGGAGAATCCATGAAGGGGCTGATGTCCTGCATTTCTGTGGGATAAAGATGGGATGGGATTTCAGCTCCTTCCCACTCCTGCTCTGCCCACAGAGGTGCCCCAGCCCCTCCCTGGGTGATTCCTTGTTGTAAATGCAGGTGGGAAGAAATGCTGATGTCTGACTCCAGCTCAGAAGGCTGAATGATTTCTTTATTATAACTATGCTATAATACATTAATATCCTATTTAAAGGGGATACTAAAACTACAAATTTACTTTTTCTAACTACCAAATCTAACCAACACACAACTCGTGCCCCTCTCTGAGAGTCCAGCCACAGGTGGGTTGGATTGGATTGGATTGGGTTGGATTGGATTGGATTGGATTGGATTGGATTGGATTGGATTGGATTGGATTGGATTGGATTGGGTTGGATTGGGTTGGATTGGATTGGGTTGGGTTGGATTGGGTTGGGTTGGGTTGCATTGGCCACCAGGCTCAAACAATCCTCACCAGAATCCAACCAAGCAATCACCCCAGGTAAACAATTCTCCAAACACATTCCACATGGGAAAAACAAGAAGCAGGAATAGAAATTGTTTTCTCTTTCTTCCCTCTGTGCTCTTCTGTGAAAAAATCCTGAGAGAGAGAAAATGTGCCTGCCACAATTCCTCTTGCGAGGGATGAACGCAGAGCCAGGGCCGGCTCTGTGAATTCCCGCGGTGCAATCCCAGTGTAATTCCTTGTGTGCCTCCAGCAATCTGCAGGAATTCCTGCGGGGATGGATTCTGCTCCCGGCCCAACATGTGCACCTGCTCCAATGGACAGCTCTCCCCCAACTGCGGCTCAGCTGGAGGTGAGGGAATTCTCCTGGTGATCCCAGGGCTTCCGTGCTCTCCCAAAAGGGAAAGGAATCGAATCCCTGTGGTTCCACCCTGAACTGGGCAGAGCTCACAAAATATTCCGTGTTTCAGAATATAATATTCTGTGTTTTGGGGTGCTTTGCCTGCAGAAATAAACGGGATTTTGGAGCTTTTTAAGGGCTCAGGTGGAGAGAGACATCCCAGGAATTAATTTTCCATCGGTGCCCGGCTGCAGAGGAGCCTTTGTGATAAAGTGACCCCTCAAAGCCACAGTCAGGGGGTGCCTGGCAGAAGGAAATTCCTGGGATCTGCTTCCCAAAGTGCCACGTTGTGCCCCAGATCTCCCGGCAGACCCCCGGGAAGCAGCGGAGCCTGCAGCCCTCGGGGAGGGGAAGGTGCTGGAGCCACCAAACTCCGGGAGTCAGGGTCCATGTGGGAGCAATCAGGGAGGAATTCCAGGAATGCCGAGAGCCCTGCATCCATCTGGGCACGGCCCTGGCATTCCCGGGGGGCCTGGGCTGGGTGGGAGAGGGGGGGGCTCCTCTGCAGGGGCTCCTCCAATCTGGAATTCGCTGTTGGGGGCTGGATTTCTGTGGAAAAGCAGACAAATTGTGCATTCCAGAGGCAAGAAAAGCCCCTGTGCCTCCTCTGGAATAACAAAGAGCGGAGTTTGCTGCTTGGTTTCCTACTCCAGGGAGTAAGGATGTTTTAGGAGTGCTCTGAAGGGGCTGTTTAGGTGGAGTAGTGAGTGAGTAGAGACCAAAACCCCACAGCTGATCCCTGGCAGAGCCACTGATCCCTTCCAGTAATTTGTAGGATTAATCCAGTCCAATCCTGGGAAAAGTTAACGAGGACGAGCTGTCATTTCTCCTTTTCCTGTCATTTCTCCTTTTCCTGTCATTTCTCCTTTTCCTACAACTTTGACCTCTGCTACCTTGGCAAATCCTGACAGAGCCTTGAAATTCCTGGTTGGAGGATGTTCTTCTGCATTCCAGATCCACAGGGGGTTCCAACAGAGCCAGGCTTGGACAATCCAAGGTTGAAGGAAGGTCCCTGCCCATGGAAGGGGTGGAATGGGATGAGCTTTAAGGGCCCCTCCAGCCCAAACCTGTCTGGGATTCTCTGATAAATCAGGTGGTGATGGGACCTCAGGGATTTTGGGATCATGGCAGGACCTGGAAGGGTGTTTGCCAGTTGGTTGGAAATTTCTGGATGAGAATCAGGGCTCTTCCTGTGCCCAAGGCCTGAACCCCTGAATTCCTGAGCTCCACTGGAGCTTATCCTGAGCTCCCTGCGGTGTGGGGCTCGGGATGTGCCGGGAGCAGCCCGGCCATGGGGACAGCTCTGACACCTCCCCAGCCCCCTCTGCTTCCCAGACGTGCTGGAATTGCTTTCCCAGAGCTGCCTGAGTGAGCTGAGGGCTGTAGGGAAGTGTTTTCCAGATTGGAGCCTTTTCCCAGTCGTGTCTGATGATCCAGGCAAGGCTTTGAAGCCTCGAGCTCCGTTTCCTGAAGGATTAAACTCCCATCTAAATTTGGGCTGATCCCTGGCTGTGGAGCGGGAGGAAGACGAGGAGACAGATCCAGCCCAGCCCTCCCAGCTCCCAGCATTCCCAAAAACCAGAATTCTCCCACTTGGACACTCGTGAGCCCTGCTGCTCCTGGACAGGCGCTTGGCCCCAGCTCTTCCCAGCCTGGAATTGGTGTTGGAGGAGCCTCCATCCCATAAATCCACCCCTGGAGCTGCCAGATCCCAGCCCCTCCTCTCCCTGGCAGCCAGAGCCGGGCTCTCCGTGGGGTTTTTGTGTGAAATCCACTTTTCACAGCATTTGCTCCAACCTCAGGCCCTTGCAGTTGGAGTGGTCACACCTTCCAGAGGAGGAGTTGTTGTTCCAGGCATTCCAGAGGGAAAGTTGTGTTTGTAACTCACTGTTGAGCCTCAAAAATCCCTCTTTGGGCTGCTTTAATCCCAAATTCCTTAAACATGGAGTGAGGAAACAGTTAAAGCCAACACTCGGTGTCCACAGCAGGATAAAAATCCCCAATTTATTTATTGCTATTGTTTTCCTGCAGTGCCTCAGTCACATCCAGTGGGTCATAATCCCGTGGGAAAGCTGAGCTCTCACATGGAAGAATGGAGGATTCGTGCTTTTCTTTCCAAATTCCTTAAAAAAAAACCCTCTCCCAGTAACTGGATCTTGTCAAGGAGGCCACGTTCTGTTTGCAAAAGGAGGAGAAATATCTTAAAGTTGATGATTTTCCTCCACCAAGGAAATTCCATCCCCCCAAACTCCTCAGAGAGCTTTGATAGGGAGGAATTTGGAAGATTAGACAGCCCAAAGTGTGAAAAGGGCTGAAAACTGAGCAACAATGGAAAACAAGGATAAAAAAGGTGGGGAAAATATTGGCCAAGTATAAAATCCTGAAAGAAAAGATTGTGACAGGGTTGTGTCAAAGACAGGGAGACATCAGGAATTATCCGTGCCCTCGTTTGAGGGAAATCCTGCAGGAAGGACAAAGCTGGAAAGGTTTGGGGTGGATTCCTTGGGGAAGTGAAAGGATGGATGCCTTTGGTTGGTTGGGATGGAGCTCAGGGAAGGTTCTTCTCCCAAGGGTGCTGGGCACTGCCCAGGCTCCCCAGGGAACAGCACATTCCCAACCTTGCCAGAGCTCCAGGAGCCTTTGGAAAACCCTCTGGGACAGGGTGGGGTTGTTGGGGTGTCTGGGGTTGGATCTGGATCCCTGATTCCTGTCCCTGTCCCATCCCTGTCCCCAGTGCAGAGCTGCAGCGTGCGCTGCATGAACGGGGGCAGCTGCTCCGAGGAGTCCTGCCTGTGCCAGAAGGGATTCACGGGCACCTACTGCGGGCAGCGTGAGTGCGGGAACGGGAATGGGATGGGAATGGGAACGGGATGGGAATGGGATGGGAATGGGATGGGAATGGGAACGGGATGGGATGGGAATGGATCCTGCCTGTGCCAGAAGGGATTCATGGGCACCTACTGCGGGCAGCGTGAGTGCGGGAACGGGAACGGGATGGGAATGGGATGGGAATGGGATGGGAATGGGAACGGGATGGGAATGGGATGGGAATGGGAACGGGATGGGAATGGGAATGGGATGGGAATGGGATGGGAATGGGAACAGGGATGGGAATGGGGATGGGAATGGGAATGGGATGGGAATGGGAACGGGATGGGAATGAGGATGGGACAGGAATGGGGATGGGAATGGGTCCTGCCTGTGCCAGAAGGGATTCACGGGCACCTACTGCGGGCAGCGTGAGTGTGGGAACGGGAATGGGAACGGGATGGGAATGGGATGGGAATGGGATGGGAATGGGAACGGGATGGGAATGGGATGGGAATGGGAACGGGATGGGAATGGGAATGGGATGGGAATGGGATGGGAATGGGAACAGGGATGGGAATGGGGATGGGAATGGGAATGGGATGGGAATGGGAACGGGATGGGAATGAGGATGGGACAGGAATGGGGATGGGAATGGGTCCTGCCTGTGCCAGAAGGGATTCACGGGCACCTACTGCGGGCAGCGTGAGTGCGGGAATGGGAATGGGAATGGGATGGGAATGGGATGGGAATGGGAACAGGGATGGGAATGGGGATGGGAATGGGAACAGGGATGGGAATGAGAATGGGATGGGAATGGGATGGGAATGGGATGGGAATGGATCCTGCCTGTGCCAGAAGGGATTCACGGGCACCTACTGCGGGCAGCATGAGTGCGGGAACAGGAACGGGATGGGAATGGGATGGGAACGGGATGGGAATGGGAATGGGAATAGGGATGGGAATGAGAATGGGATGGGAATGGGATGGGAATGGGAACGGGATGGGATGGGAATGGGTCCTGCCTGTGCCAGAAGGGATTCACGGGCACCTACTGCGGGCAGCGTGAGTGCGGGAACAGGAACGGGAACGGGATGGGAATGGGGACAGGGATGGGAACAGGGATGGGAATGGGGACAGGGATGGGAACAGGAACAGGAACGGAGGTAGGGATGGGAATGGGATAGGAATGGGGATGGGAATGGGAGTGGGAACGGGAGTGGGAACGGGGAAAGGCACCCAGGATGCTCCACCATCAGCACCGTGTTCTCCTTCCCTTGGAATCTCAGCCCTCTCTTGTGACCAGCACAGCTCTGTATCAAAACACAGATATTGGATATAATTAATGGATTAATTGATTTCCCAGTATAATGTATAATACATTAATATAATATAGATTTTTCAATCTATTATGATATATAGATAATAGATATGGATAGTATTGTATATACTATATTATCTATATGTAATATATAGAAAATATAGAATATATAGATAAGATGTGTTATATCTTCCAATATATAATATATTCATAATATAGAATTTAATGTATCGTTTATTCACAATATATCTCATATATTATAATGAGATATTATTATACATGAGATAATACATGCACAATATATTATCTATAATATGCACCTATGTATTATATATACAATTATGCATCTCTATAATTATATATTCTCTTACTATATTATCATGATATAATTCTATTTAGTACTTTACAATTATTATATTAATATATTATTATATCATTATAGAAATTATAAATTATATATATTTATATTTTTATATATATATTCTACCATGAAATACATTTTAAGAAGCCTTTAGTAAGCAAATAAGCACAATGTCTTCAAAAGAACCTGTTATCAATTAGATCAGTTAGAACTTCCCAAATTCCAAATCCCTGGATCCACGTGGGAACCACTCCCACTGGGGATTTTTAAAGACAAAATCCCCCAATTCTCCCCAAACTCCCCCTCAGCTCCGCTTGATCCCTCGGTGCTGAAACTTTCCCAAAAGTCCAGCCGGAGGCAGAGGCTCCAGATGGAAAATTTCATCCAGAGCAGCAAAAGCTTGGGAAAATTCTGCGGAGCAGCAGCCCGGGGCTGGGGATGGGACGTGCAGCCCTCACTACGTGCTGCTCCCAGCTCCATCCCGCATTCCCTCTCTGGCAGGACATCCCGGCAGGCTCGGGAATGCTGCATCCCCCTGGCCCCATCCCAGCCCGGGATCAGAGCTGGAGCTGGGCACTGAGGGGGCTCCGGGCAGGGCGAGGTCCTTGGGGGTCCCTTCCCGCTCTGCAGATTCCATCAATCCTTGATTTCTACCAGGAAACGTCCTTTGGCTCCAGCCCTGAGTGCAGGGTTCCTACTCGGGGTAGCAGGGCTGAGTTTAAGTCAGGAATGTTTTAAGTCAGGAATGTTTTAAGTCAGGAATGTTTTAAGTCAGGAATGTTTTAAGTCTGGAATACTTTAAGTCTGGAATATTTTAAGTCTGGAGTATTTTAATATCAGTTAGAACTGATATTCCTAATATAGGAACTAAGATAGGAATATTTTAAGCCAGTGAGTATTTTACCTCAGGGAACACCCAAGTGCTGCTCAGACCTCAGTTTCTTGTTCTGGGCACATGGGATTAAATCCCTGACCATCCATCCTCCCCTTCTCCCATTCCAGCTGCTGTCATTCCCCCATACATTTCTTTGTGTGCATTTTCCTGTTTGTATCCACTCATCCCATTAAATCCCAACGCTGACCTGAGGGAACCGAGATTCCAGAGGGCAGGAAGTCCTCCCCAGTGCAATAGGAGTTTATGGCCTTTGCAGAAGGGGGCTCAGGCAGGATCAGGGAACAATTTTTCCAAGGAAAAAGAACAAAAATCTCAGATTTCGCCGCGTTCGCTGCGCGGACGCTCCGGGCAGGAGAACACGGAGCTGATATTCCAAACTCTGATACTCCAACCAACGTGGAGGTGACATCCCAAGCTCTGCCAGCATCCTGGAGGGGGTTCTCCAGGAGCAGGAGTGATGGGATTCTCTGTTTTCCCTCGCAGCTGTGTGTGAGAACGGCTGCCAGAACGGGGGCAGGTGCATCGGCCCCAACCGCTGCGCTTGTGTCTACGGCTTCACCGGGCCCCAGTGTGAGAGAGGTAAGGAATTCCACATTCCCTGCCCTGCCAGGCCCGAGGGAAGCCAGGCTGGATTTCCCTCTCTGCGTTTAGCTCTGGAGGTTCTGGGTTTTGTTGAATTTCTCCTGGTGCTCCGTGGGATTCTTGGTTGTGGGATGAGAATTCCCCGGGATGTGGCTCGGGGTGGCTTTGCTGGGTGTGTGCAGGAGCAGATTTGGGCTCTGAGGTTTGGCTGAGCCAGGGAATTCCTCCCTCTCCCCCTGGCTCAGATGGACACTCCCAGCTCTGATAGGACTTTTGGCAAGGCTCGGAGTGGCCCGGACCCGAAATGAAACCGAAACACGGAGCCAATGTTTGAACTCCCAGATCTGAGATCAAAGCACCTGGAAATGCCCTGATTTTCCAGCCTCTCCCTCTCCCAGGATTGGGCTCGTTCTGTGCAACTCCATTCCCAAGGATTGGGCTGCTCTTGCCTTTCCTGGGATTTTTTCCCCGTGGTTTAGAGGGTGAGACAGGAGCAGCAGCTGGGTTCTGGCAGCCCAGCCTGCAGGAATCCACCCAATTCCACAGGGCTGTGCAACATTCCCGGGGCTCCAAAAGCCTCTCCCGGAGCTCAGGGTGCAGGTGAGCCCCATTCAAGGCCTCTGCTGAAGTTTGACCCTCACTTTTGTTGGCTGCGGAGAAGGAAACGCTCTGTAAAAGCCTCCACACGTCCCCTGGAGTCACCTTGCCTTGTTCTGGTCTCCTTCTTTGTAGAATCAGGGAATTGTGGAGAGGTTTGGGTTGGAAGGGAACTTAAAACCATCCAGGAACTGCTCCAGCCTGGCCTTGGATGCTTCCAGGGATGGGACATCTCCAATTTTCTGGACAATTCTCCTGTTCTGCAGCAGTTTCAGGTTCTTTAAACTCTCTCCTTGCCTTTTCCCAACACACAGGAATTGCTTTAGTTATGGAAAATGATGAGGATTTCTCTCTGGCTCTGCCCTGGGAGATTTTCCCCCCCAAACCCCTGAACCTGAGCTCCAGAGCTCCTGGAGCTTTCTCTCCTGAAGCACTGAGATTCCCAAATCCACCCAGACATTGGTGGACTGAACAGAGAGCTGGAAATTCCTGAAAGAAACTTCTGGAAAGGGCTGGAAAATCCAAGTGTCCTGTGCTTGGAGAGAGGGGAAGAGGCAGGGGCTGAGCAGGGGCAGACTTTGGGGCCGTTTGTATAAAATTCTTCACATAAAGGAGCATTTTCACAAAGCCTGCAGAGATTTGGCTGAGCCAGACTTGTGTGAGAGACAAAACAAATCCTGCAGCTGTGTCCACACAGCTCCTCCCTGCCAAGACAAACAGAGCCTGCTCTGCCCGGGCTGGGAACGGGATCCTGGGGGGGGTTTGCAGCCAGGTGAGTGCCTGGGATTGACCTTCCAGGGAAAATCAGGGAGCCAGGGGACAGCTTCACCCCCCCCGAGGGAAAACTCCATCCCCAGGGCTGCTGAGAGGAGTCTCTGAGCAGCAGGATTTGTGTCCAGCAGGATTTGGGATCCCTGGGAGTCTCCACAACGAGATTCCAGCAGCAGCACCTCCTGTAGCTCTCACTTCAGCTCCAGTCCTCATTCCTAAGGATTTTCCTGGAGCAGGATTCATTCCAAGCAGAGCCTGAAGCCCTTTCCCTGATAGGGAGAAAGGACAAATCTCCTCCTTCCAGAGCCAGGGAATGTCCTGGGTTCTGCCAGATGTGGAATTCTCTGTGTTAATAACTGGAGTGAGGAGTGAGGAGCATAAACACAAACAGAACACAAGAAATTCCACCTCAGCAGGAGGGAAAATCTCTTTCCCTGGAGGTGGCAGAGCCCTGGAAGAGCTGCCCAGGGAGCTGGAGACTCCAAACCCACCTGGTGCCTGTGTCACCTGCTCCAGGTGACCCTGGGCTGGGCTGGGTGATGTCCAACCCCGGAATCCTGGGATTCTGTGAGCCCCATCCCTGACAAAAAGATCTCATCCACCCCAAATCCATCCAATTCCAGCTTTATTGAGGGGCTTCACTTGAATTTACTTTGCTCCCGCCGTAACAAGAACTAATTTGAATTTTAAATTGGAATAAAGTGAATTTCTGAGCGCTGAGAGAGCAGCTCCAGTAAGAGGCTGCTTTGTACTGGGAGCAGAACAACCCCCCTCACACCTCATGCAGGAAATCCCCCCCTCCAGAGGGAAATACCCTCGGAGCAGGCACTCACAGAATTCCAGCATCATTTCCTCCCTCTCCCTGACATCTTCTGGGACGAGTGGCTGGGGGATATTTTGTGGAACCCGAGCTCCCATTACATCAGTGTGGGAGGAAAAGCTGCAGCCCACAAAAGCTGAGCCTGTGGGGCCAGAGGCCAAGGGCTGCTCACGGCTTTTACAGCAAAATGAAGGATTTTGATGTCATGGCTCTGATCCCACCCTCCCTCAAGTAGGAAAAAATGACTGAGTTTGACTCAGGTGATGTTTGGAGCTCCAGGGATGAGGTTTTTCATTTGGGGTTGTTTTTCCAGCCAAATTAAATCTTCCCTGTGCAGCCTGTCTCTGGCACCCAGGAGATTTTCCCTGGGATCTGGGAGCTTTTCCTTGGGACCCAGGAGCTTTTCCTTGGCATCCAGGAGCTTTTCCCTGGAGCTTTTCCCTGGGACCCAGGAGCTTTTCCTTGGGATCTGGGAGCTTTTCCCTGGGATCCAGGAACTTGTCCCTGGAACTTTTCCTTGGAATCCAGGAGCTTTTTCCTGGAGCTTTTCCCTGTGACCCAGGAGCTTTTCCCAGGAGCTTTTCCTTGGGATCCAGGAGCTTTTCCTTGGGATCTGGGAGCTCTTCCCTGGGATCCAGGAGCTCTACCCTTGGATCCAGGAGCTTTTCCCAGGAGCTTTTCCCTGTGACCCAGGAGCTTTTCCCTGGGATCCAGGAGCTTTTCCCTGGATCCAGGATCTGTGGTCTCTTCCAAGGGTCTCTGGGCAGTGCCAAGTTTCCACCTGAGAGCTTGGGAAGAGTCTGGAGCTCTGGAAGTGCCACCCCAGCCCCTCCACTGAGCAACCAGGACAAGTCCTGACCCCGAGGGCTCTTCCAGGAGTTTCCAAGTCCTGCCCTGACATTTCCAACCATCCCTCCTGCCCTGGAACCACCAGCTCCGTGTTTCCCTGTGCTCTTTGTGCCTCCTTGAAACTCTCTGGGGTTTCATCAGGCCGAGACTTCATCAGGAAACAGTAAAAACAGGACAGGAAAACTCAGGGAAAAAAGTTCCCCCTTTACAATTTCCTTTGGATGTGTTTTTCCAGCTCTTGGAATGTCTGGCCTTAGAAAGAGCCCCCGCCAGCTTTTTCTTTTCTGCAAAAGTCCAAACAGTTAAACTTGAGGAATGTGGCTGTGTTTGGGTGAAGTAAGGAAATGACGAGCTGGAGAAAGTATTCCATGAGAAAGGAGCCCCTCAGGGAGACCCTCGGGCTGCTCCCCTCCCCTCCCCTGGAGCCTGAGGGGCTGAGACAGCTCTGGGGCTGCAGAGCCACGATCCAGGCTGGAAACACCTGGAGAACAACAGGAACAATTGGAAAACACCTGGAGAGCAACAGGAACAATTGATCCAGGCTGGAAAACACCTGGAGAACAATAGGAACAATTGATCCAGGCTGGGAAACACCTGGAGAGCAGCAGGAACAATTGATCCAGGCTGGGAAACACCTGGAGAACAACAGGAACAATCGATCCAGGCTGGAAAACACCTGGAGAACAACAGGAACAATTGGAAAACACCTGGAGAACAACAGGAACAATTGATCCAGGCTGGAAAACACCTGGAGAGCAACAGGAACAATTGGAAAACACCTGGAGAACAACAGGAACAATTGGAAAACACCTGGAGAATAACAGGAACAATCGATCCAGGCTGGAAAACACCTGGAGAGCAGCAGGAACAATTGGAAAACACCTGGAGAACAACAGGAACAATTGATCCAGACTGGAGAACACCTGTAAAACAACCGGAACGATTGGAAGACACCTGAAGAACAAGAGGAACAATTGGAAAACACCTGGACAACAAGAGGAACAGTTGATCCAGGCTGGAAGACATGTCCATGGAGGGCCAGGACACAGGGAATGGCTTCCCATGGACAGAGGGCAGGGTTAGGTGGGATATTGGAGAGGAATTGTTCCCTGTGAGGGTGGGAGGGGCTGGGATGGAATTCCCAGAGAGGGAATCCCTGGAAGTGCCCAAGGCCAGCCTGGGGCAGTGGGAGGTGTCCCTGCCTGTGGGACAGGAATGAGATCAGCTTTAAGGTCCCTTCCAGCCAGGAGCATCCCAGGATTCCAAGGTCTCTGTGAGCAGAGCATCCATTGCTCCACGGAGCATTTGATTTTAACCTTTCTCCCCTGTGATCCCTGTCACTCCTGATCCCAAACCCTGTCTCTCCCAGATCCCAGTCATTGTCTCTCTCTGATCCCAATTCCCGTCCCTCTCAATCCCTGTCACTCCTGATCCCAGTCCCTGTCTCTCCCAGTCCCTGTCTCTCTCTGATCCCAATCCTTGTCCCTCCCAGATCCCAATCCCTGTCCTCTCTGATCCCAATCCCTGTCTCTCCCAGATCCCAGTCATTGTCTCTCTCTGATCCCAATCCCTGTCACTTCTGATCCCAATCCCTGTCTCTCCCAGTCCCTGTCTCTCCCAGATCCCAGTCCCTGTCTCTCCCAATCCCTGTCTCTCTCTGATCCCAATCCCTGTCCCTCCCAGTCCCTGTCTCTCTCTGATCCCAAACCCTGTCTCTTCCAGATCCCAGTCATTGTCCCTCCCAGATCCCAATTCCTATCCCTCCCAATCCCTGTCTCTCCCAATCCCTGTCCCTCCTTGATCCCAATCCCTTTCCCTCCCAGTCCCTGTCTCTCCCAGATCCCTGTCCCTGTCTCTCCCAGATCCCAATCCCTGTCTCTCTCTGATCCCAGTCCCTGTCCCTCCCAGTCCCTGTCCCTCCTGTTGGTGGCTCTGGCTCAGTCCCAGCCGTGGCCTCCTGCCCAATCCCAGGATTTGTGGCCCCATCCCAGCTGGAGCTCCCTGGGGATGATCCACGGGCCACTTTTGTCCTGCAGCTTTCAAGGCAAAGCCTCCATTGTTTGTTGTGAGAGGGGATTGGAGTTTTGGCAAAGGAAAAATCTCCTCTTCCTCGCTCTGTTTGTTTGTTTTGGAGAGGAGGAATTCAGCCCCTGGAATTCCAGAGGGTGGGAGAAGAAAAAAGCTCCTCATTCCCTTCCCCTTCCCTTGTGCTGGACCTACTCCCATGATGGATTTGTGTGGCTGGGATTGTCCTTTAGATAACACAGAAAATCTTGGAATTATCCCACTTTTCCATCTCCAGGGAGCCGAATTCCCACTGGAATTGACTCAGGGACACTCTCCTGGCTCCAGGGATGTTGCAGGAGTGGATGAAACTCTTTTTTCTTGTGAATATTTTCAGAAGTTCCTGATCAAACCCTCCCCGCAGAACTCCCCCTGATCCAGCATTTCTTGCAGTCCTTCAGTGGGAATTGCCATTGGAATTGTCAGGGATTCAGACCTCGAGGGGTTCCCTAAATCCCCCCAAATCCAGGATTTCTTGCAGTCCTTCAATAGGAATTGTCATGGGAATTTTCAGGATTTCTTGCAGTCCTTTAATGGGAATTGTCACTGGAATTGCCATTGGAATTGTCAGGGATTCAGAGCTCGAGGGGTTCCCTAAATCCCCCCAAATCCATGATTTCTTGCAGTCCTTTAATGGGAATTGCCATTGGAATTGTCAGGGATTCAGAGCTCGAGGGGTTCCCTAAATCCCCTAAAATTCAGAATTTCTTGCAATCCCTTAATGGGATTTACCTGGAGCTGGGGAGGTGGAGCTGCTCCACATCCCACACCGGGCTTTGGGAAGAGGGAACAGCAATCCCAACTTTCCCTCAGCTTTTCCAAGGAAAAACCCCACTCCTGCAGGACACCTACCTGCAGCAGGATTCCTGGAACACGGATCCCATGCAGGGACTGGGAAAGGCTTCAGACATCTCCTAAGCGTCCCTATTTCCTTCATAAAATTTCATTGGTGCCTCATTAAAAATTTAATCATTTGCCCATTAAAATTAGCACCAGCTGGGGCTGGGAGGCAGCCAGGGCTCTCCAGACTGAGATTTCCTTGGCTTCATTCCCTCCAAAGGAGTCATCTGCATAGGAAAAGTTATTTTGGGCAATTATGGGCTTAAAAGGGGGTGTTCTCCTCACAATCCCTCATTCATTATCCCCCTCCAGGAATTCCTGCAGTGCCTGGGGGAGATGAGGTAGGAGATGAGGTGGGAGGTGCAGGTTTGGCCAATTTTCTCTCTGTTCAGAGCATTGATTTTTGGGTTTTTTTAATTTATTAATTTGAGTTTTTTTGGGGGTCCACCCCGCAGTGACATCAGCCACTGCTCTGGGAACTTGTAAAATTTGGGTCAAAAAAAAAAAAAAAAAGGATTGTCACTTGGTAACTCCCCATGGTTCATGTTTCTGGTCAGATTCCCAAAAAAAAGGCTTTTTTTTGGGAGATGCCATCCCCTTCACACCGATGTAACTTCCAAACCTTTCCTTTTTTCCCTCTCAAATCCTTCTCTCGACCTCCCAGTGGCATCCACAGCCCAATTTTCCCAGCTTTAATTTCCCAGTACAAACTGCTCCAGAACACAAATCAGAGGGAGCATTAAGCTGGAAATGAGGAATTCTTTGCTAATTGATTCTTTCCAAGGCAGGAGGATTTCCTGGGTGTTTTCCATGAATTTTGGGACGTGGTTACCTGGGGCTCCCAGTGCTCTCACCCCCCGCCAAAAAGACTTTTTTATTGCTTCAAACACATCAAACCCAAACCTTTCCCTGCAGGGACATCTGGGGGTTAATCCAGGAGCAGGGAATTGGGGTCAGGGCAGTTCCTAATTACTGCCTAATTCCAGTCTGGAAATTCCCTGAGCCCATCTCAGCCAGGCTCTGGCTGCCTGACCAACACCTGACTGCTCAGACACTTCAGGGGGAATTTTCTGGGCTGAGCAGGACATGCTCCAAGGGGTTTTTGTTTTATTTTGTTTTGTTTTGTTTTGTTTTTTTTTCCCAGCCACAGATCAAACACTTCTGTGCCACCACCTCTGCCCAGCTGAAGGAAAAATCCCACGGAAGGATTTTGCTTCCTGCTGGGCCAATATCCCCTCATCAAGGGCAAACTCACATTCCTGAGGGCAAAACCCTGCAAAAATTGGGTTCAAATCCTTGGAGTTTAAGGGATGGGAGGATCCTAATTGGGAATGGGAAACCTGCTGGTTGTTCCTGCAGTGTCTGGGGTTTAAAGTTGAAATTGCCAGGAGATGTTTGGGAGTTCAAGTGAAGAAATTAATCATGAGACAGAATCCCAGAGTCTGAGAATTCCAGAATCCCAGACTGGTTTGGGATGGAAGGGAACATAAAAATCGTGGAATTTCCCTGCCAGCTACTTCCACCATCCCAGGGTGCTCCAAGCTCTGTCCAGCCTGGCCTTGGGCACTTCCAGGGAAGGAAATTTAATTTGATTGCTTTCCTCATCCCTGAAATTCCCAGAACAGGTGGAATTGCAGCCCTGGAATCGCCTCTTCACCTCTTCCTATCATGGGAATTTTCAGGATTTCTTGCAGTCCTTTAATGGGAATTGCCATTGGAATTGTCAGGGATTCAGAGCTCGAGGGGTTCCCTAAATCCCTTAAAATTCAGAATTTCTTGCAATCCCCTAATGGGATTTACCTGGAGCTGGGGAGGTGGAGCTGCTCCACATCCCACACCGGGCTCTGGGAAGAGGGAACAGCAATCCCAACTTTCCCTCAGCTTTTCAGCTCCTTTTAGGGCCACCACCCCCTCCAACACTGTGCTTCAATTTGCCACCACCCAAAAATCTCACACCGCGCCGGCAAGGGAGCCGGGCAGAAATCCTGGGATTTACACACTGGATCTAATGCAGGAATTCTTTCATTCCCTCCCCAGATTACCGCACGGGGCCCTGCTTCAGCCAGGTGAACAACCAGATGTGCCAGGGCCAGCTGAGCGGCATCGTGTGCACCAAGACCATGTGCTGTGCCACCATCGGCCGCGCCTGGGGCCACCCCTGCGAGATGTGCCCGGCCCAGCCCCACCCCTGCCGCCGCGGCTTCATCCCAAACATCCGCACCGGAGCCTGCCAGGGTCAGCGGGACGGGAATGGGGTGGGGCAGGGCCAGCGGAGGGGTCAGAGCCTCCTCTGAGCAGCGCTGGGATGGAGGATGTGGAGAGAAGAGTCTGGAATGTGAGATTGAAACAGCCTCAAAGTGCTGAGAGCAGAGTCTGGAACAGGAGACTGAAACATCCCCAAAATGCTGAGAGCAGAGCCCAGAACAGGAGCCTAAACCAGCCTCAAAGTGCTGAGAGCAGAGTCTGGAACAGGAGCTAAACCAGCCCCAAAATGCTGAGAGCAGAGTCTGAAACAGGAGACTGAAAGAGCCCCAAAGTGCTGAGAGCAGATCCCTGGAACAGTTTAACATTAAAACGGCCCCAAAGTGCTGAGAGCAGAGTCTGGAACAGGAGACTGAAACATCCCCAAAATGCTGAGAGCAGAGCCCAGAACAGGAGCCTAAACCAGCCCCAAAGTGCTGAGAGCAAAGTCTGAAACAGGAGCTAAACCAGCCCCAAAGTGCTGAGAGCAGAGTCTGGAACAGGAGCTAAACCAGCCCCAAAGTGCTGAGAGCAGAGTCTGGAACAGGAGCTAAACCAGCCCCAAAGTGCTGAGAGCAGAGCCGGGAACAGGACCCTAAAACAGCCCCAAAATGCTTTGAGCAGAGCCCAAAATGGGAGCCTAAAAGAGCCCAAAAGTGATGGGAGCAGAGCCTGAAACAATGTAACCCTAAAATAACCCCAAAATGCTGAGAGCAGAGACCAGAAGGGAAGCCTAAACCAGCCCCAAAATGTTGAGAGCAGAGCACAAAATTGGACCCTAAACCAGCCCCAAAGTTTTGAGAGCAGAGCCCAGAACAGGAGCCTAAACCAGCAGCAAGGCAGAGAATGCTGAGAGCAAAGCCCAAAGCAGAGGACACCGAGAGCAGAGCCCCAAAGCAGAACCCTAAAACAGAGAACAGAGAGAGGAAAACCCCCAAAGTAGAGCCCCAAAGCACAGAACTCTCTGTGGAACTTTTCCAGATCCCCCTCCATGTGCCACGGAGCATCTCCATGGACCCAGAGTGTCCCCTGGCACCTTCCAACACCATTTTATCCCAGAGATTCTGGGCACACTGTGGCTCTGGGGTGAGCTCCTCCATCCCACAGGGTGTTTCTCCCAAAGAACCACGGGATGGCCAAATCCTTTGGGAAGCATTCCCATACCTTTGTGTCCCCCTTGCTCGAGGCAGGAATTCATTCCTGTCCATTCCCTGGTGCAATCTGAGGGGTAATTCCCTCTGGAATGTGATGCAGCTCCTAGGAGCAGAGGGAAATCCACGGATCTGTGTCTGTTCCCTCACACCCCTGCTCCTCCTCCTCCTCCTGCAGATGTGGATGAGTGCCAGGCCATCCCTGGCCTCTGCCAAGGTGGGAATTGCATCAACACCGTGGGATCCTACGAGTGCAAGTGCCCTGCAGGGCACAAGCAGAGCGAGACCAGCCACAGGTGTGAAGGTAAGGGAGGCTCCACACCTGGATTTGCCAGGATGCTCCACTTCCCAGTGTCCCAGGAGCATTTCAGTCCCGGGTTTTTCCAAGGTGGGGATGGGACAGAGCTCCCATTCCAGGCTGGATCCCACTTCCCTGCCAAAGGGGTTTTTAATCTGCTTCCCAGAGGAGGCCAAGGGCAGGAAATGAGGAATAGGCTTTGCCTGATCTCCTGATCTTGCCTCAAACCAGAAGGAAATGGTTTGGTTTGTTCACAGAGGGGTTTTTTAAAGGATATTTTAATGGGAACACAGACTGATGGCACAGGAGGGACCTCTGGGACCTCATTTCAGGGCTGCCTCCAAAGCTCTGCCAGGTTCTGAGTCTGATCAAGCCTTGAAAACGCAACAACTTTTAATTTGGAGGCTCTTCATTAGCGCTGTGAGGATTTAATCACTGTGAAATGGGAAATCAGGCTGGTGCTGGGAGCTCAGGGAGAGCTCTGCCTGCCTCTGGAAGCCCCTGGAATTGGGATGGTAGGAGGTGGGATGAGATGATCTCTCAGGTCCTTCCAACCCTGACCATTCCAGGATTCTGCCCCTCAGGAAACGTTTCCCAAAGAGAGCCAGGAGCTGCAGAGGTCAGTCCCTGCTGGGGGATGGACATTCCTTCATCCCCAGGAAACATCTGTGTCTGAGCATCTTCCTGGGCAGGACGCCAGGAGACTTTCTCTAAAATCCTGACAGAATTCCTGCAGAGCTCCACATCCAAGGATTGAAAGCAGGACAATCCAAACCAGCCCTCTTTTTTTTTTTTTTTTTTTTCTGTGTCAGGTGAAGGACCAGCTCCCCCAATCCAATGATATTCCAGGAATTTGCCTGGCCAAGGTGGGACCAGGGGCAGCAGAAAGCTTCTCCTGCCCCTCCCTGCCTCTCCCACGCCAGCTGGGGAGCAGAGCACATCTGAAACCAGTTGAGCTGGAATCTCATCCTGAGATTAAACCAAATCCATTGTCTGGATCTGTCCTCCAGATGTGAGAGGCCTCCCACTCCCCCTCAGTGCCTGGAAGAGCAGCCCCACATGGCCACAAACATCCCCTTCCCTGTCCTGGCCACAAAAAGGGACAAGTCCAGCATTCCCAAGGGGCTGCTCCAGCCCTGGATCACCACCAAGGCCAGGAGGCTTCCCTTTGGATCTGGGAGTCCTGCTGGGAACGACAGAAACAGGAGGGATGCTCCAAAGGGACGGGGTTTGAGAGCTCCTCTCTCCCAGCTGTGTCACCTCCGTGTCCCCCCAGGGCCACCAGAAGGTGAGAAGGATCCCAGGAAAGTGGAATCACCTTTGGGATTCCCTAAAATGCTGTGGACAGGGGAATGGAGAGGGTTCCTCTGCCACTTTATGGACACAAGAAGATTTGGGCCCCGAGTTCCCTGCACCCTTTGATCCATCAGGAATTTGGTCCAGCAGATGGAGCATGGAATTCCTGAGCTTCACATTCCTGCTGAAACTGCCAAAATCTCTGCCTTGGTCCAAGTGCTCTCCTCACTGAGCCCAGGGTTTGACCAAAGCACAACCAGAGGATGGATTTGTGATCCAGGTGTGCTCCAGGCTCCGAATCCCAGCTCGGCAGGAGTTCCCTTGTTGAGTTTTGGGTTAATTTTACAGTGGGGAAAGGAGGGAATTCTCTGCTTCCCTCTCATTTTCAGATTCCCCATCCGAGCCTGGCATCCAGGGAATGTCAAACCTCGATTAAACCTCTCTGGGGGATTCTCCCCGCCTTCCCAGAGCTCGAGTTTTGTGCTGGGGGCATTCCTGGTGGGAAGCCAGCAGCTGGGATTGTGCTGGAGCCGCAGGTCAGAGCCCAGCTCGCTGATTAGGGACGTCCCCTCATTAACGATGTCCCCTCATTAACGATGTCCCCTCATTAACGATTCACGCCCCTCCCCGGCCGTGTCCTGGTGGGAGCAGAGATAACAGCGGTGCCTTCCTTATCTCCTAACACAAACCTTATCTCCCAACACCAACACCTGGAATTCGGTCCCGGAGGATAAAGACGCTTTTCCAAGCCCTGATATTCCACACTGATAACAGAGGCCCCGAGCAAAGGGGGCGGCTGCAGCTGGATATTCCCTGGATGGATTCTCAGCTCCAGCAGGAAAAGGAATCCTTTTCCTCTCAGGGAAACATCCAGCCCGGATTTGGACCTGAACCTCCTCCAAGTCCGGGGTTGCTCCATTCCAGGCTCATCCCTGATGGATGGGACCCTTCCAGAGGGTGGCTCGTGTTATCCCATTGTCCATTGTATTCTGAGGATGGCAGTGCTCCCTTTCTGAGGGATCTGAGCAGTCTGGCAAACAGGGAAGTGCTGGATTTAGGGAGGGGAAGGCTCAGGCTGCTCCCTGAAAACCGCTGGAGGCAAGGTCGGCTTGGGAAGCACCGAAAATTGTGTTTATGTTGTGCAAAAAGATGAGCAAAGAGGGCGGGAATTGCCAGGTTAGGGGTGAATTAACCGATCTCACGGCTGGATTATGATGGAAAAAAGGGGGAAAAAAGCAGGATCTGTTGAGGTTTTAAGGGAATGAGAGCCTGGGGAGAAAGGCAGGTTTGAATCCAGCTGAGTTCCCAACACGACGGGAGGAGAATTGTTGAGGACACAAGAAAATTCCGGGTGCAAAGTGGAGAGAGGGAACATCAAAGCCGAGCTCGGACACATCCTGCTGCTCCAGAGACCTGGATCCATAAATCACAGGGAAGGGGAGGCTGTGGCATTTTTAAATGATCCTGGAAGCAACCGGAAAAATGACACCGAAGGGAACAATTCCGTGGTGTGGAGTTAAGGGGGAATCACTGGCTGGACAAAGCTTTTCCTGCCATAATTCCAGGCTTTCTCTGCCAAGAATTTCACTTTTTAACAGCCCTTCCTGTGCTGCAGGACAAAGGCCAAGCTCTGCTATCAGTGAGGTAATGCCAGTGCCTCATCCAGGATGATTCCCAAAGGAATGTGTCCTGCATCCAAAATCCATCCAGGCTGATAAGAGACAAAAAAAAAAAAAAAAAAAAAAAAAAATCCACGGAGACACACCAGGAAAGGGAATGGAAAATGGAAGGCTCCAGGCAAGCTGTGTGCAACAATCTCAGCCAGGATTTGCCCATTTTTGGCCTCTCCAGGATGTTCTGCCAGAGGGAACAAATCCAGGGATTCCAAATCTCACCTCTTTTCCTCACCCCTTTAGATGTGAGGTGCTCCTTATGCCCCCACAGGCCAGGCTTTTTCCACCAGGGCACAAAATCCTGAATTTCCTGACGTTCCTGCACTAGAGGAAGCTCCCCAGAACCCCATAACCACCTTCTTTCCATTTCCTCACAAAACCCCTCTGAAGAGCTCATTGTTTTGCTCCATCCAGAGCTCATTTCCCTGGATTTGGGTGGTTTGGAGCTTCCATTTCCCCACTCTGTGGTTCGAGTGCCTGGTGCTGCAGCTGAAGGATCCCAAGGCACGACCCCTGGGGGTGTTTTCTCCATCAAACCCTGGGTTTTTAGCACATGGAAAGGTTGGGGTTCCCACAGCTCTTGTGGGATGAGCTTTGCAGCTCCAGCTCTTCCAGAGGCTCTGCAGCCTTTGGCTTTTCCAGCTTTTCCTGGCCAATTCCAATCCCGGCTCCAAAATCAACGTTTGCCTTGAATCCTGCCATTGTCTGAGCAGCAGAGCACAGGATCCTGCTTCAATTCTGAACAGAAGGTTGGAAAAGTCGGGAAGGAGCCAGGCTGGGGCTGGCAGGATTCCCTCCCCTGGGTGTTAATGAGAGGGGAATGAACCCGTCCCGCTGGGTCAGCTCTGCCTGAACGGCTCCAAACCACCACGGGACACTCCCAGAGGGAAAACCGAGCAGGAAAATGTGGTGGGGAAGGACTGAAAGGACAACAAAGCCCAGGGATCAGGTTCCTGAAGCACAGGATGTGGAGTCCTGGAGGAATGGGCTCTTTTCTCTGGGATTTTCAAGGGGTTTCAGGGAAAGCAAAAAAAAAAAAGGAGCTGCAGTTTGATGGAACCTCTTGGGTTTTCCATAGGAATGGGATCCACTGCTGCCCCTGGGCTGAGTGAGGGATGTCAGAGGCACAGATCTGTCAGCAGCCCCAGGTCTGGGATCCTCCCCAGAGCCACACCAAGTTTTGGGCTGGGTTTTTTCCCCAGTAGCACAACTTTGCCTTCCTAAACCTCTTTTCCCTGCAGAGCTCCGTGAGTTGCAGGGCTGGGATTGAATGACAGGGCAGGCTGGCTGATAAAATCTCTTTTTGGCTGCAGGGGCCCAGGTGGGGGAGGTGTTTTCTGTGTTCTGCTCTGCTGCCCTGGGAGCTCTCAGGGCTTTTCTGGGGGACTCGGAGCATCAAGGAGCCACAGCAGCACCGGGGGCTCAGGGGACCCCTCAGGTGCTGGCCAGGGGCAGAATTTGAGAGTCCTAAAGAGCCAAGCAGGAATTTGTCTTCCCCTCTTGACTGGAATAGAATCAGAGAATGGAATTGTGGAGTATCCTGGGCTGGGAGGAGCTCACAGGGGTCTGCAAGTCCAGCCCATCACCAAGGGTTGGACTTGCAGACCATGACCAAGGGCACCTTTGGGGAGCAGGACTCCAAACCTCTCTGGGCACCCCTTTCCAGTGTCCAGTCTCTCTTTCTGGGAAGAATTTCTTCCTGCTGTCCATCCTGAACTTCCCCTGGGAGAGGTTCTCACGAATGGGAGAGTTTTAATGACCCCCAGCATCCCCTGACCCCCAAAACCCAGCTCCCATCCTCTGTGCCCTGGATTAGGATGGGGGAGCAGGACTCCAAACCTCCCTGGGCAGCCCTTTCCAATGTCCAATCCCTCTCTCTCTGGCAAGAATTTCTTCCCGTTGTCCATCCTAAACCCTGAGAGGGGCCATGGAGAGAAGCAGAAACTCCACGAATGGGAGACTTTTAATAACCCCCGGCACCCCCTGACCCCCAAAACCCATCTCCCTGGATTTGGGGGAGGGGAAGGGGACGTTTTTTCATCCTCCCCGTGCGGGTTCTGTCCCTTGCAGACGTGGATGAGTGCGGGGCCATCCCCGGCGTGTGCGACGGCGGCGACTGCACCAACACCGTGGGCAGCTACGTGTGCTCCTGCCCCCGCGGCTTCGTCAGCAGCCCCGACGGATCCCGCTGCCTCGGTGAGCGGGAAAAACCGGCATTTGGGGCCGGATCAGGGCCGGGGATGTCCGCACAGGGATCTGGGAGTGGTGCTGGCATGGGTGGGAAATGCTCCTTTCTCCAGGTGCTCGCTGCTCCCGTCCTGCGCCCAGCGGGATCGCCTTGGTCTTTCTCCCTCTCGAGAATTTGGGCTGTGGGGGGGGTCTCAGTGGTGGAAAGGGATGGCAAGGATGTGAGGAGGAGGAGGAGGAGGATTGGGAGGAAGGCGTGGGGTTGGGAATGTGGGGGGAGTGAGGAAGGAATTGGGAGGAAGGCGTGGGGTTGGGAATGTGGGGGGAGTGAGGAAGGAATTGGGAGGAAGGCGTGGGGCTGGGGGGAGTGAGGAAGGATCCCCGTGCTCCTCTCACAGAATATCCCATTTGGATATTCCCAGTTTGCAGGAGGATCCCAGACACTCCCCCTCTCTCCCCTCCTGTCCCCGTGTTTTCCACCAGTGCTCCCAGCACAACTGGGCTGGCTGTGCCTTTGGGGTGTGGAAGTCCAAGGACAGAGGGACAGAGGGACACGGGGATGGGGAGCAGCCCCCAGCTGCACATCCCTGCCCTGCAGAGGGACAGGGAAAGGGCTCCAAGGCTTGGGGAACCAGGGAAAACAATCAGGGAATTTTATCACCTCCTCCTGCTGCTTCCTGCTCCCAGCACGGCTCATAAATCCCAACTGCCCCGGGCTGATATTCCATGGGGCTCAGCTGGCTTCATCCCCGTGAATTCAGCCTTTGGGAAAGAGTTCTTAGCCCTGAGCTGCTTCTCTGGATCCTTCTGGATCCTGGGAAAAGATGCACAGACAGACCCCCATCCCTATGGGGCTGCCAGGGGAGCTCGTCCACATTCCCTGGGAGCCTCCTTCCCCCCACAGCATCCCATTCCTGCCCTCCTGCCTTCCATTCCTGCCCTCCTTCCTCCCTTTCTTGCCCTCCTTCTCCCCACAGCATCCCATTCCTGCCCTCCTTCCTTCAATTCCTGGCCTCCTTCCCCCCATTCCTGCCCTATTCCCCCCATTCCCACCCTCTTTCCTTTAATTCCCACTCTTCTTTCCCCATTCCTTCTCTCCTTCCCCCATTCCTTTTCTCCTTCCCCTATTCCTGCCCTCCTTCCTTCAATTCCTGCCCTATTCCCCCATTCCCACTCTCCTTCCCCCATTCCCACTCTCCTTCCCCCATTCCCACTCTCCTTCCCCCATTCCTGCCCTTTCCCCCCCATTCCCACTCTCCTTCCTTCAATTCCCACTCTCCTTCCCCATTCCTGCCCTTTCCCCCCATTCCCTCCCTCCTTCCCCCATTCCCACTCTCTTTCCTTCAGTTCCCACTCTCCTTCCCCCATTCCTGCCCTATTCCCCCATTCCCACTCTTCTTCCTTCCATTCCCACTCTTCTTTCCCCATTCCTTCTCTCCTTCCCCCATTCCCTCCCTCCTTCCTTCAGTTCCTGCCCTTTCCCCCCATTCCCTCCCTCCTTCCCCCCCAGCTCCCCAGTTCTTCCCAGCCCTTCCCAGGCTCTTGTGGCAATCCCAAATCCCCATCCCAGCTCCCCGGGGCTGCCCTGAGCTGCTCCCCCTCAGCCCTGGCCCAGTTTGGCTCCAGGTGTTCCCATTCCAAAGCCTCTTCCCCAAACTGGCCCCAACCCAGAGTTTTCCCCAGCCTGAGCTGTGCTGCCTCCAACCTCCAGAGCCTGGAGTGAATTTTTTTTTTTTTAAATTTTTAACAGATCCAAACTCCTTTCCTGTAAATATTTGATGGTCCATTGGTATCAAACCCCAGTTCCTGGGATAAAGGAGCAGCAGGGGCTCCAAATAAATCCCAGTTTTTTTTTTTTTTCCCTGGTCTGAAAGTCCATTTTCCTTCAGGAAGATGAGGATGAGGAGATTTGGGAAGAGGAATTTTTCCAGCACAGGCAGAGATTGGTGGTGCAGTGCAAAATGTCAGGTGCATTTCCATTTTCTGTGGAAATGAATACAGCTAAAAAAACAAAAACAAAAAAAACAAAACCAAAAACAAAACCAAAAAAAAAACACCCAAGAAAACAATCAAAAATCAGCTCCAAATTCTTTTCTAGCCACGGATCTGGAACAGGATTAAATGTTTTAGTTCCAGGAGGAAAAAAAAAAAAAAAGTTGTGAAGTGTGAGTAAAAAGTAAAGCCCAAATCCTCTTGTTTGGGAAACTGATAGATTTTAATGGGAATGGAATTTTTTCCTGCTGTTTCCCAGCCCCTGCCATGAGCCCAGAGGGGTGTGACAGCTCTGGGATGAGTCATGTGGACATTCCCCACTTTCCTTGAAACCAAGAGCTTCGAGAAACGAAAATAAATAAAATTAGAAAGCCCAGGATTTAAAAATAGTGCCGAGCTGATTTAGCTGCAGCGGGCTCTGGCTCCACCTGAGCTGGCTCTGGGTGCTGCAGCCTTGCCCTGAGCTCCCTTTTTGGGACAGGCAGGGTTTGTTTTGGCAGAAGCCACAGCTCCTGCTGGGGTGGGGCACCCAAATTTTGCCAGCTCTGCTCCAGGGGGGGCTTGTTTGGAGAGTTTGGGGTTCCAGGTTTCCATCCCATGAAACAAAGCAAGGGAGCAGTTGGGAAAATGGAAGATGGATAAATGATGCGGGCACTTTTGAGGCATGGCCAGCATCAGAATTTGAGATTGTTGCCCTGCAGGTGACCACAGGAAAGGTATTTGGGAGCACCAGCACTTGGTCCTTTCCCCTCCCTTCTCAGCAAAGCAAACACCTTTTTTATGGCACTGCAATAATCTCAAAAATCGAAGTTTTTACAGCTGGCACAGCAACACCCAGAGCTGGAGCTGATCCCCAGTGCCAGGAGCTGCTTTCAGTGCCTGCCCCAGTAAAACCCCACCAGGAGAAAAACCCAAAGGAGCATTCATGGAACGATTCAAGCACCTGGGCTGGACACACAAAGGCCAGTCCCACCCTGGGCCATAAGAGCCTCATTCATTCCTGCTTGGGGAGGGCTCTGCAGGCAGCACCAGGAGCTGCTCCAGCAGCTGGGGGGGCTCCCTGGATTTTCCTTGCTGCAAAGGGTTCCTCTTCCAGAGCAGCTTAAAAGAATAATTTCCAAATGAAGAAAAACGGCCTTTCAGTGCATTCCCAGACGTGCACATGGTGTTCCTTCCTTCCTTCCCTCCCTCCCTGCTCTGGCCTTTTTTAAGCTTTTTTTTTTTTTTCCTGGGAGTGCAGCAAAGCTCTGGAGGGTTTGGGTTGTGCCTCTCCTCGGGCAGCAGCAGCAGATTCAGCACCTCCAGTTCTGGGTCCTGCTGAGCCTGGCCAAGCCCTGGCCTCAGACAGGGTTGGGAGGGTTTCATTGAGGGCTTTGCCTGCCTGAAAAGCCCTTTTTTGGATCCACTTTGGTCTAAGCAAGAGGAAAAAGGAGACCTGAGGGTTGTGGAATGGTGGAATGGGTTGGGAGGGATCTCAGAGCTCATCCAGGACACCTCCCAGCAGCCCAGTTGTGTGGGATTAGCTGTGCTGGATAATCTCTCCTGTTTCTCCTGGCATCAGGACACCCCCCATGGGATGGGTGCAGACCCTGCCAGACCCCCAGATCCAGCCTGGAGTTGCTCCTGTCCCCTCCAGGACCACATCCCCCTCCTGCTCTGCCATCCTGGCTAGGCCTACTCACCCCCAGAGCCCTCTGGGCTCAATCCCCACTCCTGAGCTCTCTCTAATCCCAGCTGGAATTTCCCCTCCCCTCTCTGCTGCAGCATTTTCTGCTTTACTGGGGTTTTGTGCAAACCCCTGCCCTGGGACCCAAACACCCCCAGGGCTTCTCCTCCCCTTCCTGAGGATTAGGGGCTGATCCAGTTTTGCATTCAACCCCTGCTTTCAAATTCCCCTTCTCCAGGTCTGCCTTTGTGTGTGCTGGTGGTTTTGGGTGGATAAAGTTTCCCGAAAGGAGCAATTCCCTCTGAATCCAGCTCTGAGCAGGGGTGGGGGCCGTGCCTGAGGAAGGAGCTGCTGGTTTGAACTGGGGGTCACTGTCCCCTGCGGGTCCCCGAGCTGTGCTGGGAGCAGAATGCACCCAGAGCCCACAGATCAAACAGCCCCGGGCAATTAATTCCAATTACACTCCCGGGAAGTGGCAGCCACATCCCGGGAGACTTTCCCCCTCATTAACTGACTTGAGAAAAAACAAGGTGGGAGATGAAGGAGGGGAAGATTCCAGGTTTTCCTGGAGGGATTGGTGCCAGGTGGAGCCTGCTGGATGTGAGAGACCCTCAGTCCCCTGCGCCTTGGCCAGGAGCCACAAACCCCCCCAGCAGGGCCAGGGTTGGGGTCAGGGGGGCCACACTGAGAGGGGGGATGGCCAGGAGAGATTCCATAGGGAATGGGCCCTGAGGGGCTGCCTGACAGGGTGGTGGTGGCACATTGTGACCGTGTGTCTTCTCCCTGTCCCTCTCCCTGTTCTTGTCCCTGTCCCTCTCCCTGTCCCTCTCCCTGTCCCTGTCCTCATCCCTGTCCCTCTCCCTGTCCCTCTTCCTCTCCCCATCCCTCTCTCTGTTCCTCTTCCTCTTCCTCTCCCCGTTCCTCTCCCTGTACCCATCCCCGTCCCCGTCCCCATCCTTGTCCTGTCCCGTCCCCATCCCTGTCCCTGTCCCTGTCCCTGTCCCTGTCCCTGTCCTGTCCTGTCCCATCCCATCCCTGTCCCTGTCCCATCCCATCCCTGTCCCTGTCCTGTCCTGTCCTGTCCTGTCCCATCCCTGTCCCTGTCCTGTCCCATCCCATCCCATCCCATCCCATCCCATCCCATCCCATCCCATCCCATCCCTGTCCCTGTCCCTGTCCCTGTCCCTGTCCCTGTCCCTGTCCTGTCCTGTCCCATCCCTGTCCTGTCCTGTCCTGTCCCATCCCTGTCCCTGTCCTGTCCCCATCCCTGTCCCTGTCCCATCCTATCCCTGTCCCTGTCCCATCCCATCCCTGTCCCTGTCCTGTCCCCATCCCTGTCCTGTCCCATCCCTGTCCCTGTCCTGTCCCCGCAGACCAGCGCCTGGGCACGTGTTTCTCGGCGCTGCTGGGTGGCCGCTGTGCCGGGGACGTTCCGGGCCAGGCCAGCAGGATGCAGTGCTGCTGTGACTCGGGGCGCTGCTGGGCCATCGGCCAGACCCCCGAGATGTGCCCCGTGCGGGGCTCGGGTGAGTGACACCCCGGGAGCCTAAAACCCAGCGTCCTAAAACCCTGCATGATGGAAAACAAGGTGGGAAATCTCTCTGAGAGCTGTCCCCAAGCTGCCACGTCCCCATGGCTTTTAAACCCCTTCGGGGAGGGGAACTCCTTTGCTGAATCCACCGTTTCCAAGAGGAATTTTTTCCCTGATATCCAACCTAACCCTCCCGTGGCACAGCTTGAGGCCTCTCTCCCTCCTGTCCCATCCCTTGTCACCCGGGGGTGCTGCTCCTCCTGCCTGGGCCTCGCCTGAGGCAAGGATTGATCCCTGTCTCTTGGAATGCCAGGCTCCTTCTTGCTCCATGGTCAGGGCGAATAAAACTCAGGGAACGTTTTGTCCTCCTCGTGCTCCTGCCCTTGGCTCCCACCACAGCTGAAGCCCAGGCAGGAGGAGGCCCAGGGATGGAGCCACATCCCTGAGCATCCCCTCCTTCAGCCCCAGCTCTGAGCAGGGCAGAGCTTCCCCCTACCCAGCACCTCCCTGTCCCCTCCTTCCCTGCCTGGAGGGATCCCTCGGTGCCAGCTGTCCCAAAAATCCTCTGCCAGACCCCCTTATGCCCCATTACGTGCAGTGGGGTGAGGGCTGTTCAATCCCTCCTCATGCCTCTGCCCCATTCCCATCATTTCCTAGTCCCGTTCCCATCGGGACCCGCCCTTGGCTCCCCGCAGGGGGATCCAGGCACTGCTGGCAAAGCCCTGTTTTGTTCCAGACGAGTACCGCAGGCTCTGCATCGAGGGGCTCCCGGTCGTGCCAGGCTTCCCCGGGAACTTCCCAGCAATTCCCGGATTCAGGCCCAACGGAGTCGGGCCGGGACTCAACGGGCCCGGAGGCATCGGCCCGAACGGGGCGAACGGACAGGGCGGGATCCCGGGGCTGCCCGGGATGGGCCCGGGGAGCTCCAGCATCGGTAATTCCCGGCTTTGTCCTCCTCTGCGAGCAGGGAGGCTCCCCCAGGGCTGGAATGCCGCTCCCAGCCGGACACACGGATTGTCCTGGCTCGGGGGAGAGCTGGGATATGGCACCGGGCGCTGGGCAGGAGCTGAGCCCGCACACAGATCCAACGAGGCGGGGTCTGGTCTGGAGTAGCTCCCTGGTTCCCAAATCGGTTCCCAAAAGCTCCAAATAGGAACGGAGCTTTCCCAGCACCACCTCGGCCTCGTGCTCCCCACCTTGGACCCTCTGACATCCCCTCAGAGAGCTCCTGGGGACATCCCAGGGCTCCCCAGCCCTCCTTGTGCCCCCCAGGAACTGCCACCATCCTGAGTCCTGGGAATTTCCAAGGGCTCCCCAACCCTCCCTGTGTCCCCCAGGATCTGCCACCATCCTGAGTCCTGGGTACATCCCAGGGCTCCCCAACCCTCCTTGTGCTTCCCAGGAACTGCCACCATCCTGAGTCCTTGGAATTTCCAAGGGCTCCCCAACCCTTCGTTGTGTCCCCCAGGAACTGCCACCATCCTGAGTCCTGGGAATTTCCAAGGGCTCCCCAATCCTCTGTTGTGTCCCCCAGGAACTGCCACCATCCTGAGTCCTGGGGATGTCCCAGGGCTCCCCAACTTCTCCCAGTGCTTCATCCAAGGGTGCCCCATCCCTTCCTGTGTCCCCCAGGAACTGCCACCATCCTGAGTCCTGGGGACATCCCAGGGCTCCATAATCCCTCCCAGTGCTTCACCCAAGGGTTCCCCATCCCTCCCTGTGCCCCCCAGGAACGGCCACGCTGAACCAGACCATCGACATCTGCAAACACTTCACCAACCTGTGCCTGAACGGGCGCTGCATCCCCACCCCGTCCAGCTACCGCTGCGAGTGCAACATGGGCTACAAGCAGGACGTCAGAGGGGAGTGCATCGGTGAGTAGGGGCTGCTCCCAAAGCTCCCAGAGCTCCTCCAGGCTGCTCTTCCTGTTCCTGGGCTCTGCTGTGCCTCAGGGTCCCTCACAGCTGGGGCTTTTCCCCCCTTGCAGATGTGGACGAGTGCTCGAGCAGCCCCTGCGTCCACGGCGACTGCGTCAACACCCCGGGCTCCTACCACTGCAAGTGCCACGAGGGCTTCCAGAGCACCCCCACCAAGCAGGCCTGCATTGGTAAGGGCTGTCCCCCCCTTTTTGGGGGATGGCAGAGGGGTCAGCAGAGCCCCTGGCACCAAAAAAGGGTTGTAGGAGTGAAATGCAGTGAGGAGTCCCCGGCAGGGCCGGGTGTGGGATGGGATCTCTCCAGGAGAAGTTTCCTCTGCCTTGGCTTTCCTTAAACTTTTCTGGTGGCAGTCAAGGGACCTGCAGAGTCCTCCCCAAGAACAGAGTTCTGTTGGGAGAACTTTGTTTGACAAAAGAGCGGGGGGGATTCTGGGCCATGCTGGTGTGGATGCAGGATTTCCAGCAAGGCTGCTCTGCCAAGAGGCTGCTGCAGGTGAGGGACTGCCAAAAACGAGGGATGGGAAGGGAATGTTCCACAACGAGCAAAAGCAGATTCCCATGGCAGTGCCCAAGCTTTGAAATTTTCATTTTCTCCCTTCCTGACAAAGTGGCTTCCAAAGGCTCCCCCGCAGCCCGGCAACGTGAAAAGATTCCAATTTCCCAAGCGGGATTTTTGAAGATGAATTCCCATGTCTGAGGGCACCTGCCCGGGTTTCTCACGGGGGATATTGAGCTGGGACTGCTCCTGTCTCTCCCTGCTCCCACTTCTTGGTGCTTTCCCTGCAGACATTGACGAGTGCATCATGAACGGGGTGATGTGCAGGAACGGGCGCTGCGTCAACACCGACGGCAGCTTCCAGTGCATCTGCAACGCCGGCTTTGAGATCACCCCCGACGGCAAGAACTGCGTTGGTGAGGGTCCTGTGCAGCTCAGGGCTGAGCTGGGACCACCTTCTCCCTGGGGCATTAATCTGGGGTGTCCCCCAAGGAGAGGGCTGAGGGTGATGTGCTCCTGTGGGGTTTGGGGTGCAGGGGATCAGCAGGGCTGGGGCTGGGAGCAGAAGATGCTCCAGGAGTGCTGGGGATGAGCTCTGAGCAGGAAAGGTGACCCTGGGCTTGGAGCTGATGCTCTTGGAGGTTCCCCCCCCTCCATCTCCAGCACCCACCACCACAGTTTGGCCATGGGATGGGGCACAGGGGGGTTTGGAGCACGGGAGGGTCTTGCTGCAGCTCCGGGGTCCTGTCTGTGCCCCCAGACCACGACGAGTGTGCCACCACCAACATGTGCCTCAACGGGATGTGCATCAACGAGGACGGGAGCTTCAAGTGCATCTGCAAGCCCGGCTTTGTCCTGGCCCCCAACGGGCGCTACTGCGTGGGTGAGTGAATCCCAGCTGGGCTCTTCCCAGTCCCAGCCCCTGCCCACATTCCCGGGCACCTGTGAGTGCCTCAGGGCAAGGGCAGCTGAGAAATCCAAGGGTGTGGCCGGGCAGCTCCTGCTGTGCTGCCAGAAGTTGTCTCTTTGTGGGAGAATGGGAAAAAGGGGAAAGGTTCTCATGTCCTGATCCCCTTTCTGTGTGTCCTGAGCCTCTCTCAGTGTGACTTGAGCCTTGTCTGTGTGTCCTGATCCCCTTTCTGTGTGTCCTGAGCCTCTCTCAGTGTGACTTGAGCCTTGTCTGTGTGTCCTGATCCCCTCTCAGTGTGTCCTGAGCCTCTCTCAGTGTGACTTGAGCCTTGTCTGTGTGTCCTGATCCCCTCTCAGTGTGTCCTGAGCCTCTCTCTGTGTGACTTGAGCCTTGTCTGTGTGTCCTGATCCCCTCTCTGTGTGTTCTGAGCCTCTCTCTGCATGTCCTAGCCCCTGTCAATGTGTCCTGATGCCCTGTCCGTGTCTTCTGAGCCTCCCTCTGTGTGACCTGACCGTTGTCCTGTGTCCTGAGCCTCTCTCTGCATGTCCTGAGCCCCTGTCCATGTGTTCTGCCCCTGTTCATGTGTCCCAGCCCTCTCTCCTCATGTCCTATCCCTCTTTCCTCATGTCCCATCTCTCTCTCCTCATATCCCATCCCTCTCTCCATGTGTCCCATCCCTCTCTCCATGTGTCCCATCCCTCTTTCCTCACGTCCCAACCCTCTATCTGTGTCCCAGCCCTCTCCTCATGTCCCAACCCTCTCTCCATGTGTCCCATCCCTCTCTCCTCATGTCCCAGCTCTCTCTCCTCATGTCCCAAACCCCTCTCTGTGTGTCCCAACCCTCTCTCCTCATGTCCCAATCCCCTCTCTGTGTGTCCCACCCCTCTCTCCGTGTGTCCCACCCTCTCCGTGTGTCCCTCACCCCGAGCTCACCCCACTCCCTTTCCTGTGCGTGCCCAGACATCGACGAGTGCGAGACGCCGGGGATCTGCATGAACGGCTGGTGCATCAACACCGAGGGCTCCTTCCGCTGCGAGTGCCTGGGGGGCCTGGCCATCGGCGTGGACGGCCGGGTCTGCGTGGACACCCACATGCGCAGCACCTGCTACGGGGGCATCAAAAAGGGCACCTGTGCCCGCCCCTTCCCCGGCGCCGTCACCAAATCCGAGTGCTGCTGCGCCAACCCCGACCACGGCTTCGGGGAGCCCTGCCAGCCCTGCCCGGCCAAGAACTCCGGTGAGGCCATCCCTGGGTGTGCCAGGGGTGCTCTAGGGGTGTTCCTGGGATGGTTTGGGCAGCTTGGAGAACTGTAGGAATGGGGGAAGGGGCGCCAGGCAGGCAAAAAATGGAGAGTGGGTGCCCAAATCTGGTGCTGGGAATGTTGGGAGGGGCAGTATCAGGATTAAAATGCACAAAGTCGCAGCACCGAGGTTGGGAGAGCTCAAGGAGAGTTTGGACAAAGCTCCCAGGCACAGGGTGGGATTGTTGGGGTGTCTGGGCAGGGCCAGGGGTTGGGCTGGATGATCCTTGGGGTCCCTCCCAACTCAGCTGGTTCTGTGCTTGTGTTGCATGAGCATAAACGGGCCTAGAACTGCCCCTCTGACAAACACAGAATGAAACCCTCGGTGGGTTGAAGCGCTCAGCTCAGAGATCCTCTCCGTGGGGAGTGTCCTGCCACGCTGATGGCTCTGTTGTGCTCTGTCCCCAGCGGAATTCCAGGCTCTCTGCAGCAGCGGCATCGGGATCACGGCTGATGGCAGAGGTGGGTGCAGGATTCCAGAGGTGGGTGCAGGATTCCAGAGGTGGGTGCAGGATTCCAGAGGTGGGTGCAGGATTCCTCAGGGGCATTCGGGATTCCTCAGGGACATACAGGATTCCTCAGGGGCATTCAGGATTCCTCAGGGATGCGCAAGATTCCACGGGCCCATCCCACCCACAGCACCCTCAGCTGCTTTTCCTGGAGCGGGGATGGATCGGTGGGAGCTGTGCCAGGAGAGGCTGGGCTGTGCTCCCCGCTGTGCTGGGAATGAGCAGTGGGACCCTCCTGGTTGTTTCCCTCCTCTGCTCTCCAGCTCCTCCTTGGGGTGTCCCAGGCAGAGGGAGGTGACAAACTGTGCTGCTTTGAGTTCCAAGAGGTCCCAGTGCCAGCTGGGCAGTGCTTGGATCATCAGGGAGAGCACAGAGCAGCCAGGCAGCCACGGCCTTGCCAAGCCTTCCAGAGGGAAGGAGCCAGAGGCGAAGCCCCGGTGGCTCCTTGGGCTCCCATCCAGGGCTCCGTGTCCTGGCCGGAGGCAATCCCACGGGAATGACGAGACTCTTTCTAGCAAGGCCACGCTCTGGTCATTCCAGCCCTGCCTGGAGCCAGGGCTGCACTCAGAGCTCTCCAGGCTGCGTTTCCCTGGATGGAAGTGAGCTCCAAGAGCGTGGGGACAAAGGCCAGCAGTGCCTGGGCAGCCGTGGCCATCTGGCACCGCGGGCACCCTGCGGTGCCAGCACAGACTGCGCTGGGCTGGGCGAGCCTGCGGCTTGCCAGGGTGGAATCTCTGCCCTGGCACCGGGGCTTGGCTCCAAAAGAGCAGAGGAAGGGATGCTGCTGCAGGGAAGGGATGGTGCCCACCTGGCTGCCACCCTTCTGTGTCACTCGCTGCTGAACCCAGGGATGATTCCAGGGCCTGAGCTTGGTACTGGGATAAAGAAGACTCTGGGATGTCACACAAGGACCTGAGAGCCCTTGACATAAACCAGGGCTTATCCCAGCCCCTTATCCAGCTCTCTCCTCCTGAGCTCAGAGCCCCAGGCTGGGTCAGGACAGCGAGAAGCTGTGGCTGTCCCATCCTTGGAATGTCCAAGGCCAGGCTTGACAGGGCTTGGAGCAGCCTGGAATGGTGGAAATGGAACGAGATGGGCTCTAAGGTCCCTCCCAACCCAAACCATTCTGGCACCCCATGACTCCTGCAGTGCCAGGAGGTGGAAGGTTTCTGTCTTTGCATTTGCTGGGGTCCACCTCATGTGCCTCTTTTCCCTGTCAGACATCAACGAGTGTGCCCTGAACCCCGACATCTGCCCCAACGGGATGTGTGAGAACCTGCGGGGGAGCTACCGCTGCATCTGCAACCTGGGCTACGAGTCCGACCCCACGGGCAAGAACTGCGTGGGTGAGTCGGGGCCTGGCACTCCGGGGGCTCAGGGGGCTCAGGGAGTGCCAGGCACCTCCAGGAGCTGGTGCAGCACCTGATCCCCTCGAGCACCATCCAAATCCTCCCCAGCAGTTGAACTGGGGGGAGAATGGGAAGGGTGGAAGCTGGAGAGCTCATGGGTTGGGATAAGGAGAGTTCAGTGGGGAAAGGAAAACGAGGAATCCGTTCCCTGCTCTCTGTGGGCAGGTGTTCAGCACCTCCAGGAGAGCAGGGGCAGCTCTGATTTCTGCTCTGGGAGCAGGGACAGGATCCAGGGAATGGCTGGAGCTGTGCCAGGGGGGTTGGGGTGGAGATCAGAGAGAGGTTCTGGGATTTGGGATGGAGATCACAGAAAGGTTCAGGGGATTTCAGATGGAAATGAGGGAAAAGTTCAGGGATTTGGGATGGAGATCAAAGAAAGGTTCTGGGATTTGGGATGGAGATCAAAGAAAGGTTCTGGGATTTGGGATGGAGATCACAGAAAGGTTCTTCCCCCTGAGGGTGCTGGGCACTGAATTCCCCCAGGGAATGGTCCCAGCCCCAGCCCTGCCAGAGCTGCAGGAGCGCTGGGACAATGCTCTGGGACAGGCTGGGATTGTTGGGGTGCCTGTGCAGAGGCCGGGGTTGGACCAGCGATCCCGTGGGTCCCTCCCGTGGCTGCGTGGGGGAAATTAACCCTTCCCAGCCTGAAGCAGCTCACAGATGCCACATCTGTCCCCAGATGTGGACGAGTGCAGCGTCAACCGGCTGCTGTGTGACAACGGGCTGTGCAGGAACACCCCTGGCAGCTACACCTGCACCTGCCCCAAGGGCTTCGTGTTCCGCACCGAGACCGACACCTGCGAAGGTAACGGGGCCGGGGCAGCTCCAGCACCTGCAGAAGCCACGGCCTGAGCTCCTGCCTGGGGCCAGCCCAGCTGGAAATCCCTGCTTCCCTCCCCGCCACGCTGCTCTGGGCTGCAGCAGCTGCGTCTTTGGGGTTGTGGGGGTTTTACCTCATTTTTAGGGTTTTTTTCCCCTGTGGTTTTTAGTGGTATTTCACACTGGGTTCAAAGCAGAATGGGCACCCGACCCCAAAACATCTGAGCCTGGAAACCAGAGCAATACCTGACCCCAAAACATCTGAGCCTGGAAACCAAAGCAATACCTGACCCTAAAACATCTGAGCCTGGAAACCAGAGCAATACCTGACCCCAAAACATCTGAGCCTGGAAACCAGAGCAATACCCGACCCCAAAACATCTGAGCCTGGAAACCAGAGCAATACCCGACCCCAAAACATCTGAGCCTGGAAACCAGAGCAATACCCGACCCCAAAACATCTGAGCCTGGAAACCAGAGAAATACCCGACCCCAAAACATCTGAGCCTGGAAACCAAAACAATTTCCTCCAGGACCACAAAATTTGAGCTTGAGGCTTGACCAAAATTGCAAGGTTTGGGGAATTTGATTGAAAGGCTGTGATTTGGAGGGAGAGAAATGGTTTCCTGTGCACAGAGGCCTCAAATATTTGAGAACTGGCACTTTGCACAGAATTGCCCCAACCAGCCTCAGTCCAAATAATTTTTTTAAATCTTGTATTTTTTTATATTGTTATTAGGGCTCTCTATATTACATGTTTAGAGTTATAATTTATATATTTATATGGAATTTATATATAATTTAGAATATATATTTTTTGTAATATATTATGTAGTATTTCTTACATTCTATATTGTATTATTCTACAATATTAATATATAATGTGATATATGATATATGATATATGATATATAATATAATATATAATATATAATATATAATATATAATGTATATAATTATATAATATTACATTATATATAATACTATAAATATAATATATATAATTTCTATTATATAATATAAATTACATACCATATATTATATATATTTATTATATAAGATGTATTATATTAGTATATATTTTTACGTTCTATATCACATATTATATCACAATGTATTTATATATTACACACTTCATATATTGATACATTTTTATATTTATATATATATTTATATTTTTTATCGTCTTTTAAACGTTATTGTTATTTTTAAAACAACGTAAAACCCAATTTAAACCCAGCATTCTTCACTCTCTGTGCTCTCACCTCCTGCAGTTTGTGTCCCCTCAGGGCCGTGTCCCTGTCACTCCCCCCAGTGACTTTGTCCCTCTGTCCCTTTGTCCCCGCAGACATCAACGAGTGCACGTCCAACCCGTGTGTGAACGGGCTGTGCCGGAACAACGCCGGCTCCTTCGCCTGCGAGTGCTCCCCGGGCAGCAAGCTGGACCCCAGTGGCACCATCTGTGTGGGTGAGCAGGGCCAGCTCCTGCCAGGGCCTGCTGGCACTGCCAGCCTCACCCTGCGCCGTCACCCGGCCTGGCACAGGGACAGGAATTCCAGAGGGCAGGGCTGGATGGGATGCTGGGGAGGAATTCCTGGCTGGGAGGGTGTTGGGGCCCTGGGATGGATTTCCCAGAGCGGCTGGGGCTGCCCCTGGATCCCTGGCAGTGCCCAAGGCCAGGCTGGAGCAGCCTGGGATCAGGGAAGGTGTCCCCATGGCAGGGGTGGCACCGGAGGGGTTTTAAGGCTCTGGGGACCAGCCTGGTTTGTGGGAACAGCCACATCCTAAGGGATCAGTGACTCCCAGGAGCAGCGGGGAGGGACAGCTCCTCTCAGGGCATCCACGCCCTGGGATGGGGGCACGGGGCAGCCCCTGAGCCCGCGGTGTGTCCCTGCAGACAGCATGAAGGGCACCTGCTGGCTCAACATCCAGGACGGGCGCTGCGAGGTCAACATCAACGGGGCCACGCTGAAATCCGAGTGCTGTGCCACCCTGGGGGCAGCCTGGGGCAGCCCCTGCGAGCGCTGCGAGATCGGTGAGGCTCTGCCCGGCTCCGGCATTCCCGAGGAAATGCTGGAGTTGGGATGGAGCTCAGGAACAGGGAGAAATGCCCAGAGGGTGGTCGGGCGCTGCCAACGCTCTCAGGGGCAGGGTGGGGTTGGTGGGGTGTTGTGAAGGGTCAGGAGTTGGGCTGGATGATCCTGTGGGTCCTGCCCAGCTCTGGATATTCCGTGATTCTGTGGGAAAGCTGGAAGGGTTTCCATGCTGACATCCCTGTCCCTTGCAGACACCGCCTGTCCCCGGGGGTACGCCCGCATGAAGGGGGTCACCTGTGAAGGTAAAGTGCTGCAGGAATGGAAAGCTGCTTTTCTTGGGAATGTGGTCACTGTTCTCCTGCCTCTCCGAGTCTTGGGGGGGGGGGATCTCCACTCTCTGGCCATTTGGCTGTCTGTCTGTCTGTCTGTCTCTGTGTCTGTGTGTCTGTCTGTGTGTGTCTCTGTCTGTGTCTCTCTGTCTGTGTGTCTGTCTCTGTCTGTGTGTCTGTCTGTGTGTCTCTCTGTCTGTCTCTGTCTCTGTCTCTGTCTCTGTCTCTGTCTCTGTCTCTGTCTGTATCTCTCTGTCTGTGTGTCTGTCCCTGTGTGTGTCTGTGTCTCTCTGTATGTCTCTCTGTCTGTCTGTATGTCTCTCTGTCTGTCTGTGTGTCTCTGTCTGTGTGTCTCTCTGTGTCTGTCTATCCTCTGTCTGTGTGTCTCTCTGTGTCTGTCTGTCCTCTCTCTGTGTGTCTGTCTGTGTCTGTCTCTATGTCTCTCTCTCTGTCTGTCTGTATGTCTCTCTCTCTGTCTGTCTGTATGTCTCTCTGTCTGTGTCTGTCTGTATGTCTCTCTCTCTGTCTGTGTCTCTCTGTCTGTCTGTATGTCTGTCTGTGTGTCTCTGTGTGTCTCTCTATGTCTGTCTGTCCTCTCTCTGTCTGTGTGTCTGTGTCTGTCTGTATGTCTCTCTCTCTGTCTGTGTGTCCGTGTGTCTCCCTGTCTGTGTGTCTCCCTGTCTCTCCATGTGTCTGTGCCCAGATCCTGGCTCCATTTCTGCCCGGTTTTCATGGGTAAATTGCCACTTGGAGCCCGGTGAGCAGCTCTGGGCTCCTCCCAGCTCCTCCAGGAGCCCCTTGAGGCCCCCCTGGCCGTGTCCCTGAGCCATCCCTCACCTTGTCCCACCCCACAGATGTGAACGAGTGCGAGGTGTTCCCGGGCGTGTGCCCCAATGGGCGCTGCGTGAACTCGGCCGGCTCCTTCCGCTGCGAGTGCCCCGAGGGGCTGACCCTGGATGGCACTGCCAGGACCTGTGTGGGTAAGGACACCTCCTCTACCCGGATCCTGCCCTCCCAGGTGCTCCCTCCCCACCAGGAATTCTTGGGAATTGAGTCATACCTGAAAAACCCTAAAAAAAACCTCCCAGCTGAACCAGAATTTTGTATCCCCAAGTCCAACCAGTGTCCTAGTTGGGTGGGCTTCAGGAGTGGCCAAATAACCTCAGGGGTTAAAGCAGCCCAGCAGCCCTAAAAAAAAACCCAGTGCCACACTTGTGCCCTTTGTAGGGGCCTCCTGTGCTTGCACCACCGTGTTTAAGAGAAGCCAGGACGTGGCACTCGGTGCCGCGGTCCGGGTGACAAGCTGCTGTCGGGTCACAGGCCGGACTCCACGACCTCAAAACTCTTTTCCAACCTAAATTCTGGGATTCCGTGAAGCTCCATCCTCTGGCCCTGTTGCCGTGCTATGGAACCCCTCCCAAAAAAAAAGCTTTTCCCACCCCGCGTGGGCGCAGTTCGGAGAGCAGCCCTCGGCAGGCGGCAAAGCCGCGGGGGCTGAGGCGCGCTGTGTCCCCAGACGTGCGGGTGGAGCAGTGCTACATGCGCTGGGACGAGGACGAGTGCACGGAGCCGCTGCCCGGCAAGTTCCGCATGGACATGTGCTGCTGCTCCGTGGGCTCGGCCTGGGGCTCCGACTGCGAGGAGTGTCCCCGCGCCGGCTCCGCCGAGTACAAGGCGCTGTGTCCCCGCGGGCCCGGCTTCGCCAACCGCGGCGACGTGCTCTCGGGACGGCCCTTCTACAAAGGTGAGGGACAGTCGGGGGCTGCTGGGGCCGAGCTGGGCTCGGCGCCTCTCAGTTTGAGCTGGGGGGGGTTCATGGAGAGCCCCCCCCTCGCTGGATGTCTCTGGTGCCCCCTCAGATGTGAACGAGTGCAAGGTGTTCTCCGGGCTGTGCACCCACGGCACCTGCAGGAACACCATCGGCAGCTTCAGGTGCATCTGCGGCAATGGCTTTGCTCTGGATGCTGAGGAGAGGAACTGCACAGGTGAGGGACCCCCACTCTGGGCTGTTCCTGCTGCTTTTGGGGGGCTCAGTGGGATGGGGTTGCCGAGAAGAGTCCCAGCACTTATTTAGGGACATGGGGCAGGACCACGAGCATCAAGGCCAGGGTGGATGGGGTTTGGAGCAGCCTGGGACAGTGGAAGGTGTCCCTGGGTGGGATTTAAGGTCCCTCCAACCCAAACCATCCTGGAATTCCGTGATTCCACAAGGCTTCTCCTGCCTCTGGGGGGAAGGCTCAGCCCTGCCCCAGGGAGCAGCGGAACTGCAGCCTCTCCAAGGATGGGGGATTCCATTTGCCTGCTGATCCCTGGTGTGCTGTGCAGGCTGCCCAGCGCTGGCTCTGGCCCTGCTGGTGGCCTGTCCTGCCCCACGGCCTGTCCTTGTCCCCAGACATCGACGAGTGCCGCATCTCCCCCGACCTGTGTGGCCACGGCTCCTGCGTGAACACCCCGGGCAGCTTCGAGTGCGAGTGCTTCGAGGGCTATGAGAGCGGCTTCATGATGATGAAGAACTGCATGGGTGAGCGGGGCTGAGCCCCCAGGGGCACCTCCTGACCCTCCTGGGACAGGGCAGGGCCCTGGGACAGGGCAGGGCACAGCCAGAGCTGCCCGATCACTGCGTGGATCAAGCTGTCCATGAGGAGCTCTGGGACACCCTGTGCCCCCTTCCACCCTCTCAGTTCCAGGGGCTCCCTTCACCTGCCCTTTTAACCTCCCTTTATCCTCACACAGTTCCTTACAGCTCCTCCCGTCTGCCCAAGGCTTGTTTTTATTCTGTCAGAGTATCATCTGTTTTCAATTGAATAATTCTTGTTTGGAGCTTAAAAAAAATCCCATCAGTGACCTCAGTACCTCATTTTGTCTCCAACAGCTCAGCCAGACTCTTGCTGTCCTCTAATTCCTGGCATTCCATGTTCCTCTCCTCTGTCCAGCCAGACTCACTTGTCTCACTGACCTGCTCTTAATATTCTGCTTTGGCTTGGACTTTCAAACCACTTCAAGCCATGATTCAACACCACTTATTTATTTTTCACGTTTTATTCTCTGTGCTCTTTAAAATAAATCACTGCCCCTGGCAGGGGCTTTGTCTTTGCTGTACAATTTGTAGCGTGGGTTTCCACAGCTCCCACTGATCATCCTCCTCCTCCTGCTCCATTTCTGGGACTCTGGGAATGTCACAGTCCTCACCCATGACCTGGTGCCTTCTTGCAGTAGTCGGATTTCTAATCTTTATAGAAGGATATAAATTTCATTGTATTCATTTCATTGTTCTGTTTTTAAATTTAATGCTCACTCTTACTTGTCCAATTCCACTTTATCCTTTTTTTTTTCTGGGTGACAGGGAGCTGAGTCATCTCACCCCAAAGGGGGTGGTGACGTTTTGTCATTGCCTGTGGTCAAGGATTAACTTCTTCCCACCTGTGTTTGGCAAAAGAATTTGGCTTCAGCCTCCTGAGGGAGGAATTCTTTCCAGCCTGGGGCAGGGGACAACACCAGCAGTGAAAATGCAGCCTGGGATTCACCAGGAACAGGCTCCCACTGATCTGGGGGTGTTTGGTCACCCCCATTTTCAGGTGTATCTCAGCCCTCTTTACCTGAAAATCTCATCAGTGTTTTATCCAAATCAGGGAGAATAACCCATTCTTAACTTCAAGGGAAATAAACATGAGATGAAAATGATTTTTTAAAAAAAAATATATCCAACCTCAGTTCCTTTCTCTGCTGTCATTGAGGGGCTCTTGGGTTCTGCTGAGGTCGAGGCACAAGCTGGGATTTGCCAACATTCAGACCCCAACCAGGAGACCACTGGAGCCAAGCTCAGCTTTCCCCGCCCTGTTAACCCTGTGATATTCCCTGTTCTGGGACCCAAGCCCAGCTTTCCCTGCCCTGTTAACCCTGTGATATTCCCCGTTCTGGGATGTTCCTCCAGTGGAGAAGCCTCTGGAAGGGACCAATCCCATTTTCCCGTGCAGACATCAACGAGTGCGAGCGGGACCCGCTGCTGTGCCGGGGCGGGATCTGCATGAACACCGACGGCAGCTTCGAGTGCATCTGCCCCCCTGGGCACGAGCTGACAGCTGAGGGCAACACCTGCATTGGTGAGGGGCACAGCAGGGAAATCCCACAGGGAGAGCTCCTGCAGGGCTCTGGGTATCTCCTTCCCGTCCCGTACGTCCCATCCCTGGAGGTGGCCAAAGGCTTGGAGCAGCCTGGGCTAGGGGAAGGTGTCCCTGCTCGTGTCCCTGCCCATGGATGATCCTAAAGGTCCCTCCCACCCAAAGCCTTCTGTGCTTCCATGACAAGTGGGTCCAGCTCATCCAAGAGGAGCTCATTCCAAAACCAAGAGCTCACCCGGACCAAGCGCATTCCCAGCGTTTTGTTGCATTGATGTTGTCTATTTATTTTGCTGCTCCCTTTGACCAGTGGGACAAATCCAGTTTGGACACCCAGGGGTGGGCACCAGATGATGGCCTGAGCTGGGCTGGCTGCTCCAAGTGCTCTTGTCCCCTCAGACATCAACGAGTGCTCCCTCAGTGACAACCTCTGTCGCAACGGGCGCTGCGTCAACGTCATCGGCACCTACCAGTGCTCCTGCGACTCGGGCTTCCAGGCCACGCCGGACAGGCAGGGCTGTGTCGGTGAGTGCTCCTCCAAATGGTCCTTCCAGAGCCTTGGGGTGAGCCCAGAACCCTCCCGGGCTCGTGTGTGTTGTGTTCAGAGGGTGAAGTGTCGCTATTGGACACGAAATGAGCGCACAGAAGTTCAAAAGAGGAAAAGAGCTAGTTTTACTCAAACATCTGGTATTTATGGAATTCCAAAGGTGACCGTGGGTTGGAGGATGGAATCACCACCTCTCCAACCACACTGGTCCAAAGATCAATCAATCATTTCTCTCCACCCACAGAGAAATATGTAAACTATTCTATTTATACATGACATTGTGTGGGAACTCTGACTCTCAAATATGGAAACGTTATCAGAAGGCTAAAGAAGTTTTATGAGAACTTTAAAACTTTCAAAAGAACTATAAAATAAAACTTAACACTTTTAAAAATCAGGGCAGCAGTAAAGCAAAGGGGGAATGTCCTGGATGGGTGACACTCAAACCTGTGCTGCTGTCAGGGGACTGTCACCGGCTGTGAGGGCACTGCCAGGGGCTGGGCAGAAGGAATGAGGTGTTTTCTTGTGGCTGGGGGAGGTTTGTGTCCTCTTCTCCCACCCAAACTGCTGCCTGGGCTCTCATCTGTGCAGAGCCAGGGGTTGGGCCAGGTCCCTGTGGGTCCCTCCCGACTCAGGGCGCTGTGTGGTTGTCCCCAGACATCGACGAGTGCACCATCACCAACGGGGGCTGTGACACCCACTGCTCCAACTCCGAGGGCAGCTACGAGTGCAGCTGCAGTGAAGGCTACGCCCTGATGCCAGACAAGAGGTCCTGTGCAGGTCAGTGGCCACCTTGGCTCTTGCAGGTGCTGCCCCAGGGACCTCTGTGTCCCCCCACTGTTGGCTCCGTGATGAGGGAGTCACATTTTTAAGTCCCTTCCAGAGAAAGGATTTTTCTGGATGGATGATTTTGCTTTGCACTGCCACGTCCAGCCGCTCACAATTTGGGATTTCCTCCTGCCCCTTCGTGCTCCAGCATTCACTGTGTTCACCTTGGCATGGTCTCCTCTCTGCAGATATTGATGAGTGTGAGGATAACCCCGACATCTGTGACGGGGGGCAGTGCACCAACATCCCCGGGGAGTACCGCTGCCTCTGCTTCGACGGCTTCATGGCATCCCTGGACATGAAGACCTGCATTGGTGAGGCCCTGGCTGTGCCCTGGCCGTGTCCCAGCTCTGCATGCTGTCCCCAGAGCCACACCGGGGTCCTCGGGGTGTCCCATGGCTGGTTTTGTCCTGCAGATGTGAACGAGTGCGACCTCAACCCCAACATCTGCCTGCACGGCGAGTGTGAGAACACCAAGGGCTCCTTCATCTGCCACTGCCAGCTGGGCTACTTCGTCAAGAAGGGAACCACGGGCTGCACAGGTGGGAGCTGGAGCTGGGGCTGCCAGTGAGAAAAAACAGGAAACCTCTCCCAGAGCTGCCCTGGAGAGAGCCCCATCCTGGGGTGCTGTGTGGGGGGTGCTGTGGGATGTGCTGGGCAGGCAGCGAGGGCCAGGAGCTCACCTGTTCCCAGGTGATGGCCGAGCCAGGAGCCTGCCCTTCCTCCTGCACGTTTGCCAGGGCTGAGCTCCTCAGGGTCCAACCCCGGGCAGCCTCTCCCCCAAAAGCCCTGGGAGCTCCGGGAGCCCAAACCCCGGCGCGGGATCACCCCAGGCTCATCCCTGGTGTGCTGGGAGAGCTGAGCTGTGCCAGCCCTGGTGTCCTTCCTCTGCAGACATCGATGAGTGTGAGATTGGGGCCCACAACTGTGACATGCACGCGTCCTGCATCAACGTCCCCGGCAGCTTCAAGTGCAAGTGTCGCTCGGGCTGGCTCGGGGACGGGCTCAAGTGCAATGGTGAGTGCTCACCCCGGGCAGGGGCATCCCTCTCCAGGTGTCCTGCAGGCACCTGGGGAAGCTGGGCTGAGCTTCCACTGGAGCACCAGGAGATGGAGGGGTTCAGCCTGGAGAAAAGGAGGCTCAGGAGGGACCTCCTGGCTCTGCACAACTCCCTGACAGGAGGGGACAGCCAGGGGGGTCGGGCTCTGCTCCCAGGGGACAGCAGGAAAAGAGGGAACAGCCTCAAGCTGTGCCAGGGGGGGTTTAGGTTGGATATTGGGGAAATGTCTTCATGAAAATGTCCAGCTCTGGCCTGGTCACCATCCCTGGAGGGATTTAAAGCCATGCAGATGTGGTGACATGGTCAGTGGCTTAGCAAGGTCATGGCCATAGAGGCTCTCAGGGATCTGTTGAAGCCTCCAAGTGCCCCGACAGTCTCCTGGGCCATTTGTGTGCCCCTGCAGCTGCTCAGGCTCAGGGCAAAGGCATGAAAACATGTCCAAGGCCAGGCTGGATGGGGCTTGGAGCAACCTGGGCTAGTGGGAGGTGTCCCTGGGGGTGGAACTGGATGATCCTTAAGGTCCTTCCCACCCAAACCACTCTGTGGTTGCACGAAAAGTGAGTCCAGCTCATCCAGGAGCCCAAGATCATTCCAGATTAGCCAGGCCAGGCACTGACAGGACGTTATCCATGCCTAGACCTGGATGAGTGTGCGACTGAGGAGCACAAGTGCAACCTGAACGCCAACTGTGTGAACACGCCCGGCTCCTACCGCTGCGCCTGCCGCGACGGCTTCAACGGCGACGGCTTCTCCTGCTCAGGTGAGCAGCAACAGGACTGGGACAGGCACCAGCCCCTGTCTTGGTTTGAACAGACAGGTGTCTGCTTAAGGAAGGCAGGAGCCTCCCCTGAAATGGAAAATGTAAACCCCCTCCCTCCGAATTGCTATAATTTTGAAATTGAAAGGCTCTCAGGCAAAGATATGGGAGCAGGAATAACAGTTCTGCACTAGGAAAACTGAAAATACAAACATAATAGTACAAACAAACAAAAAAAACCTACTGAGACAGTCAGAACACGACTTGGCACGCTGTGGGTCAGGGTGGTGGCACAGTCCCATTCCATGGGGGCTCAGCCCTCCTGCAGTGCCAGCTGTGCTTCTGCTGGAGCAGGATCCTGGACAAGGCTGGAGTTTTTCTCTGAAGCTCCAGGGGTGGTGTGGATAGGCCTGGGCTCCCTCTGGGAATGCAGTGGGGAAGAAAGCTGCTCCTCTGGGAATGCAGTGGGGAAGAAAGCTGCTCCTCTGGGAATGCAGTGGGCAAAGGCTGCTGTGGCGTTCCATACCTCAGATTGTATCCAGGTAGGAATGCTTGGCTCCTCCCCTGGGCGGAGCATCTCCCTGTGGGATGATGGAATTTTATCAGCCATGCAGTGAGACTCAGTGGCCCATGAACAGAAGATAATGAATAGTTAATAGTTAATAATTAATGGCCCATGAACAGAAGATAATGAATAGTTAATAGTTAATAATTAATGGTCCATGAACAGAAGATAATTAATGGTTAATATTTAATAGTTAATAATTAATGGCCCATGAACAGAAGATAATGAATAGTTAATAGTTAATAATTAATGGCCCATGAACAGAAGAGATCTCCTGGAGGGAGGATTGGTTTGTGGGAGAGAGAAAGAAAACTGCCCAATGAACAGAAGATACCTGCCCCAGCTCTGGCAGATGGCAATAGAATACACACTTACCTTCCAGAGGACAGCCCCTCTGAGCCCGCAGCCTTTTTGGTTCCCCAAAGCACAGGGCAGCCCGGTCTGTGCCACAGACACCTCCAGAGGGATCCAGCACCTCCTCACAGGTGTTTGGGGAGGCTCAGGGCCATGACAGGAACTGCAGCCTCCCAGCAGTGGGTGGGCACAGGCTCCTGGTGTCCCCTGGGCTGGCTGAGGGCAGCCCCCAGCCCTGTGTGGACACTGTCCCTCGCTGCAGACGTGGATGAGTGCGCAGACAACGTGAACCTGTGCGAGAACGGGCAGTGCCTCAACGCCCCCGGCGGGTACCGCTGCGAGTGCGAGATGGGCTTCAACCCCACCGAGGACAGCAAGGCCTGCCAGGGTGAGTGCCCGGGCTCTGACCCCCTCCTGACCTTCTCTGTCCTCTGCTGTCACCTCCTGGTCCAGTGCTGAGCCAGGCTGGCACCTGCTGGTGCCAGGCTCCCGAGGTGCCACCTCTGCCACTGGCAGCGGTCGGTCCCCAGCCTTCAGAGAGGTTGGGCTGAGCCTGGATTCCTGCAAAATGGAAAACCAGGAGAACAGGGGTGAGGGGAGAGGGGGGGAGAGGGTGGGAGAGGGTGGTGCAGCCCAGCTCCCCCAGGAGATTGTCTCTAATGGCACCAGGAGTCCTGGGGTGGGTTGGTCACAGCTGGGAAGGAGGTGGGAGCAGGGGCAGCCTGTCCTGGCCCTCACCCTGCCACAGCTTGTCCCCAGCTGTCCCTGTTTTGCAGACATTGATGAGTGCACCTTCCAGAACATCTGTGTCTTTGGCACCTGCCAGAACCTGCCGGGGATGTTCCGCTGTGCCTGCGACGATGGATATGAGCTGGACAGGAGCGGGGGCAACTGCACAGGTCAGGGCTCCTGGGTCCCTGCTCTGGGCTCTGCTGGGCTCAGCTGGCCCCATCCATGGCAGCCTAAAAGCAATCCATGGTCCCTGTGGTGTCCTTGCTGCTAGGGTGGCCAGGAGGGACAGCTGGGTGTGTGAAATACTTACCCCCACAGCCCCCTGGAGTTACAAGGCTAGCCCAGATCTGAGAGAGCTTTGGGGGAAATATTTCAGGGTTAAGGCAAAAGATTCCAAAAGAGGCTCTAACCCCCGATGTGGTCAAGACGTTTATTCCATAGGAGGAAGAGGGAAAGAGAGAGAACCAGGAAGGAACAGGGCATTATCTAGACCCCTGTTCAGGAAGAGCCAATTGGCTCCCAGCCAGTTGGGTCCATAGAGGAAGGAAGGGTTAAATTAACATGGTTCCAGCTACAGGGGTCTCTGAGGTGGGGGGAGAAAACCATTCCCCAGAGTGATGGAACAGGTGTGGCTCTGCTGCTCCTCTGGGCAGGGTGCTGGGGGTGGCACAGGGCTGGGGGTGTTCTGGGGGGGCTTTGCCTCACATGAGGGGCACCGTGGGGTGGGGATACACCTGGGCACAGAGCTCAGGCTGGGCTGGGCTGTCCTGGCAGTGCTCCCCTTGACCTTCAGTGTCCATCTGTGCGTCCTTTCAGACATCAACGAGTGTGCAGACCCTGTGAACTGCATCAACGGGCTCTGTGTCAACACCCCTGGCAGCTACCTGTGCAACTGCCCCCAGGACTTCGAGCTGAACCCCACGGGGGTGGGCTGTGTGGGTGAGTGGCACCCCCCACCCAGACCCACCCTGGGGGTCCTTCTTGGTGGTCCTGTGTAGCTGGAACTGGACACAACGAGGGTGGCTGGCCCTGCCTGGCTGTCCCCCATGGGTTTAACCCTGCAGCAGCAGCACGTCCTGTTGAGTGTGCCCCACCTGGTGTCACTGTCACCACTGTGGGTGCCCCTCTTGTTGCAGCAATGTTGCTCCGGGGAAGCTCTGGAGCTCTTTTATTCCCTGGCAGTGTCCAAGGCCAGGTTGGAGCAGCCTGGGACAGTGGAAGGTGTCCCTGCCCATGGCCAGGATGATCCTTCAGGTCCCTTCAGCCCATTTGGGATTCCAAATGGAATCCCATTGGGATTCCACGATCCCACACAGCTCCCAGCACAGAGCCCCAGTAACCCACATTTTTTCCTTATCCCTGGAAGATTTCACATTCCTTTGCAGCCCACGGCAGGGTGTGGAACGGGGTCACCTTTAAGGTCCCCTCCATCCCAAACCATTCCACCATTCCATGATTGCATTCCTCCTGCACCCCCAAGTTTTCCAGGAGAGGCTTCTTTGCTCAGCAGCCCTGTCTCTGCGCAGATACCCGGGTTGGGAATTGCTTCCTGGACACCCAGGACCGAGGGGATGGGGGCATCTCCTGCAGTGCTGAGATCGGCGTGGGGGTCACTCGGGCCTCCTGCTGCTGCTCCCTGGGCCGTGCCTGGGGCAATCCCTGCGAGCTCTGTCCTCCAGCCAACACCAGTGAGTGGGGAAAAGCTTGGGATGGACACGGGGTGGGAAGGAGGGAGGAGGGGCAGGGTCGCTTCCCGATGGAGTTTGGGATTTGCTGCTCCATCCAGGGAAAGGCAGAGGTGGTGTGGGGTGGGGGAGGCCAGGCTGTTGTGTCTGTGGGGTCCAGGTTGGGATCCTTCATTCCCAGGGAGGGAATGTGGAATCCCCCCGTTGAAGGGAGGGCAGGCTGTGGGATGGCTCAGTTGGCTCGGCAGGCGATGGGGATGGAGCTGCTCCATCTGAGCCCTGGCCACAGCCCCATGGCCTGTTCCTGCTGGCGTTCTCCTGGCTCTCCCCACCCCTCCTGCTTCACGGGAGCCCCTCAGCCCCCCTGCCTGCCTTTCTCCACAGCCGAGTACAAGACCTTGTGCCCTGGGGGAGAAGGGTTCCGGCCCAACCCCATCACTGTCATCCTGGAGGGTGAGTTATCCCTGTTCCCACGGCCCTTCCCGAGGGATGGGGTGCTGGGGGACCCCAGCCCTGTGGGGACACTCTGTGCCACGGCACTGGGTGCTGGGTGCCCGCTGACCACCAAGTGATGAGCACAAAGTGTGCCTCTCCTTGGCTGTGACCCAGAGCAGGGCTGGGCGTGGTGGGCTGAGCTCTCTGCAGCTGCGGGGTGGCACAGGCAGTGAAAATGTCCCACTGCTGTCCCTCCTCAGACATTGACGAGTGCCAGGAGCTGCCAGGGCTGTGCCAGGGTGGGAACTGCGTCAACACCTTTGGCAGCTTCCAGTGCGAGTGTCCCCTGGGCTACTACCTCAACGAGGACACCCGGATCTGCGAGGGTACCGGGGACAGGGGGTGGGGACAGGGGGTGGCACCTGCTCCAGGGGCTGGGGACACGGGGGTGGCACCCTGTATGTGTGACAAGGCGGATGACCGTGTGTGCCAGAGCTGTGTGTGCGTCCCAGCTGCCCCCAGGAATGGCTGGGAGCATCCCTTCCCCTTTCCTTTCCCAATTCCCTCCTCACAAACCTGTCCCCAGCCCGCTCCCTGTGCCAAACCCACCCATCCCTCGTGCCAAGCCTACCCCCACCCCTCCCCGTGCCCTTCTCCACCTGTGCCAGGTGCTCTGACTCCTTTCTCCCACAGATATTGATGAGTGCTCTGCCCACATCGGGATCTGTGGCCCTGGCACCTGCTACAACACCCTGGGCAACTACACCTGCGTGTGCCCCCCCGAGTACATGCAGGTCAACGGGGGAAACAACTGCATGGGTACGGCTCTGGATCCATCTGGATTCACGGGGAGGGCTCAGATCCATGGGGAATGCTCCAGATTTGTGGGGAGGGGGCTCTTGGCACTGCCAAGGGGATGGAGCAGAAGTGCTGGAAACAGGGGCTGGGACTCAGAGCTGGATGTGGCACTCGGTGCTCTGCTCTGGGTGACACATCGGGCATGGCTTGGGCTCCATTTGGAGGGCTTTCCTCCCGTTCCTGGGGCTGGCAGTGCCATTCCCAGGGCTGGCAGAGCCATTCCCAGGGCTGTCCCGAGCCTGGCACTGCCGTTGCAGACATGAGGAAGAGCGTTTGCTACCGCAACTACAACGACACCTGCGAGAACGAGCTGTCCTTCAACATGACCAAGAAGATGTGCTGCTGCTCCTACAACATTGGCAAGGCCTGGAACAAACCCTGCGAGCCCTGTCCCACCCCTGCCAGCCGTAAGTGCCCTCACGGGGTCCCTGTCCCACCCCTGCCAGCCGTAAGTGCCCTCACGGGGTCCCTGTCCCACCCCTGCCAGCCGTAAGTCCTTCCCATGTGATCCCTGTCCCATCGATTTTCCCATTTCCCCATGAAATTTGGGGCATGGACACCAACAGAATAAATGGGGAGAAAGGAGAGCGCTCTGGAGGTGACTCCAAGCACAGTGAGGGAGCCCCTGGTGCCTCTCAGACCCCAATTCCAGCACGCTTGGCCCTCACTGGGCACAGCCATGACCTCGGTGTTCCCTTTCCAGCCGAGTACCAGATCCTGTGTGGGAACCAAGCCCCCGGATTTATCATTGACATCCACACAGGGAAGCCCATTGGTGAGTAAATCCTGCATCCCCACGGGGCCAGGGCTGCTCCTGAGCCTCTGCTGTCATCCCATGGGAGCTTCACTTAGGGAATTAAAGATTAGGGCAAGGAGGAGAGGCTTGGCAGTGCCAAGAGGTGGGAGATTAATTAATCTTCTCTTCCTGGGAAGAAAGTGCAACAGGAGGGAGTTGGTGGTGGGTTGTGCTGGGACCCCAGAGCCATCCCAGTATTCCAGTGACCCCCTGGGCTCCCCGTTTCCAGCCTGGTCCCAGAGCTGAGCTGTTCCTGCAGGGACACACTCAGAGCAAGCAGGGGCCGTGTCCTGGGTGGAGCCTTCCCAAAACGTGCCAGCAATCCCGTGGAGCAGCCCGAGGCTGGCATGACCTGCAGGGTTCATTCTCCACCACCCAAGGGTTGCTTTCCTGGTGGCCCTTTCCCACTGATCCTCTGTGGGGAATGGGCAGCGTTCTCCCAGCACCTCCCAGCATTCCTGGGATACAGAGGGGGGATGCTGATGTTGAGCATTCCTGGGATTCAGGGGTGGGATGCTGATGTTGTGGAGCATTCCCAGAATGCAGAGGGGGATGCTGATGTTGTGGAGAATTCCCAGGATGCAGGGTTGGGATGCTGATGTTGAGCATTCCTGGGATTTAGGGGTGGGATGCTGATGCTGTGGAGCATTCCTGGGGTGCAAGGTTGGGATGCTGATGTTGAGGAGAATTCCTGGGATTCAGGGGTGGGATGCTGATGCTGTGGAGCATTCCCGGGAGGCCGGGCTGGGATGCTGATGTTGGATTGGTGCAGATATCGACGAGTGCAGCGAGATCCCAGCCATCTGCACCAACGGCGTCTGCATCAACCAGATCGGGAGCTTCCGCTGCGAGTGCCCCATCGGCTTCAGCTACAACAACATCCTGCTCATCTGCGAAGGTACCGCATCCCAGCGGGAATTCCAGCTCCTCCCGCCCCCGGGGCTGCCAGCAGCTCCACAGGGGGGGATTTTTGGGATGTCCTGCACAGCACCGGGAGTTGGGCTCCCTGATCCCGGCGCTCCTTCCCGAGCCGGGCTGTTCCCGCTGGGAGCAGCGATCCCAGCCCCGCCTCAGCCATTCCCGGATCCCCGCTGGATTTATGCCGGTGTTCCCGGTGCCATCCCAGCGTCCCGGTGCCCTCTGTCCCCGCAGACATCGACGAGTGCAGCAGCGGGGAGACGCTGTGCCAGCGGCACGCCGAGTGCGTCAACATCCCGGGCAGCTTCCGCTGCGAGTGCGCCACCGGATACCGCCTGTCCCCGGGGGGCGCCTGCGTGGGTAAGGGACACAGCTGGGCACAGCTGGGACACACCTGGGCACACCTGGGACACACCTGATGACAGCTGGGACACAGCTGGGACACAGCTGGGCACAGCTGGGCACAGCTGGGCACAGCTGGGACACACCTGGGCACACCTGGGACATACCTGGGACACAGCTGGGCACAGCTGGGACACACCTGATCACACCTGGGACACAGCTGGGACACACCTGGGACACAGCTGGGACACACCTGATCACACCTGGGACACAGCTGGGACACAGCTGGGACACACCTGGTCATACCTGAGCCATTCACACCTGAGAAATACACCTGGGACACACCTGGGGGACACCTGAGAAACACACCTGGACACACCTGGGACACAGTTGATCACAGCTGGGACACACCTGGTCATACCTGAGCCATTCACATCTAAGAAACACACCTGGGCACACCGGGGACACAGCTGGGACACACCTGGGAAATACACCTGGGACACACCTGGGCACACCTGGTTATACCTGGAAAACACACCTGGGACATACCTTGTCATACCTGAGCCACTCACGTCTGAAAAACACTCCTGGACACACCTGGTCCACACTTGGTCACACCTGATCACACCTGGGACACATCTGATCACACCTGGGACCTGAGCACACACCTATAACACACCTGAGCACACACCTGATCACCCCCCCGACCTTTTTCCGGGATGACAGCACATAAATCTTGTTGTCTGTCAAGTCACCTCTCCAAAATGGTGGGTGGGGCTCTGCTGTCCCCACCTGTCCCCGCCCTGCCCCTCACCTGCACCCCCTTGGCTCCGTTTCAGGTCGCAACGAGTGCCAGGAGATCCCCAACGTGTGCAGCCACGGGGACTGCGTGGACACCGAGGGCAGCTACGTCTGCATCTGCCACAACGGCTTCAAGGCCACCGGGGAGCAGACCATGTGCATGGGTCAGTGTCACCTCCCGGTCAGTGTCACCCCTCTGGGTCAGTGCCACCCACCCTGGGTCAGTGTCACCCACCCTGGGTCAGTGCCACCCACCCTGGGTCAGTGTCACCCACCCCGGGTCAGTGCCACCCCTCTGGGTGAGTGTCACTACCCCCAGTCATTGTCACCCACCTCAGGTCAGTGCCACCCACCCTGGGTCAGTGTCACCTCCCGGTCAGTGTCACCCCTCTGGGTCAGTGCCACCCACCCTGGGTCAGTGTCACCCGCCCCGGGTCAGTGTCACCTCCCAGTCAGTGTCAGCCATCCCAGGTCAGTGTCACCTGTCCTGGGTCAGTGTCACCCACCCTGGGTCAGTGTCACTCCCCCCAGTCAGTGTCACCTGTCCCGGATCAGTGTCACCCATCCCAGGTCAGTGTCACCTCCACAGTCAGTGTCAACCCCCAGTCAGTGTCAGCCATCCCAGGTCAGTGTCACCCACCCTGGGTCAGTGTCACCCCCCTGGGTCAGTGTCACTCTCCAGGTCAGTGTCACTCGCCTGGTCAGTGCCACCCCAGGGGGACACAAGTCCCTGACGCTCCAGGGTGCTGCCAAGGACAGCCGCGTGTCCTCCCAGGCTGTCCCCGTGCCCTGCAGCCACGTGGCCTCTCAGCTGTGCCCTTGTCCCCGCAGACATCGACGAGTGTGACCGGCAGCCCTGCGGCAACGGGACCTGCAAGAACACCGTGGGCTCCTACAACTGCCTGTGCTTCCCGGGCTTCGAGCTCACCCACAACAACGACTGCATGGGTGAGTCCCCGAGCCCTGGGGCCACCGGGGCCAGCCCTGCTGGCGGGGCTGGGGGTGGCTGGCTGTGCCACAGGTGACACCTGACACTCTTGCTCCCGTTTCCGCTGCTCTCGGTGCCGCAGACGTGGACGAGTGCTCGTCCCTGGTGGGGCAGGTGTGCAGGAACGGGCAGTGCATCAACAGCGTGGGCTCCTTCCAGTGCCTGTGCCAGGAGGGCTACGACCGCACCCCCGACGGCAAGAACTGTGTGGGTGAGTGTCCACCCCGGTGTCCACTGCAGTGACCACGCTCCTCTGGCCTGCCTGGTGCTGTCCATGTGGTCCCCAGGCTGGTCTCAGCAGTGGCATTCTCCAGAAGCACCCACAAGTCCCCCGGAAGCAAAGCCTGCTCACTGAAATGCCCACGGAGAGCTGGACTGGCCCTTCCCTGCCTCCATCTCCCTCCAGGCCTGTCCTCTCCGTGTGCTGGGACCCGCAGGCAGTGGGAGAAATTCCTGCCCATGCCCTAAAGTCGTACCAGGGATGCCCTGGGAACCATCCTGGAAATATTTCCCCTGTCACCTTTGGGGCAAGGCAGGACCTGGTGCACCCCCAGGTGCTCGGAACAGAGCCCAGACCCCACCCTTGGCTGTTTTCCCCTCTCCAGACATCAACGAGTGCGTGAGCCTGCCCGGGACCTGCTCCCCGGGCACCTGCCAGAACCTGGAGGGCTCCTTCCGCTGCATCTGCCCCCCTGGCTACGAGGTGCAGAACGACAACTGCATCGGTAAGGCCGGCTCTGTGCCCCCCGTTCCCATCACAGCCCCTGCACACCCCAACCCCTCCTTCCCGAGGGGACTGGGGCACCCCAGGGGCATCAGCACCCCCAAATCCCTGCTGGGAGCCGGGCGAGCCCAGCTGCGCTGGCACGGGAGGCTCGGGGGTGTTGCTGTGCCCGTTTTCCCTGCGGGAGGGTTGTGGGGTGGGGCAGGGGTGGTGTCCACCCCCCTCAGCTGTTCTAATGACCCCTGTCTGGGTGTCCCTGCTGCTCCCAGACATCAACGAGTGCGAAGAGGAGCCCAACATCTGCCTCTTTGGGACGTGCACCAACACCCCCGGCAGCTTCCAGTGCGTGTGTCCCCCGGGCTTCGTGCTGTCCGACAACGGCCGCCGCTGCTTCGGTCAGTGCAGCCGCTCCTGGGCGGGAGGGAGCAGAATTCCCGGGAATCTCCCTGACCTTGGCACGTCCCCATCCTCCCCCAGACACTCGCCAGAGCTTCTGCTTCACTCGCTTCGACAACGGGAAGTGCTCTGTGCCCAAGGCCTTCAACACCACCAAGGCTCGGTGCTGCTGCAGCAAAATGCCCGGGGAGGGATGGGGAGACCCCTGCGAGCTGTGCCCGCAGGAGGGGAACGGTAGGAAGGGGGTGGGGTGGGGGTGTCCCCGCGGGGAGGTGGGAGTGTCCCCAGGGGAGCAGTCATGGGGGTGTCCCCATGGGAACAGTGATGGGTGTGTCCCCATGGAGAGATGGGTGTGTCTTCATGGGATCACCATTGGGTGTGTCCCCATGGAAGAGATGGGTGTGTCCCCATGGGAGAGGGATGGGTGTGTCCCCATGGAGAGATGGGTGTGTCCCCATGGGAGCAGTGATGGGTGTGTCCCCATGGAAGAAGGGTGGGTGTGTCCCCATGGAAGAGATGGGTGTGTCCCTATGGAGAGATGGGTGTGTCCCCATGGAGAGATGGGTGTGTCCCCATGGGAGCAGTGATGGGTGTGTCCCCATGGAGAGATGGGTGTGTCCCCATGGGAGCAGCATTGGGTGTGTCCCCATAGAAGAGATGGGTGTGTCCCCATGGGGAGATGGGTGTGTCCCCACGGTAGTTCCAGAAGCCTCCAAAGCCCATTTCAGCTGCTGGGAGCAGAATCCCTGCAGCACATCCCACTCTTCTGCTCTTTTCATTCCCACTTTCCTGCTCTTTTCCAGTTGCCTTCCAGGAGCTGTGTCCGTACGGCCACGGGGCCATCCCAGGCCCGGGTGACACCAGGGAAGGTGAGGCTGTGTGGAGGGTTCACCAGAACTTTGTGCTGGGGGGTTGTTTGGAATTGACCAGACCTGGGCTGCTGGAAGGCAGGGTGGGATCCTGGGGGCACATGGGACTGGGCACCCCCAAACTGCTCACCAGGGATTCATCCCTCAGCTCTGGAGAGGGAACACCTGAAACTCCCAGGATCCCCTGAGCATCCCCTGGCAGTCCTGAGAGGACAGGGCTGTTTGTGGCCGTGTGAAGCTTCATTTTCCATTTCCAGATGTGAACGAGTGCTCGGAGAACCTGGGTGTGTGCATCAACGGCGCCTGCATCAACACCGACGGCTCCTTCCGCTGCGAGTGCCCCTTCGGCTACAACCTGGACTACACCGGGGTCAACTGCGTGGGTGAGGCTCTGGGGGGTTCTGTGGGGTCTGTGGGGGAGCCCTGTTCTCTCCTGCTCCGTCCCCCTCACTCCAGAGGGGATGGATTGGTGTGTGCACATGCAGGGAGGGCATCGCCGCTCCCCCGCCCCTTCCCTTCCATCCCGGCTCTGCCGGGACACTTGGAATGCTCTGCCTGCAAGAGCCCAGCCCTTCCTCATCTTCCTCCTCCTCCTCCTCACGCTGCTGTGTTCTCCAGATACGGATGAGTGCTCCATTGGCAATCCCTGTGGGAATGGCACCTGCACCAACGTGGTGGGAGGCTTCGAGTGCGCCTGCGACGAGGGCTTTGAGCCAGGGCCCATGATGACGTGTGAAGGTAATGACCTGGGGGACAGTCCCTTGATTGCCACCACGCTGGGCTCTGTGGGACCCCCTGGTCCCTCTCTGGGCCATCCCCTTGACTGCCACCACGCTGGGCTCTGTGGGACCCCCTGGTCCCTCTCTGGGCCATCCCCTTGATTGCCATGCTGGGCTCTGTGGGACCCCCTGGTCCCTCTCTGGGCCATCCCCTTGACTGCCACCACGCTGGGCTCTGTGGGACCCCCTGGTCCCTGCCTGGGCCAGCCCCCCATGGATGGTGTGGAAAAGCTGCATGAGGCCCCTCTCCACACTGGGCTCCTCCAGCTCCCTCTGGAGCCCAGGAGGAGGCCTGGAGCCCTGGCTGGGCACAGGAGCTGCCTCCCCAAGGACCAGCAGCCCACTCCCACCAAAGCTGCTGGGACACCAGGGGTCTGTCCCTCTGCAAGGGCAGACCACAGCAGGAGGCTTTAGTGAAACAAAGCTCCCGTGGGGTGGATGCCCAGGGAGGGTGGGAGTGCCCTGGGGAGCTCCTGCCCCTGCTGAGGGCACCCAGGTGAGTTCTGTCCTCTCCTCCCTGCAGACATCAACGAGTGCTCCCTGAACCCCCTGCTCTGCGCCTTCCGCTGCATCAACACCTTCGGCTCCTACGAGTGCACCTGCCCCTCTGGGTACGCCCTGCGGGAGGACAGGAGGATGTGCAGAGGTAAAACCCCTTCTGCAGCCACCAGGGCATGGCCCAAACTGTCCCCAGCCCCTGCCCTTGGCCAGGTGTGCACAGGGAAGGTGGGAATTCTGCGCTGGCTTTTCTCAACATCACCCGCCTCGGTGTCCTGCTGGCAGGACAGGATTCTTCCCTGGGAGGGTGGGGAGGTTTCCCAAATCCCCTGGATCCCTGGAAGTGTCCAAGGCCAGGCTGGACAGGGCTTAGAGCAGCTTGGGACAGTGGAAGGTGTCCCTGCCATGGCAGGGGTAGAACTGGATGAGTTTCAAAGTCCCTTCCAGCCCAACTCATTCCGTGGCATTTTTTAACCTGTGTGCCAGCCAGCCTGGCCTGAGGCTGCAGGGATGGATGGGGCAGTGCAGGGGTGGCAGAGCTGGGCTGGCAGGGCTGGCAGGGGCTCTGATGGGTCTCGTTGCAGATCTGGACGAGTGTGCAGAGGGGCTGCACGACTGCGAGTCCCGGGGGATGCTCTGCAAGAACCTCATCGGCACCTTCATGTGCATCTGCCCTCCTGGCATGCAGCGCAGGCCCGATGGCGAGGGGTGCACAGGTACCAGGACAGCCTGGGGCATTCCTGGGGCACAGACAGGAATGTTCCTCTCTGAGGGATCATCCATGGAGCTGTGCTTTACATCCTTCTTTGCTTTACATCCTTCTTTATTTTACATCCTTCTTTGCTTTACATCCTTCTTCGCTTTACATCCTTCTTTATTTTACATGCCTCTTTGCTTTACATCCTTCTTTGTTTTACATCCTCAGGCTCCTCCCTGGGCTTTCCCACATGTCACAACTTCCTGATTGTCCCAAAAGGACACACAAAACCTCTCTCCATCCCTGCACCCGTGTGTCACCCCCAGGGGTGACACAGCCCTGGGCCATGTGTCCTTGCCTTTGAGTTTTCCCGGGTGTTCCAAGCTGCTTTTGGAATGGGTAGGGATGAACAACCCAGAGCTGCACAGGACAGAGACAGCTCCAACCCAATCCAACCCAACCCAATCCAATCCAACCCAACCCAATCCAATCCAGCCCAACCCAATCCAATCCAATCCAATCCAATCCAATCCAATCCAATCCAATCCAATCCAACCCAATCCAATCCAATCCAATCCAATCCAAATCCAACCCAATCCAGTCCAACCCAATCCATTCCAATCCAATCCAATCCAATCCAATCCAATCCAACCCAACCCAACCCAACCCAACCCAATCCAGTCCAACCCAACCCAATCCAATCCAACCCAATCCAACCCAATCCAATCCAATCCAACCCAAACCAATCCAATCCAACCCAATCCAATCCAATCCAACCCAAACCAATCCAACCCAATCCAATCCAACCCAAACCAATCCAATCCAATCCAATCCAATCCAAATCCAACCCAACCCAACCCAATCCAACCCAACCCAATCCCAGCAGCAGCTGCAGCACGGGCAAGCCAGGGAAGCTGAATTCTGGCCACCCTGCTCTGCGAGAGGTCTGGGATGGGTGGATGTTTTCCCCAGGGCAGGTGGAGGTTCCTCCCAGCTGCCCAGCGACACGGAAGGGATCCTCAGGGGCTCAGCTCCAAAGGGAGCGGGAAGCTGGGAAGGTTTGTGCCTGGCCTCAGCAGGGCTGTGTGTGGTGCCTCCCTGGCAGATGAGAACGAGTGCCGGACCAAGCCCGGGATCTGCCCCAACGGGCGCTGTGTGAACACGGCCGGCAGTTACCGCTGCGACTGCAACGAAGGCTTCGAAGTCAGTCCCTCGGGCACGGAGTGCATCGGTAATGCCCGGCCTGGGCTGCTGCAGCGCCCCCTCGGCAGCACAGGCAGCTTTTTGGGTTGGATTTTGGGCTTAATTTTAAGGAATCCCTCTGGCCTTCTGAGGTTTAAGGTCGGCAGAGCAGCTCTATTATAGAATGAGTTCAGAGGGGCTCAGAGAGAGGGAAGGGACTCGGGACAAGGACACAGGGAATGGCTTCCTGCTGATAGATGGGATACTGGGGAGGAATTGTTCCCTGGGAGGGTGGGGAGGGTGCCCAGAGAAGCTGTAGCTGCCCCTGGATCCCTGGAAATGTCCAAGACCAGGTTGGACGGGGCTTGGGGCACCCTGGGACAGTGGGAGGTGTCCCTGCCCACGGCAGGGATGTCACTGGGTGGGTTTAAGGTCCCTTTAACCCAAACCACTCTGGGATCCTTTGCTCCTGAGCAGGAAAGTTGTCAGAGCATCACCTTTATCCACCCTGCTCCATTCCCCCTGGTGCTGGCACTGCCTCAGAACCTGGATTTGTGTCCCCTTTCTGTGCCCAGACACCCGCCAGGGCTTCTGCTTCACGGAGGTGCTGCAGACCATGTGCCAGATGTCCTCCACCAACCGCAACCTGGTCACCAAGTCCGAGTGCTGCTGCAACAGCGGGCGCAGCTGGGGCCCCCAGTGCGAGCTCTGCCCCCTGCCTGGCACTGCCCACTACAAGAAGATGTGTCCCCACGGCCCCGGGTACTCCACAGATGGCAGAGGTGAGTGGGGCAGGGGTGGGCACAGGGAGAACCCCCCCAGAGCAGACAAGGAGCCTCTGCAGTGTTCCCTGGCTCTCTGGGAGAATCCAGCCTGCCCTGGTGTCGTGGGGTGAGACCAGCCCTGACTTAGCCTTGGATTTCTGGCTTAATTTTGAGGAATCCCTCTGGCCTTTTGAGGTTTAAGCATGGCAGATCGGGTCTATTATAGAATGAGTTATTTATTAACAAAGGAGATAAAAGATCTTAATCAGAATTACTTATTGCACAGTGTAAAATGGAAAGAACTGCTGGGAGATGACAGCAGAACATAAACTGTGCAGATATCGAGGTGTTAAAGCTGGCAAAAGGAATTGGATTGATCAAGAGCCAAATGTAACTTAGCATGGAAATGATGATAATTTAACAGAGTCCTCCATCCCCGTTCTGGGGAAAAGCGCCACGCATCTCCAGGGAATGTACAGAAGATTTCTGCTTTGTGAAAGCTCAGCCAGAAATCCAGTTTATCTTCCCAGCTCCCACTTTAACAGGGGGATGTTTATTAGTTGGGAGCTGCCAGATCGCAGTGCCAAAATAACTCCGAGACGCTTGTGCTGTGTGAATTATCTGATAACAACCACCAGATAAGCTTTTTTGGGGTGGGGGGTGAGCTGCCCTGGCACTGACAGCTCCTCCTGTCCCTCCCTCCCTCCTGAACTGTGGTGAAAAAATCAAGACCCCACAATTCCAATAGATTTGTAGGGCACGGTATGTTTTTTTATTACAGCGCCGGGCGCACGCCAGGGTTTCCCTTCAAAGGGCATGCGCACTCCTGAAAACTCCCCATCTTTTTTTATTACTCTAGCTAATTTACATATTCATAGAATTTCACAATAGGTTCGTGGATATTCATTCTTCCGATTTTGCGTTACACTTACAGCTAGTTACACTTGTACTCAGTTTTTGTCAGAAAGTACAGAGAGAACTCTTGGGTCACTCTGTGCTGTCTGTTTCAAGGTCTGAAGAGTCTTTCTTATCTCTTCAGCTTGGAAATTTGCATTCTTTCTCCTCAGCTGGGGCAGTTTCGCTGGTGCCGCAGTTACCAGACTAAACAGCATGTTTTACTTGTGCCAGCAAGCTCAGAGCGGCACGTTTCACCCAAATCCCAATGGCTTTCTGGCCTGTTAAATTTTCACTCTGTCTCGCTGCACAGACATCGACGAGTGCAAGGTGCTGCCCAACCTGTGCAGGAACGGGCAGTGCATCAACAGCATCGGCTCCTTCCGCTGCCACTGCCGGCTCGGCTACACCCCGGACATCACGGGCACCGCCTGCCAGGGTGAGCCAGTGTCCTGCCTTGACTGCATGATGCTTTCATCCCCAGTCGTCTCTTCTGTTTATGCTGAATAATAAGTTTTGTGCCTTTAAGACTTGTAAAACGCTCACTAAACTCAAAAGTGTTCAACTAACACTGAACGTTACAAAAAAAACAAAAAAAAAAAAAACAAACCCCAAAACTCTACCTCTACACAATTCATAAATAATAACCAATACTCTATAAAAATAACTAAAAAAAAAGTTTAAAAAACTAATTAACAACGTTAAAAAAACCAATTTAAACTGCTAATAAATAAAAAACATTACTAGTGAAATAAAAAAGCTACCTATAAAAATTCATCATATAAATACCATATCCCCAAAAACAAAACCAATAAAAACCACCAAAACGATCAACGAATAAATCAAACTACAAAAATAAAAATATCAAAAATAAACTTAAATTAACAACACAAAAAAATTATTCTTAACACAATAAACCCATAGTACCTCAAACCATCAAAATAAAAATACCACTTTTAAATAAACACAAAACCAAAAAAATAAATTTAACCAAAAACAGTATTTCTCAACTTATCCATAACTATAAAACATATACTACCATCAAACAAACCAAATAAATAAAACCCCTAGAATATAATAAACAACAATCCAAATACAAATATAAAAAAAAAAACCTAACAAATTTAACTACATCACACTACCCCAAACACGCCAAAACAGACATTGCATACTCACAATAATAAAAACCACCACAAAATAATTTAAAACTTCCCTGTACCTCATACTACAACCCATAACAGCGTTCTAAACCTTAAAAAACAAATCCTTTAAAAGCACCAGGCACCCTGCACGGCCCCGGCATCCTCGGGCTTCCCTCCCCGGTCTTTATCCCCGCCCGGGACCTGCCCTTCCCTCGGCTCCTCGGGAGTTGTGGGTCCGTGCGGGGCTCTGGATGCTCTGTTCACCTCCACGTCCTTTTTTAACTCCTCAAAAATGAGCTCCTTGTCTTCCCCGAACCCGGGAGTCACAGGGGTTGGGCAAGGACTGGGATCCTGAGCTGAAATCCGGGAGCTGCCGACCCCCCCCAGCCCCAGGCAGCACAGCTGGTTCCAGCTGAGGAATCCAGATGTTGGCATAAAAGGCACCTCTGGAATCACAGCTCGCTCTCAGCAGGATTTGTCCCACATTTGTTGTGCTGGCTCGAACTGAGCTGCTCCCCCCCAAAGCCCTTGGCTCTGCTCAGCTGCTTCCTGGAGAGTGAAAGTGGGGTGTTTATCCAGGAATGCCAGAATCCATGGGGATATCTCACCCCTGAGCACAAAACCTGGCATCACCTTGCGTTCGGGGGCCCCTGAGTGGGCTGGGGGGTCCAAGGCGTGGAGGGGACCCTGCCCAGCAGCACAACCTGATGTGTTCTGTCCCTGGAGTGCAGATCTGGACGAGTGTAACCAGTCCCCAAAGCCCTGCAACTTCATCTGCAAGAACACCGAGGGCAGCTACCAGTGCTCCTGCCCCCGGGGCTACATCCTGCAGGAGGATGGCAAGATCTGCAAAGGTACAGAGGCAGGAGGAGGGGCAGGGAGCTGCCTGCCCCTGGCAGCTGGGGGACAGGGGACAGGGCAGCCAGACATGGAAAAATGTCAGCAGAAAGATGTGGGAAAAGGTGCCACGCTGGGCTGGTGCGTGAGGGTTTCACCCTTCCGCGCTCCAGGCGTGGCTCATCGGGGAAAAAAATGCTCCTGGCTCTTTCCCGGAGACTGCACAGCACATCCTGAGCTCCAGGGAGCTCAGAGGGATGTCCCCTGCACGTGGGCTGTGCCTGGCATTGTCACCAGCCAGGCTGGGGCTGTGCCCACCCACACCCAGCGCTGAGGCACCACGGTATGAGGAGCCTGGCCTAAGGATCTGGGAGAATCTGGGATTTGTGACTTGCAGGAGAGGCAGGGGGACATCTCTGCATCTTCCAGATGTGTCTGTGCTACCCTGAGGTGCGGACAGGGTTGTCCTTCCCCTGTGGGAACTTCAGGGCTGCTGCTTCTGTGCATCCACAGGGACACTGAGGTGTCACAGCCTCAGTGGGATAAACTGAGACCTTTTCCTTGTTCCGCCAGACTTGGATGAGTGTTCTACCAAGCAGCACAACTGCCAGTTCCTCTGTGTCAACGTCATCGGGGGCTTCAACTGCAAGTGCCCCCCTGGCTTCACCCAGCACCACTCGTCCTGCATTGGTGAGTGCAGAATTCCTGCCCTGCACATTCCCACGGAGCAGCTCTGGCTCAGGAGAGGCTTCCCAGCCCCCAAAGTCCCCAAACTGAAGCCCTGCCCCTCTCCAGTCACCCTGGAAGTGTCTGCATTGTCCCTTCTGCTGCTCAGCCTGGGCTCTGCCCCACCGTCTGAGGTGGCCACAGGGCCAGGGATGGACTTTCAGGTGGTCAGGGATGGATTTCCAGGTGGTCAGTGATGGATTTCCAGGTGGTCACGGATGGATTTCCAGGTGGATTTTCAAGTGGCATGGGATGGATGTCCAGGGATGGATTTCCAGGTGGTCAGGGATGGATTTCCAGGTGGATTTCCAGGTGTCATGGGATGGATATCCAGGGATGGACTTTCAGGTGGTCAGGGATGGATTTCCAGGTGGCATGGGATGGATGTCCAGGGATGGATTTCCAGGTGGTCAGGGATGGATTTCCAGGTGGATTTCCAGGTGTCATGGGATGGATGTCCAGGGATGGACTTTCAGGTGGTCAGGGATGGATTTCCAGGTGGCATGGGATGGATGTCCAGGGATGGATTTCCAGGTGGATTTCTAGTGATGGACTTTCAGGTGGCCAGGGGTGGATTTCCAGGTGGCCAGGGATGGACTCTCAGGTGGTCAGGGGTGGATTTCCAGATGGCCACAAAGCCCTCCTGGTGTTTTGCAGACAACAACGAGTGCACGGCTCAGCCCTCCCTGTGTGGAGCCAAGGGGCAGTGCCTGAACACCCCGGGCAGCTACAACTGCGAGTGCCAGAAGGGATTTTCCCTGGACAGCTCCGGGGTCAACTGCGAAGGTGGGGCTGGGGCTCCAGGGAGCTTCATGGGGAGGAATCCTGAGGCTCTCTGAAGAGCCTCAGTCCAGATGGGAACTCAAGGAATGCTTGGACAATGCTCTCAGGGACGGGGTGGGGTTGTTGGGGGGGGTGTCTGGGCAGGGCTGGGGGTTGGACTTGGCTGATCCTTGGGGAAGGGAATGGAGCCATATTCCAGCAGGAGAGATGTCAGCCTGAAGCAGAGCAGAGCTGGGGAGGCCTCAGCTGGAGCCAGGGACCATCCCAGCAGGGCTGACTGGGAACCAGGGGTGTCACTGAACTGCAGCTGTCACTGCAGAGCCAGAATGAGGCACAGGAGCAGCCTGGAGGGTGCCAGGCGGGTCCCTGAGCCCGCAGCAGGGCCAGGGGACAGTGTCTCACCTCCCTGTGTGTCCCTTGGGTGCAGATGTGGACGAGTGTGATGGGAACCACCGGTGCCAGCACGGCTGCCAGAACGTGCTCGGGGGCTACCGCTGTGGCTGCCCCCAGGGCTACGTGCAGCACTACCAGTGGAACCAGTGCGTGGGTGAGTGGGGGGACACGCCTGGGGAGGTGTCCCCTGCCTGGGGGAGGTGTGCCTGTACTTGTGGGGTGCATTCTGTACCTGTGGGATGCATCCTGTGGGGTGTGTCCTGTACCTGTGGGAGGGATCCCATACCTGTGGGGTGTATCCTGTACTCGGGGGATGTATCCTGCACCTATGGGAGGGATCTCCTCCCTGTGGGGTGCATTCTGTACCTATGGGATGCACCCTGTACCTAGGGGATGTATCCTGTACCTGTGGGGTGCATTCTGTACCTATGGGGTGTATCCTGTACCTGTGGAATGCATCCTGTACCCATGGAATGCACCCTGAACTTGTGGGGTGCATTCTGTACCTATGGGGATGTATCCTGCACCTGTGGGATGTATCCTGTACCCATGGGGTGCACCCTGTGCCCATGGGAGTTACCCTGTACCCGTGGGAAATATTCTGTACCTGTGGGGTGTATCCTGTGCCTATAGGATGTATCCTGTACCTGTGGGGTGTATCCTGTACCCGTGGAATGCACCCTGTACCTATGGGAGGCATTCTGTACCTATGGGAGGCATTCTGTACCTGTGGGGTGCATCCTGTACCCGTGGGAGTTACCCTGTACCTGTGGGGGACATTCTGTACCTGTGGGGTGTATCCTGTACCTGTGGGATGTATCCTGTACCTGTGGGATGCACCCTGTACCTATGGGATGTATCCTGTATCTGTGGGATGTATCCTGTACCCATGGGATGTATCCTGTACCCATGGGGTGCACCCTGTACCCACGGGAGTTACCCTGTACCCATGGGGGACATCCTCGCTGATTCCATGACTCCACCATTCTGCCATTCCATGGTTCCGTGCAGATGAGAACGAGTGCTCCAGCCCCTCAGCCTGTGGCTCTGCCTCCTGCTACAACACCCTGGGCAGCTTCAAGTGCGTTTGTCCCTCGGGCTTCGACTTCGACCAGGCCTTCGGGGGCTGCCAGGACGTGGACGAGTGCTCGGCCGGGGGCAGCCCCTGCAGCTACGGCTGCTCCAACACGGACGGGGGCTACCTGTGCGGCTGCCCCGGGGGCTACTTCCGAGCAGGACAGGGGTAAGGAGTGCCCAGAGGGGCCTTCCCAGCTGGGAATTGCGGGGGGATGCGGGACAAGGAGCCCTCAGCTTCTCCTCGCCCGTCCCTGATGCTGTTGAGCCAGGGATGGGCGAAATGACCTCGTATGATTTTAGAAGTCAAACGAGCGTTTATTCAAAAGTACATCTGTCTTTTATAGAGAACATGGTGAAGACTGAATCTATTGGTCTTAGAGTAAAAACATTTCACCTGATTGGCACACCAGACTTAGGCCAGTGTGGTAGAACATATCTATAAACATATAAACAATATGAACAAAAAACAATATGAAAAAAAAAACCAGCATCCCTGATGCTGTTGAGCCAGGGATGGGCGAAATGACTCGTATGGTTTCAGAAGGCAAACGAGTGTTTATTCAAAAGTACATCTCTCTTTTATAGAGAACATCGTGAAGACTGATTCTATTGGTCTTAGAGTAAAAAGACCACCAGACTTAGGCCAGTGTGGTAGAACATATCTATAAACAATATGAAAAAAACCATAAGATAATATTGTTTTACATTCCTCCCGGACATTTTTTCGGGCTTAGCCTGGCAGAAATCTTTCTCTTTTTCTCTCTGACTGATCTGAGAGTATCCACACGTCCCAAGAGCCTCGTGCCAGCAGCGCCGCCTGCCTCTTGTCCCTGATCCCAGGGACGCCAGTAGATGCTCTGTAGATACACCAGTGCATTAATTAATCTGTTAATTAACGAAATCACCTTGTTGTGGTCTCTCTTGGGCACGTCCTCTGCCACACCCACACGTGTTTCCCACTCGGAGAACCCGGCTGTGGTGACATTTCCGTTGCATTCACGGATCTGAGCCGGCTCTCTCTGCTCTTCTGCCACCAGCCACTGCATTTCTGGCTTGGGATTTGGGAAGGGTCCCTACCTGCCTGCGCCCCAGGAGGAGGATGAGGACAACCTGCTGTCCCCCGAGACCTGCTACGAGTGCAAGATCAACGGGTACCCCAAGAGGGGCCGGCAGCGGCGCAGCGTCAACGGCACAGAGAGGCACCAGGTGAGAAATCCAGGGCATCCTGGAGGGGCTGGAGCAAGGCAGGAGCTGGATCCCTTCAGGAATAGAGGCCTGGAGTGGATCCCATTCCCTCAGTCCAGGCAGAGCCAGCAGCTCATCCATATCTGCCCAGGTTTGGCATCCCCAAACCCTTCTTGTGAAACCAAGGAATAAAGCCCGTGTTTCCCATCCCTGGAAGTGTCCAAGGCCAGGCTGGACAGGGCTTGGAGCAACCTGGGATAGTGGGAGGTGTCCCAAGGGGCTGGAACAAGACTTTTTAATGTCCCTTTCAACCCAAATCATTCCATGGTGCTGCTCCTCAGAGGGAGTTCTGGCCTCTGTCCAAAACTCTCCTGGGAATTTCACAGCCCTGGGCAGGAGAGGTCATTTTAGGGCTTGGAAGGAGAATGGTCCTGAAGTTATGGATCTTCCCCGGGGATGGGGGCTGTGTGCTGGGAGTTCAGTGCCAGAGGCACCACCAGCACACCAAGAAACCCAAAGCTGTCACTTCTCAGCGTTGATTTGGGGCTGAATTTCCCTAAACCAAACCCACCTTCCCCTGCCCCTGAGCTTCCCCTGCTCTGCCTGAATCCCACTCCCTGTTCCTCGGCAGGACCACGCCGTGAACTTGGCCAGCATGGACGTGGACGCGCCGCTGTCCATGACCCTGAACCTGTCGGAGCTGGCCCACAAGGAGCACATCCTGGAGCTGCTGCCGGCCGTGGAGCCGCTGGAGAACCGCGTGCGTTACACCATCTCCCAGGGCAACGAGGAGGGGCTGTTCCGCATCCACCACAAGGAGGGGCTCAGCTTCCTGCACCTGGGCCGCAAGAAAATCCTGCCGGGCACCTACCTGCTGGAGATCGTGAGCGTGGCGCTGCCCCGCCGGCGGGAACTGCACAAACTCGAGGCCAACAACCACCTCGACTACTTGGCGGGGGAGCTGGGCCAGGCACTGAGGATGAAGCTGCAGCTCCAGCTCTACTAAAGCCACGAGAGACCCCCCCCAGTCCCACCCGACAGCGCAGCCCTGCCCCTCGCCACCCACCCCGGGAACAACGGGCTCCTCTCCTGCCACCGCCGCCGCCGCCACCGCTGGGACAGCCGTGGGAAATGTCCTTGTAGGATCAGCCACCACCAGGACAGCCATGAGGAATGTCCCTGTGGGATCAGCGCCCAGACATGGGAAATGGCCTTGTAGGATCAGCCACCATCAGGACAGCCATGGGAAATGTCCTTATGGGATCAGCCACCACCAGGACAGCCATGGGGAATGTCCCTGTGGGATCAGCACCCAGACATGGGAAATGGCCTTATGGGATCAGCCACCACCAGGACAGCCATGGGAAATGTCCCTGTGGGATCAGCACCTGCCAGGACAGCCATGGGGAATGTCCCTGTGGGATCAGCACCCAGACATGGGAAATGTCCCTGTGGGATCAGCCACCACCAGGACAGCCATGGGAAATGTCCTTATGGGATCAGCCACCACCAGGACAGCCATGGGGAATGTCCCTGTGGGATCAGCGCCCAGACATGGGAAATGTCCCTGTGGGATCAGCCACCACCAGGACAGCCATGGGAAATGTCCTTATGGGATCAGCCACCACCAGGACAGCCATGGGAAATGTCCTTGTAGGATCAGACCTGCTGGGACAGCCATGGGAAATGTCCCTGTGGGATCAGCCCCCAGCCATGGGGAATGTCCCTGTGGGATCAGCACCTCTGGGGATGCTCTGCTCTGGGGTGCCTGAGCTGAGCCCAAAAGGACCAAGCCCGAGCCACAGCTCACAAAGCTCCCAAAAGCCAAAGATTCCAAGCTCCTGAGCAGGGACTCCCCTCCCTCTGCTCCCACCTCTCCCCCTTATCCAGGACACTCCGAGCTGGGGATCTGCCTGTTCTCCATGGCCACGTCCCGGGGAAGGTGAGGGGGGCTGGGGGCAGCTTTGGGGGAGCTGTGGCTCCGTGTGGTGTCTGTGCATTTCCTGCTCCTCCTCTGCTCCTGTGGGTTCCTGGTGCTGCAGGAACCATCCCATCCCTGGCCTGTTTGAGCTCTGTATCCCTGTTTCTCCATGGCATCTGGGCCTTCGAGGGGAGTCCTCTGGTCTTTTTGGGGACTCCTCTGTCAAACAGAAAAGGCCACCCCTGAGCAAAGGGACAGTTCAGGTTGTCCCCTCCCATCCCAAAGCCGTGGGCAGGAGGGGAGGCGGGGGCATCCAGGACTTCCTTGGGCACAGAATCCTCGACTTGGGGTCACCCTTTCCATGATCCCCCAGCCAGGAACATCTCTGGGAAAGGGGGGCTGGGGGTCCCTCCCCTCTGCTCGTGCCCTGCAGCTCGGTGACCCCAGGGTGACAGCCCCGATGGACATTCTGCGGTTAATGCAGACCAAAGGCCATGAAAAGAGGGTGGAAAATCGGGATGAAGTGGCTGGAGGGCTCCGTGCTGCCCCACATTCCCTGTGCAGCCCCTTCTGGGGCTTCCCCTCCTCCCTGTCCCAGCTGATCCCTGCAGGGCCATTCCCTGGTTTTGTGTGAATCCTTCGCAGTTCTCCACCAAGCCCGCGCTCATTCCCGGGATAAAAAGTGCTGATTAATTCCTGGGATAAAAAGTGCTGATTCTCGGGATAGAAGATGCTCATTTCTGGGATAAAAGGTGCTGAATCCGGGGGATAAAGAGTGCTGATTCCCGGGATGAAAGGTGCTCATTCCCGAAATAAAAGGTGCTCATTCCCAGGATAAAAAGTGCTTATTCCCGGGATGAAAGGTGCTCATTCCCGGGATGAAAGATGCTCATTCCCAGAATAAAAGGTGCTTATTCCCAGGATAAAAGGTGCTCATTCCCAGGATAAAAAAAATGCTCATTCCCGGGATAAAAGATGCTCATTCCTGGAATAAAAGGTGCTTATTCCTGGGATAAAAGATGCTCATTCCCAGGATAAAAAGTGCTTATTCCCGGGATGAAAGGTGCTCATTCCTGGAATAAAAGGTGCTTATTCCTGGGATAAAAGATGCTCATTCCCAGGATAAAAAAAAATGCTCATTCCCGGGATGAAAGGTGCTCATTCCTGGAATAAAAGGTGCTCATTCCCGGGATAACAGATGCTCATTCCCACGGAACTGCCTCATCCCCAGGCCCGAGGTGCTCGCAGCTCCTGGGAGCTGGTGCTGGTTCCTGGCCAGCGTTCTGCACTGTGTCCATCCACCCTCCCATATTTATGGAAAACCACCAAAGGAATGCTCGCTCGGTCCTGTCAGGAGTGCATTCTCCTGTAGCTTTATATTTTTTTTTTTTTTGGAGGGGTGGGAATTTCTCCTGGTTCGAGGTGGGGGATGTGTGTGTTTACTGTATCGGGGCTCCAGGCAAACTTGAAAACTCTTCAAAGCAGCTCCAGACTCTGGATTTTACAAGAGTCCCAGAGCTCGTGACAGGATGGGTGGCCTGATGTTTGGGATTTTTTTTTTTTTTTTTTTTTGGTTGGTTGGTTTTTTTTAATTATTATTTTTGGTTTGTTTTTTCCAACAGGTGCTTTTTTAAAAAAAAAAAAAAAAAACCAAAATCCAAAAAGTATTAATAATAATAATAAATTAGCAGAGCTGGGTTTGTGTGCGTGTGTTGAGCCAAAGTCTCAAAGATCAAGGTTTCCTCTCCTCCTCTCTGGTGTGGTGTTTTGGTTTGTTTTTTTGGTTTTTTTTTTTTTTTTTTTGGTTGGTTTATTTTTTTTTAAATTTGTTTTATATTGACATTTCTTGCTGGTTGGTTTTTTTGGGGGGAAGTGTTGAAACCCCAAACCTGTGCCCCTTGTCCCGCACAGAGAGGTGGCTCTTTGTGGAATTCCTTTTTTTTTGTATCAGAAACAACGGCAACAATAAAATTATTTTGGGTTAAGTGGGGCTGTGTCTTTGTGTGGGCACAGACTGGGGGGGACAGGGCCCTTCCAGCTCCAACCTGGAGCTTCCCTGGAGACAGAATTGGGATTGCCCAGCCTGGAGGAGGCTCCAGGGAGAGCTCAGAGCCCCTTCCAGGGCCTGAAGGGGCTCCAGGAGAGCTGGAGAGGGACAAGGCATGGAGGGACAGCACACAGGGAATGGCTTCAAACTGGAACAGGGGAATTTGGCTGGGATACTGGGAAGGAATTCCTGCCTGTGAGGGGCTGGGATGGAATTCCCAGAGCAGCTGTGGCTGCCCCTGCATCCCTGGCAGTGCCCAAGGCCAGGTTGGAGCAGCCTGGGGACAGCGGGAGGTGTCCCTGCCATGGCAGGGCTGGCACTGGGTGGGCTGGGCCGGGGTCGGGGCGATGGAGTCCGGCCCAGACGCTCCTTCCAGGCTGATATTCCCGGTTTTAGGACGCTCTTCCCGGCTGCCAGCGCAGACGGAGCCCGGTGCCAGCAGAGGGCGGGCGGGACTGCGGCACCCGCGGCCGGGAGGGAGCGGGGACAGCACCGGGCAGAGGGGACAGCACCGGGCAGGGGGAAACAGGACCTCGGAGAGCCGGAAAATGTCCCTGGAGCAGCTCCGTGCCGGGCCGTGCTGGGACAGGAGGCGGCCGGGCTGGGTCCCCACGTCCTGGGGGTCACTCCTGCAGCACCTGGCAGTGACCCCTCGCCTCCTCCTCCTCCTCCTCCTCCTCCTCCTCCTCCTCCTCCTCCTCCTCCTCCAGGTCCGTGCTCGCTGTCACAGGAGGGACAGGGGCAGCCCCCAGGATTTGGGGAGGGTCCGGTTCCCCCCCACCCCGGGACGCATCACAGAGCGGAGCAGGAGCCGGCTGGGGTCGGCACGGTGCGGCTTTATTTCCATGGAGAGGGGCGAGGTTTTCCCCCTCGGGCTCAAATCCCTTCGTACAAACCCTCCCGCTGCCCGCCACGGGCTTTGGCAGCCCTGTGGCCACCTGCAGCTCCCCTGCTCGCCCCTCTGGCCACTTCCAGAGCCCTGGGAGAGCCAGGGAAGGGCCGGACACCCCAGCGGGGATGCCCGTGGCAGCTGCCAGGCCCGTGCTGGCCGAGGAGCCTCTCCCGGGTGTTTTGGGGACCCTTGATCCATCCTGGTGTCCCCAGCCGGGCGGGCGTGCCCAGGACTGCCCCTCGCTCCATTGTCACCAGCTGGGCAGGGACAGGGCTGAGGGGACAGGGCTGGAAGCCAAGGGGGGGGCTGCACAGAGGGGGGGTCCCCACCCTGCCTTGCCTTTTGGGGGGCTCGGGGGTGGCGCACACGAGGAACAAAGCCAGCACTCGGGGCTGGTGCCGAGGAACCCCTGACGGACACAGCTCAGCTACAGGACACACACACACGCACTGGAGCACGGGGGGCACTCCCGGGGGGCACGGGGGGCACGAGGGGCCGGGGGTCAAAGCTCGGGTCTGGCACCGGGCAGAGCCCAGCCCAGGGACCCCGCGGGCCGAGGGCAGGTCCCGCCATGCCCCGTCCCGTCCCCTCCTGCCCCTCCGGCGGAGCCCGGGGGCAAGAGGGGCAGCGGGGCCCACGTGGAGCCCGAGCCCTGCCCAAGCCCCGTCCCCCAACGTCCCGCGGGCTGCGGAGAGAACTGAAAAGTGCTTAGAAAAGAGAGAAACCCCTAGAAAACCTCCCCGGGGCCAGAGCCCCCCGCTCGCCCCCCCTGCCCGGAGCATCCCTGCGGGGCAACACCACGGAGGAAGGGGGAGCCGGGGCCGGGGCCAGCGCGGGGGCGGCACCCGGAGCTCGCCCCGGGCTCGCCCTCACACCAGGGCGTAGTCGAACTGGCCCCTCTCCAAGCCCTCCTTGTGGTCCGTCCAGGAGGAGGCGGGCATGCGGCTGTAGGGGTCCAGCAGGATGCGGAAGCAGCGCACCATCAGCATCACCAAGAACACCAGGAGGAAGATGACGAAGGCAAAGACAGTTTTCTGCTCGGCATCCATGCCCGCGGCGCCGGCGGGGTGCTCCACCAGGGACGGGGAGAGCAGTTCATAATCCATGGTGGATGCATCATTCATGGCAGAGGCCAGGGGCTCCAGGGCAGGGCGAGTTCGAGTGCCCCGGGGCAACCAACTTCAGCCTCCCGCCGTGCCCAGGCACCTGGTTGGCCTATTCCATGGCCAACCCCTCGGGATCGGCTCCTGGGCGAGCCCAGAGCTCCTGGAGGGAAAAGCAGAGCCGGTGAGGGAGCAGGGATTGGATACGGGCATGGAGAGGTGGTGAGGGAGGGAGAATTGGCCACGAGGAAAGCAGAGATGGTGAGGGAGGGAGAATTGGCCACGAGGAAAGCAGAGATGGTGAGGGAGGAGGAATTGGGTGTGGGGGAAGCAGAGATGGTGAGGGAGGAAGGATTGGACGTGGAGAAACAGATGGTGAAGGAGAAGGAATGGGATGTGGGGAAAGCAGGGATGGCTGGGGAGGAGGATACAGGCCCAGGGAAGGGCAGGAGGTTCTCAGAGAGTTCTGGATTTCCTGGCAAGCTCAGGAAGCCACTAAGGAGGGCACAAGGCACGGGTGGGCAGCTCCAGGCACCGGTGCAGAGGTTACTCCTCTGACCATGAATCCCCAGCAATCCCTGGAGAGGCCCAGGCCGGTGCTGAGGGACCCTTTGGAAGCCCAAATCCCAGGTAATCCCCACCAAAAAGGAGCTGTGGGGGCAGAGGGGATGCTCAGGGCGGGACCTGGCCTGGAGCTGTCCCAAGATGGACTCGAGGACGAGGAGGGCTCATTCCTGCTGGGGACTCGTGTCCAGCTGCTGCTTCCCAGAGCAGAGGGAGCTGATTCCCGACGGAGCAGGGGCACCCACCTGGCTGCAGCTGCGTGGGGACAGGAGCAGGGCCAGGCTGTGCCCACACAGCCCCGTCACCGAGGGAGCCTGGCCGGGGTCCGGCTGTCCAGGGCTTTGGGAGGCAAGGGAGAGGGACAGAGAGAACAGGGACAGGGTTAAAAGGGCTGCGGCCACTGCAGGGAGCACAGCAGCACAGCCCGGGACACCTCGGGAATTCCCAGCACTGGGGGAGCTCACCCAGGAGAAATCCACACCAAAGTCCCTGGAATATCCACACCAAAGTCCCTGGAATATCCACACCATCCCCCCTGGAATATCCACACCAATGTGCCTGGAATATCCATACCAATGTGCCTGGAATATCCATACCAAAGTCCCTTGAATATCCACATCAATATCCCTGCAATATCCGCATCAATATCCCTGGAATATCTACATAAACATCCCTGGAATATCCACACCCAAGTCTCTGGAATATCCACACAAATATCCCTGCAATATCCACACAAACATTCCTGGGAGAACATCCATAACAACCTCGCTGGGAAAACATCCACGTCATCCTCCCAGGGAGAACATTGACACCACCCCCTCAGCAGAACATCCACACCATCCCCCCTGGAACATCCACACCAAATTCCCTGGAATATCCACATCAGCATCCCTGCAATATCCACACCATCCCCCTGGAACATCCACACCATCCCCCTGGAACATCCACACCATCCTCCCTGGAATATCCACATCAATATCTCTGGAACATCCACACCATCCCCCTGGAACATCCACACCATCCCCTCTGGAACATCCACACCATCCCCCTGGAACATCCACACCATCCCCCTGGAACATCCGTATCATCCTCCCTGGAATATCCACCCAAATATCCCCTTGCAGCATCCTGGAGCCTGAATTCAGGCTCCAGAAAATCCAGGCTCCAGGAAAAAAAAGCCCAAAATGTCCCTGGGAGAGCTCAGGAGCATCCACTGCCCTCCCTGGCAGCAATATCCAACATCCAAAATCCAATATCCAATATCCAACATCCAACATCCAATATCCAACATCCAATATCCAACATCCAATATCCAACATCCAACATCCAATATCCAACATCCAATATCCAACATCCAATATCCAATATCCAACATCCAATATCCAACATCCAACATCCAACATCCAATATCCAATATCCAGTATTCAACATCCAACATCCAATATCCAATATCCAACATCCAACATCCAATATCCAACATCCAGCATCCAACATCCAACATCCAATATCCAACATCCAACATCCAATATCCAACATCCAATATCCAATATCCAACATCCAATATCCAACATCCAACATCCAATATCCAATATCCAACATCCAATATCCAATATCCAAAATCCAACATCCAATATCCAACATCCAGTATCCAACATCCAACATCCAACATCCAATATCCAATATCCAATATCCAACATCCAATATTCAATATCCAACATCCAATATCCAATATCCAACATCCAACATCCAATATCCAATATCCAATATCCAACATCCAAAATCCAATATCCAATATCCAACATCCAATATCCAATATCCAACATCCAATATCCAACATCCAATATCCAATATCCAATATCCAACATCCAATATCCAACATCCAATATCCAATATCCAATATCCAACATCCAACATCCAACATCCAACATCCAATATCCAACATCCAACATCCAACATCCAATATCCAACATCCAATATTCAATATCCAACATCCAATATCCAACATCCAATATCCAATATCCAACATCCAACATCCAATATTCAATATCCAATATCCAATATTCAATATCCAATATCCAATATCCATGGGGAAGGGGAAGGCAGAGCAATCCCAAGGCCACTTCTGTCCCTGTCCCCAAGTGCCACATCCACAAGATTTTAAATCCCTCCAGGAATGGGGATTCCACCCCAGCTCTGCCAGGGCTGGACACCCCTTTCCATGCAGGAATTCTTCCAATATCCAGCCTAAACCTCTCTTCATGCTTTCCATGGCCATATTGGGTTAAAAAATTCCCCTTTGTGGGGCTCAGGACAGCAATAAATCCTGGATCTGGAGATGCCCACCTGGCTCAGGTCCCAAGGCCAGGGAGGATCAGGCACAGTCAGGACAAAAGAGAAAAATTCCTGCTAATTGGTAACCCTGGTATTATTTATTTATATATTATTAATGCAAATTATATAATTCTAGTATATAATATGTATTATTATATATTATATATTATATATTATATATTATATATTATATATTATATATTATATATTATATATTATATATTATATATTATATTAACTATTGTATCATTATGTATTATTTATATTATATAATATATATTATATCTTTTGTTTATACATTATTTCTATAAAATATTATTTACCCTGGAGTACTCAGGATAAAGGATTTGTTCCCTTTTGGGATGTGTTCCCAGAGCAGTTGTGGCTGCTCCAGCCCTGGAAGTATCCAAGGCCAGGCTGGAGCACCCTGGGGTGGTGGAATTGGGTGGAATTGGGTGGAATTGGGTGGAACTGGATGAGCTTTGAGGTCCTTCCAGCCCAACCCATTCCATGACCCGGCTCTGGATATCCTGGGAATTTGCAGCAGAGCCCCATCCTTGTGCTCAGGCCCCTCGAAGGAGGCTGCTGTTATTTCAGGAACGGTTGATGGAGTTTTATTAAGATTTTATTCCTGTTCCCTTAGTAACTCAAAAGACACAGGCGAGGAAATTGCTTAATAGGGACAGAGCTCACAAAGGAACAGGATCACTGTCAACAATTCCAGGAGGCTGTGCCCAGGTTTTTCTGGGAATGAGGCACGAATTAAATGTTAATTTGGGAACGGCAAATACCTCATGAGATGCTCATTGCGAACAAAGGAGGGAGTCAGCACAGAGCCAGGCAGGATCTGGGTGTGATCCAGGTGGGATGGAGGGCAGGATCCAGGTTTGGGGTGGAAGGACCTTAAAGCCCACCCAGAGCCAACCCTGGCACCTTCCACTGTCCCAAGCCCTGTCCAAGCCGGCCTTGGGCACTTCCAGGGATGGGGCAGCCACAGCTGCTCTGGGAATTCCATCCCAGCCCCTCCCCACCCTCATCCTAACAAATTCCTCCCTCATTTCCACCCTGAATCTCCCCTCTTTTCCCTTAAAACCATTACCCCACCCTCCTCTTGCTCACAAGTGAAGCATTAGAAAATCTCCCTGGAGCGGTTTTTTTTTTTTTTTCCCACGATTTTTGGTGCCTGAACTCCTCAAAGGTGGGGAAAGGCTTCACTGGCAGGGCCAGGGGGGTCCCTCCCTCCTTCCCTTCACCTCCACAGCGGCAGGTCCTGGCGTTCCAGCTGTGTCCCAGCTGTGTCCCAGCTGTGTCCCAGCTGTGTCCCAGCTGTGTCCAGCGGGACAGAGGCAGCTCCGTGCCCCTCTGGACACCCTGGTGCTCCCCCCGGAGCTCCTGGAGCAGCTGGAATCTCTGCATTGCCTTTTTCAGTAAATGCTGGCTGCCTCTGGAGCACATCCAGGGGCTCTGCCAGGGAAACCTGAACTTCCAACGGGATCAAACCCCGGAGCACGGAGCTGGCCCCAGCCCCTGGGGGTTTGTGCCCCAATCAAAGCAGGTGCGAGGCTCCTGGAGAGCTCAGGGCTGTTCCCACTGTTTTACGGGGCTGGGACCATCCTGATTTTCCTCTCTCCCCTTGCTGTGCACCCCAAAGCTGTGTTACCCCTGGAAATCTGCCCCAAGGGCTTCTCCTCTCTCCTGCCCCAGCACAGCCAGGCCCAGCAGGAATAAATTCCATTACAGGAATCCGATTCACTGGGATCCACTGGGATCCACCTCCCCTTCCCAGCTTCCCTGTTATTCCCTGCCAGGGTCAGACCCTTCTTCCCACCCTGTCCGTGCCCAGGGGGATGCTGAGCCCCCCCCTGCACCTCCAGCCTGGCTGTTCCCGACCCTCCAGTGGATCCATCCCATCCTGGAGAACCGGGCACAGCCAGGAGCAGGCAGTGCCAGCCCTTCCCAAGGATCCAGCAGGATCCAGGGGCTCCCTCCCAGCCCCTCTCCATCCCCCAGCCCCGTGGGATGGACAAAGGGATCCAGGAGAGATCCTGCCCTGGGTCTGGGCCGTGCCCAAGGAAGATCCTGAGCCTCGTCAGGATTCCTTGGATGTCTGGTGTCCCCTCACATCCCAAACCCTGCTGCCAGGATCTCATCCAGCTCGGGCAGCTCCCTGCTGGAGCAGCCTGTGGATGATGGGAAGGGCTCCAGCACCTCTCCCGAGCCACGGAGATGCCGTGGGAGCTCTCCCAAGCTGAAATCCTGCCTGGACCCAGCAGTTTGGGGCAGATGGACCCAGGATTCAGGGAGATCCGAGTGGATCAGCCCCATGGGGTGTCCGGGATGTCCCATCCCGTTCGGGAGCAGCCCAGGGGAAGGCTCAGCCCAGCCCCAGCCAAGCAGGGATGGATTTCCCCAAATCCCAGGCTCTGAGACCCCTGATCCTGCCAAGGACCCTTCTCCCAAACCGATCCAACCCCAGGAAAAGCTGTCCCCACCCCAAATCCCGGCTGCCTGCCCTCTGCACCCAGCCTGGACAGCACCACTGGAATATTTCCTGGCTGCCAGCCCCTGAGCCCACCCAGCAGTGCGGGGCTGGGGGTCCCTGGCAGCTGGCAGTGCCAGCTCTGCTCCCTCGGGATGCGGTACCTGGCTGCCCCGGGATCCCGGCTCCATCCCCGGCCATCCCGAGGCTCCCGGAGCTGCCGGGGAGCGGCTGCGCTCGCTGCCGCCGGAGCGGGTTCCTATGGCGATGCGGAATCAATTAGAATAAAAGGTGGAGCGCAGCAATTGGAGCCGGGAGAAGTTTCCTGAGGCGCCTGCCTGGGAAAGCCAGACCGTGGGAGTGCTCGGGCTCTGGGGCTGAGCTGCGCCCCCGCCCCAGCTCCGCATCCCTGTGCTCCCAAAAAAAACCCCCTCTGATCCCACGGGAAGCTCCTGCAAACCAAAACCTTCCCTGGTCACCCTTGGGAAGCTCCTGCATCCCAAAAAGACGCCCTCTGATCCCCTGTGAAGCTCCTGCATCCCAAAAACCTCCCTGCTGATCCCTGGGAGGCTCCTGCATCCCAAAAAATCTGCTCTGATCCCTGGGAAGCATCTGCATCCCAAAAACCTCCCGTCTGATCCCTGGGAGGCTCCTGTATCCCTGTGCTCCCAAAAAAACCCCTCTGATCCTCCGGGAAGCTCCTGCAACCCAAAACCTTCCCTGCTGACCCTTGGAGATAATCACGTGTTTTCCTGCTCTGTCCAGCTCGGTTCTGATGGAATTGGGGTTTCTGGGAGGTGCCCACGGGGAGTTTTCCACACTCCAGCAGTGCAGGGAACGCTCGGTGCCCGGGGCACAGGGCAGCCTCAGCAGGGGCAAATTAAAATTGTTTTGCTTGTATGGATGGACAATTCCTGAAGGTCTCCTTCCCACCTGCTCCTGGAAGAGCCAAGTGAGCCTGGTGTGGCTGCTCTGGCAGTTCCCAGAGTTCCTCTGGAGAAATCCATCCTCTGTCCCCATCTCCAAAGCCCAAATGTGACCAGGGGTGCTCAGTGCCTCCCTCTCCATCCATCCATCCATCCATCCATCCCTCATCCATCCATCCATCCATCCATGGATCCATCCATCCATCCATCCCTCCATCCATCCATCCATCCATCATCCATCCATCCATCCAACCATCCATCCATCATCCATCCATCCATCCATCCATCCATCATCCATCCATCCATCATCCATCCATCCATCCATCCATCCATCCATCCATCCATCATCCATCCATCCATCCATCCATCCATCCATCCATCCAACCATCCATCCATCATCCATCCCCTGGATCCCTGGCAGTGCCCAAGGCCAGGCTGGACAGGGCTTGGAGCACCCTGGGACATGGGATGGGACTGGAAGATCTTTAAGGTCCTTCCCAACCCAAGCCATTTCAAGATTTTTGTCTCAAAATTCCTCTGCCTCTCCCGAAGTCCTTGACAAAGAGCCCCTGCCTGTGGGAATTGCTGCGTGGAGCTTCCCACTCTGCCCTCTCTCCTTGGAAAGCCCTCAGAGCTGGAAGAGATCCTGGTGCTGAGTTGTTCCTCTAACAACACAAAAAGCTGGATGTCTCAGGGGAACTGGGGACAGAGGTGCCCTGAGGCACAGGGATTCAGGAATATTCAGGAATATTCAGGAACATCAATCCCAGCCCTGCCTCAGAGCTGGGATTTGGAGCTGCAGCCTCAGGGGGATCCGGGGTTTGGGGGATGCTGGAGAAATTCCAGGTGGAGACAGGAAAGGAGCTTGTTCCTGCTGGATAATGAAACGAGGTTCAGCCTTTGCATTGTCCCACACTCAGCCCTGCAGTTTGGGCAGAGGAAAATCCCAGTGTTTCTCTAATTTCCCTACGAAATGCCATAAACCTCCGGCAGGATCTGAGCCCTTTTTTAGTGCTGACAAAGGGATCTGTGGAACCCGCAGTGGCTGCTCTGGGTACAGCCCTGTGGCACCGAGTGACTGTTCCTGCTTGGAGGACAATCCCACACTTGGCTGCTCCAGTTCCAGGTAAAAAAACATTGCCCGTGGCTGGGGGGAAACCATTTGTGCTTCCTGCAGCTTCCAGCCATGGGAGGTTGGATTTAACTGCCAATGGAAATGAAAGAAAATCACCTTGGACTTCTTGGGAGCCTGGGTGGCTGCAGGAGGAGAAATTCCTCCACAGGAAGGGTGGACAGGCCTTGGAACAGGCTGGATTCCCACTCCTGCAGGGGGTTGAAAGCCTTGGGGATGTGGCACTTGGGGACAGGGGTGGCCTTGGCAGTGCTGGGGATGGTCCTGGAGGCTTGGATTATTCTGGATGACACCAAAGCCCTCCCAGAACCCCTGGCACTGGTGGGACAGGGACAGCTGCCACCCCTCCTGGGCAGCACCAATGCCCCTTCCCGAGGGCTGAAGCCTCATTCCCAACATTTCCCCCCGTGCCTGGTGCCACTGAGTGTCCTGTCCTGTCCTGTCCTGTCCTGTCCTTTCCAGGCTCCCCTGCTCAAGCAGAGAATTCCAGCTCGCTGCCCCTTCCCGAGCCAAGCCCAGCCCTGCAGAGCTCTCCTGGACAGGTGAGGGATGTTTCACACCTGAGCTGTTCCCTGATTGCTGCAGGGGCTGGGAGCTCTCCCTGCACAGAATCCCAGCCCCAGCAGCTTCTCTGAACCACTGAGGAGAGGGCACGAGGGCAGTCCTGGTCCTTGGGATGCTCCAAAGAGGAACAGAGGAAAAGAAATTTCCTGGAGCAAGAATTTCCAGGGTCAGGCAAACACAGGGAGGAAACCCAAATTCCCAGGGAGCCCTGAGGTGTCCCCAGACAGGAACTGGGAGCTGCAGCCAGGGGAATCCATGGCTGTGGACAATCGACTTCCCAACCAAATTCCTACAGTTTTCCCTCAAAACCAGCCTTTCCTGGAGGTTTGTGACACCAAAAATGGGAGTGACAGGGGGGTCACTCCTGCCTGGCTGTGCAGGGGACAGGGAGCTCTGGGGACACGGTGACACCAGCAGGGTCCAGGTCCATGCAGCCACCCCAGGAGAGGCTTCGGCAGCTCCAGAGCCACAAACATTCCCTGATCCCTCTTTCCCTGCCTTTCATCAACAACAGGAAATTCCCAGTCCCCGTCTCTTGCTCTGGTCCTGTCACCGCTCCAGAGCCCAGGGAGGAGCACCCCACGCTCCCAAAATGAATTTTCATGCCAGCCTAGGTGACCCAGAGGCCACAAATTGTGTTGCCACATCCAGTGGGACACATCTATCTGCTCCTTAACTCCTGCAGAGAATCTCTGGATAATGAGGAGCATCCCATGGGCCGGCTCTTCCTGAAAGAATTTGTCACCATCCATAAATTGCTGGGAGATTCATTCCTGCCAGCCCTAAAACTGCACACAAAGTAATGGGATTTGTCCAAAGCCTTTAACAGGCTGTTCCCCTTGATTTAAAGGCTGTTGAAGTGTCTTTATTTTCTTAGCACATTATTAATTCACATTCTGGCTCCAAGATGCCTCCAGAGCCGATGATTTGGGAATCAGAGCAGGAAAGGGCAGCTGGAAGGGCTTAGGCAGCAAAAAATCAGCTCAGGGTAACTCCAGGCTGGGAATAAGCAAAGGTTATCCGTGCCTGGAGTTCTTCATGGAACGGCCACGCTCAGCTCCAGAGCTCCCAGGGCTCTGCACAAAAATATGGAAATTATTCCCTGTCCCCAACTTTAGGAATTGCAATCCCAGCTCCGAGGCTGGGGCAGCACTTCCTGAGATGCTGGGAAATGTCAGCTGCAGCCCCTCCAGGGGGTTTCCAGCTTCCCGAGGCCCCTGCCCTGCCCAAGCACAGTTTAAGGGGTGTTTCCCTCGGGTGGGGTCTCTGAGCCCCAGGGGGAGGAAGTTCAGGATTTCATCAGTGCCACAAACCGCGGGGACACCTCCCGAGAACTCCCGGCTCCGGGATCCGTCCCTGGGGATCAAAACCTGGGGAGGGCTCAGCCCAGTGCCACTCCCAGTTCATCCCAGTGCCACTCCCAGTTCATCCCAGTGCCACTCCCAGCTCATCCCGGTGCCACTCCCAGCACATCCCAGTGTCACTCCCAGCACATCCCAGTGCCACTCCCAGTTCATCCCAGTGCCACTCCCAGTTCATCCCAGTGCCACTCCCAGCTCAGCCCAGTGCCACTCCCAGCACATCCCAGTGCCAGCTCCTGACCCCTCCCAGTGCCACTCCCAGTTCATCTCAGTGCCGTTCCCAATTCATCCCAGTGCCAGCTCCTGATCCCTCCCAGCACATCCCAGTGCCACTCCCAGCACAACCCAGTGCCACTCCCAGCACAACCCAGTGCCACTCCCAGCACATCCCAGTGCTGAGTCCTGATCCCTCCCAGTGCCATTCCCAGCACATCCCAGTGCCAGCTCCTGACCCCTCCCAGTGCCACTCCCAGCCTGTCGCTCCCGGCTCGGTGCCCGGCTCAGGTTGCCATGGCAGCGGGATGTCCCCACGCTGTGACATTCCCCACGAGGTCCCGGCCCCCCCGGTGCCGGGGGTCCCGAGCCCGGCGCGGCTCCCGGCTGGAATCGGGCTGGGCTCGGGTCCGTGCAGCTCCCGGGCTGAGCTCGCTGTGGGATCGCCGCCGCTTCCCGCCCCAGAGGGAATTTTTTCCTCCTGAAATGCCTGATTCACATTCTCCATTTCAATCACCTCCCGGTTTTATCTGGGAATCTGCTCCAGGATCAGGGAGCTGCCCGCTTTGAGGGCTCTGATCTCCCGGGATCAGAGCTGGAGGGAATCGCTTCCAGAATCGTGGAATGGTTTGGGTTGGAAGGACCTCCAAACCCACCCAGGGCCATGGGCAGGGACACCTTCCACTGTCCCCAAGCCCCATCCAGCCTGGCCGTGGACACTTCCAGGGATGGGGACTCCACCTGTCCCAGGGCTGGACAACCCTTTCCATGAAGGAATTTCCCCAATATCCAATTTAAACCTCCCCTGGCACAACTCGAGGCCGTTCCCTCTTGTCCTGTTGTTCCCTGCGAACAGATCCCGATTTCCCCTGGCTCCTCCTGTCAGGAATTACGGAATATTTATAAATACAGCCTCACATTGCCTTATCCAAACGCCCAAATCCAGCCCCAAAAGCACCTGGACATTCCAAACTCCCCCAAACCCACCCATCCAAGGTCATGTGCAGTGGGAGAGCCTGGGAAGGGGACAGGCATCAAACCCAGGCGTTTCCCACGGGCAGCTTGTGCTGCCTCATTTTGTGTTAATTTGCATTTTTCCTGGTCTTTATGAGCCATTAAAAGAGGATGGGGCAGCACGAGGCTTCCCTCAGCACAAATCCAGGCAGAAGTTTACAGGAATTCAGCCTGGAAAACAGGGAGGGCGTTTCTGCTGTGTGCAAACAACCCCAGAAATGCTGAGTAATTCCTGGAGCATGGGAAGCAATCATTACTTTTAATTACCAATTAAATGACTCGGTAATTTCTTGCATTCAAGCAGCAATGGAACTGCAAACAATGCCAGGCAAATCGGGTCTTTAGCATTTAATTACCGGGCTCTGCCATGAATTATCGAGCAAATGGGCAAAGACTCAGCTCCGAAGAACTCTGGTGCTGCAATTAAAGGATTTTTAATCATTCCTGGGTCGGAGTCGCTGTTTGGAGCCGCCCTCCACGTGCGCCAACACCCAGAGCAGCGGGCGAGGTTTTGTGTGGATCACCGAGCTGAATTCCCCCAAAATAATCCGGGCTGGGAACACACAAGAGTGGGATTGTCAATCCCAGCCCGTCCAGCTTTGCTCCTGGCACAGAATTCCAGACTGGGTTGGGTTGGAGGGACCTCAAATCCCACCCAGTGCCACCCCTGCCACGGCAGGGACACCTCCCACTGTCCCAGGCTGCTCCAGCCTGGCCTTGGACACTGCCAGGGATGCAGGGGCAGCCACAGCTGCTCTGGGAATTCCATCCCAGCCCCTTCCCACCCTCCCAGGGAGGAATTCCTTCCCAAAATCCCACCCATCCCTGCCTGCTGTCGGTGTGAAGCCATTCCCTGTGTGCTGTCCCTCCATCCCTTGTCCCCAGTCCCTCCCAGCTCTGCCTCGGTGCCCGCCCGCCCCTCGCTCATCTCCGGCCCCAATCCCATTAACTCCCGATGAAAGCAGCGCCGCTGCTCCCGTCCCGGCCGCCCGGGACAATCGATCCCCTCAGGAGGGCTCGGTGATCAATCCCGGCCACTCCCGCCGGCATCCCGCTCCTCCCAGCCCTCCCAGCTCCTGCCGCTTCCTCCCGCGGGCTGGCAGCAATTTTGGGAGCTGCCGGGGCTCTGCAGCGTGGCAGCAGAAGGACAAACCCCACGCAGGGAACTGGGACAGACAAACTCTGCCAGGGCTTCCTGCTCCCACCCGGGGTCAGGAACAAGGAGGAATTGCACAGGAAGAAACTCTTTTGGGATAAGCTTGGGACATCCCGGAGTTACGGGATGGTTTGGGTTGGAAGGGACCTTAAAACCCATCCGGTGCCACCCCTGGACACCTCCCGCTGTCCCAGGGGGCTCCAAGCCCCATAAAACCCGGGCTGGGAAGGCAGCAGAGGCTGAACAGAGGGAACGCTCCCAAATCCACGTCTGGACTCTGCCACTGGAAAGCTCCAAGCAGGGCTTCAGCCCAGGACTGAAGGCACAGAGCTCTCCAGGCAGGATCCCAGCCCTGCTGCTGGCTCCCAGAGCTCTCCCCTGGAGGGAACGATCCCATCCACTCCAGCGGGGGCAGCGGTGGCTCCAGCCCAGCCCCAGCGGCTCCTGCCAAGCGCGGAATGCGATGGGAGGAGCAGGGAGGAGCAGCCAGGGAAAGGCAGGGCTGGAGGGACCAGCACGGCCCGAGCTTCCCCTGCCCTGGGAATGCCAAGTGCTCCCCGGCCCAGCATCCCCACACAACCCTAAATCCAAGGAAAAATGGACTTTCCCAGGGCCAACACGAGCTGATTGTTGTCATCAAGAAACTCCAGAGGCAACAAGAGCGACCTCCCTGCCTCGGGAATTCTCTGGAATTATTCAGCCCCTCCACCCACCCAGTTCAGAGGCAAACGGGAGCAGGAGAGGGAGGTGAAGAGGGAAAGCAAAGCCTTGCTGGATTTGATCCATGTCCTTCCCAACAGCACGACAAGTGTCCCAGCCTCTCTCCGTGGGGAGCGTTTTAACCTGGAGAACGTCCCTGCATCCCTCATTCCTTCCATCCCTGCATCCCTCATCCCTCCATCCCTGATCTCTCCATCTCTGCATCCCTGATCTCTCCATCCCTGCATCCCTCATCCCTCCATCCCTGATCTCTCCATCTCTGCATCCCTCATCTCTCCATCCCTGCATCCCTCATCCCTCCATCCCTGATCTCTCCATCTCTGCATCCCTCATCTCTCCATCCCTGCATCCCTCATCTCTCCATCCTTCCATCCCTCCAGGCTTTGCAGGACCGAGCAGGAGACCTGAGGAGCTGAGGGACCACCAGCAGCATCCCCCAGAGCAGAGCTGCTCCTCCTCCTCCTCTCCCCCTCCTCCTCCTCCTCCCCCGCAGTGCCAAAGCCTCTCCCGTCACTGAGATGAGCTGATAAAAATGCAGATCGATCGCAGGGCCAGGGCTCAGCTCCCGGAAATCGATGCCGTTCCCATGCTGCGAACTCCCGGTGATTTTATCTGCCCTCGGGAGGCTCAGAGCTGCAGGGAGCCGGGGGATCCCATTCCTGCTTCCCTCAGGGAAGGTCCTGCTCAAATCTGGCCACGGTTCCCAGCATTTGGAGCAAAGCAGGCAGGGAAAAGGACTGGGAGCTGCTGGTGGATCAAAGGGGCTGCCCTGAGCTTCTTGAGGCTCCCCAGATCCAGACTCTGCTCCAGGGATGGACAGGATTAGGGAAGCCAGGAATGGCCACAGACCCAGCAGGGTCCAAATCCCAGCAGGTCCCTCTGGCCCATCCCCAACTCTCACCTCAGCCAAAGGCTCCTCCATGGCTTCCCCAGGGCCAGGGATGTCTGGGCTGGGCTGGGGTGAGTGACACACACGGGACAGAGCAGGAGGGAAGGAGCATCCCCACTCCTGGACCCCAAGTTCTCTCATCCCACTGCTGGAACCCTTCCCCTTCCCACTCCCCCTGTGCCAGGCAGGGACAGACAGGGGGACAGGATTATCCATCTGCAGCTGGGACCCCCAGTCCTGCCCCGGGGATCCGTGTCCCCCCCACTCCCTGCTCTGGGCTGCAGCTCCTGTGGATGCAGACTCCGGCCCCGTGCCAGGATCCCAGGCTGGTCCCGCCTGTCCCCGCCCCGTGCCAGGACACTTTGTGCCATCCCAGTGCCAAGCACTCTCCATCACTGGCTGATTTGTGTCCCTGCCATGCCCCAGTGGAGAGAGGCATTCCTGGAAGCACCTTGGCACCGGAGCCGGGCTCTGCTCCGGCCCTGGCGCCGCTGCTCCGGCTGCGATCCCGACCCAGGGACACCGGGGCCGTGTCTGCCCCGAGCCTGGCACTGCCAGGGCAGGACAGCAGGTCCCTTGGGGACAAGGTTCCCTCCCTGCAGCTCTCAGGGAATGTTCCTGATGCCCCTGTCCTGCACAGCTCTGGAGATTCCACGCGTTTATCCCAACCCCTGCCCCTGGCAGCAGCTCCAGTTCCAGCCCCCTCCTTTCCTGGAGGAGCCTTGGGCTCATCCCACGAGCTCCTGACCTGGAAAGAAGAGGATCCCATGGATGGAGCAGCTCTGTGGGATCCAGCAGAGAGCAGCTGCTCCTTCCACAGGAGACAGAGCATCCCCCAGCTCTCCCCTTCCCTGGAGCCCATCCCCATCCCTGCTGGAATGCTCCCAGCTGCCGATGCCCAACGGGAAATCCAGGGAGAAGGGAGTGCCTGGCCCCATCCAGGTGTTCCCTCATCCCACAGTCCTTGGGAAGGCTCAGCCAGCTGCTGGGGACACGTGGCCCAGCCCCAGCAGTGGCTCAGATCTGGATCCCAGTGTGGGATGCTCCAGGCAGGGATGAAGGAATGAAAGGAGAGCGTTACAAAACCCTTGGAGCAGGGAAGGGAATTTGGCCGGCACCGCTCGCCCTCCCAGGCCTTAATCCCTTCGTTAGCACAGCCCGGCACAATTAAAGACAAACTCCCAGCCCTGCAATGCAGAGGGGCTGCGGGAGATCCCGGGAATTCAGGCACCGGAGTCTCCGGCCTGAGGAGCCCTTCCCACCCCGGGCAGCTCCGTGGGGCTGATCCAGGGCTTTTCCAGCTGAATTCCATGAGCTGGCACAGCACCAAGAGCTCTCCCAGCCCAGAGGATCCCTCATCCCCCCAGGCTGGGCTGGCTGGGAGCTCCAGGGCAGCGGGAGCATGGGGACAGTGAGGCTGGGATGGCAAAGCCACCTCTGCCCACACAGGGACACCAGCAAGGGAACTGTGGGATCATGGAATGGGCTCAGGGACACCTCAGGCTGCTCCAAACCCCATCCAGCCTGGCCTCCAGACCCATTCCAGGCTGGAAGAGGATCCAGTAGCTCCTGCCCTGCCTCTTTGGGAGCTCCCAGGTGTTTGTTCCTCTCCATGACCCCAAGTTGTTGCTCTCCTGTGGGCTCAGGGGTTTCTGCTCCAAACCATTCCCATGGACTGGGGAACTCCAGCAGAAGCCAAATGTGCTTCCAAAGAAAGGTTTGGATTCCAAAATTCCTCCCTGAAGGAGGTTCTGCCTGGTTGGTTGGGATGTAGAGACCAAGGTCTGCCAGGCCAGGAAGGGAAAGCTACACAAGGGCTTGGGAGGATGTTAAAATCCATGGATACACCTATGCTGCCCAGTCCTGGGAGCTTCCCAGGCTCCAGGTCTGCATGTCAGGCACATCCCAGCTTCCCAGCAGCATCCTGCCCTCCCCACAGCACAGAATCCTTCAGCAGGGTGGCTGTGGAATGGTCTGCTGGGTTCCTGCCTCGGGATTCCAGGCAGACCCTGGGAAGGCAGATCCAATGCCAGGCACGGCTGGAATGGGCAGGTTCTGTCCCACCAGCCAGGCACGACTGGGATCAACAATTCCAGACCCACTCCAGGTCCCTCTTTGGGTCACCACAGCTCTTCCCTGCATGTTCCAGCTCCTTCTTCCAGAAACAGCCTCCAGCTCCCTTCTAAATCCCAATTTTCCATCCCTGGCCTCACGCCCTGGAGCACTCCCATCCCGCAATTCCCTCCCCATGGTTATCCCTTTAATCCCGGGTTTAAGGCCCCGCCCCGGGCTGCAGCCGCAGCCTAATGGCCCTTAAGTTCCCCTTCAGGGAGCTGGGATCCATCAATTTGATTCTGTGGGGAATGTTTGGAGGCAGAGCCGCTCCAGCCGCCTGCCAGCCCAGCCCGGCAGCAGCTGCTCCCAAAGCAGGGCTCGGGATTTACCGGCACTTGGCAATTCCGGAGAGCTCGGCGCCGCCAGCCCGAGGGTGTCACCCGCTCCTGTCACCCGCTCCTGTCACCCGCTCCTGTCACCCGCTCCTGTCACCCGTGTCAGGCGCCGGGGGAGGCGCGGAGCTCACGAACCGCGGCTGCTGCTCCAAGCTCCGGCTTTTCCTGCAGCCGCCCACGGCCCTGCTGCTGCTCCAGCCCCGGGCCGGCCTGGCAGGGGCTGGGCACGGCCCGCTCCGTCCCGCTGAGCCCCGGGAACGCTGCCCCGGCCCCGCCGGCTGCGGGAGCAGCGAGCAGATTTCCCCGGCAGCGGGAGAGCCGCGGGGACAGCGGGACCCGCCCGGCCGGGGCCACCTGCAACAGGTGGATGGCTCCTTGGGGACAGCAGGCGCTGCTGGGTGGCCCTGGAGCTGTCCCAGATTATGGAATAAGGGAATTGTTTACATTGGAAAAGCCCCCCGGGATCACCGAGCCCATTCCCAGCGCTGGCCAGGCCAGCAGTGACCCACGTCCCCAAGTTTTGAAATCCCCGCAGGGATGGGGACGCCCCCGTTGCCACCGTGCCAGGGCTTGGACAGCTTTTCTGTGGAGAAATTCCCCCAAAATCCAACCTAAACCCTGCCTGGCGCAGCCTGAGGCCCTGTCCTCGTGCCCCAGCCGTCCTTTCCGGGGGGATTTGCAGCTCGGGGGTTCCACCCGTGCAGTTTTCAGGGATGATCCCACCTCTCACCTGACACAGGAACCGTGGGGAGAGACCCCGAACACATTCCCAAAGCTGCTCAGAGAAAAACAGAGCCTCACCCAAGGATCTGGGCACTGCCAGGAGCGGCTGGGGCTGCGCTGCCACAGCAGCCAGGCAGATCCTGCTCCCACCGCGTCCCTCCGCCAGGAAAACCATTCCCAGCGCCTGTCCCACGCACAGCCCTGCCCGGGCACCACCGGAGCAGCACCGGAGTCTCCCTCCTCGGCTCCGGGACACCTTCCTGCCCAGTAACAGCAGCTGGGATGGGGCAGAACCCCCCGGGAGTGGCAGGAAGGAGGGGATGGCAGCCAGGTCCTGGGAGCCCCAAAGCGCCGTCAATGCCACAGCTGGCACTGCTGGAGCTTCATCTCATGTTCCACACGAGGCTCTGCACCAAAAACTGCCTCCGGCGAGCCCAGACTTCCCGAATTCCCTCTGCCACTCCCCGGCACTCCCGGAGAGCTCCCCCAGCTCCAGCTCTTCCCCGAGGGGGCTGAGAGTGAAACGCCCCCGGTTCCTCCAAGGGGCAGCTCCGTGGCTCAGCCCTTTGTCCCCGGGTTCCGCGGGACCCCCCCCCCCAGCTCCAGCAGGGACCCAGCAGCTCTGTTTCATCCCAAAGTTTCCCGAAGCCGCCCTCCCCCGTCTCCCAGACCCGGGGTGGGCACCCCAAAATCCCCTCAGCACTTGGGGGCTTCGGCAGCCGCCCCTTTGCTCCCCGACAGCAGAACCCCAAAATCAGCGGCTTTGCAGCAGCTGCAGGAATTCCTTGTTTTCCACTTCTTCTTCCCCAAAATGCCCATCCCAGATTTTATCTAACAGCGATATTCCTTCCAAAATTCCCATTTTTTCCCTCTCCCCCCTACCCCAGGCTGTCACAGAGCCCCGGGCGCACCCCGACACCGGGGATACCGCACCTCTCCGGACCCCCCATCCCCGCAGCGAGCCCACCCGGGGCCAGGGGCAACCGGCACCGGGAGCGGCACCGGGAGCGGCACCGGGAGCGGCACCGGGAGCGGAGTCCCCCCGCATCCCGCACCGCCCCTGCGGAGCCGCGGCCGGGCGGTGCCCGGTGCAGCCCCGGGGCTCCGCCACCAAACTTTCCCGGTTCCCCCCGGTTCCCACCGGTTCCTCCCCGCTCACCTGCGCTCCGGGCGGCGGGCGGGGGCCGCGCCCGCCCAGCCGTTCCCCGAGCCCATCCGGACCGGCCCCGCTCCCGGTCCCGGTCCCGCTGCCGTTCCCGGCCGCTCCACGGCGCAGCCTTCCCGGCCGGGGGAGCGGAGCGGAGCCGCCGCCGGCGCTTGCGGGGCCGGGGTTTGAATTCCTCCAAGCGGCCCTGATTGGGCTGCGGAAGGGGGGGGGGGGAGCTGCGATTGGGGGGGCGGAGTGAGGATACGGGGTGGGGAGGGAGGGGTGGGGAGGGGAGGGAGGGATGCGTGGGGTGCGGGGATGCGGAGGGTGTGGAGGGATGCGGGGGATGTGTGGGATGGAGGATGCGGGAGATGGAGGATGTGGGGGTGTGGTACCCGGCGTGGGGGGGATGCAGCGGCTGCGAGGAGGCGGGAGGGGGTGGGAAGCATGCGGGGCTGCGGGAGGGTGCGGGGGGATGGGATAACGTGGGGATGCGGAAAGGTGTGCGGGATGTGGCGCCGGGGGGATGCCGGGGGGAGGTGGTACCCTGGGGGGATTTTAGGGACGTGGGGATACAGGTGGAGTGGGGGGATGCAGTACCTTGGGGGGATTTTAGGGATGTGGTACCTTAGAGGGATTTTAGGGATGCAGGGATGTGGTATCCTGGAGGGATTTTAGGGATGTGGTACCTGGGGGATTTTTGGGATGTGGTACCTGGGGGGATTTTAGGGATGTGGTACCTGGGGGGATTTTAGGGATGTGGCTTCTGAGGGGATTCTAGGGATGTGGTACCTTGGAGCAATTTTAGGGATGTGGTCCCTGAGGGGAATTTAGGGATGTGGTACCTGGGGGGATTTTAGGGATGTGGTCCATGAGGGGATTTTAGGGATGTGGTACCTGGGGGATTTTAGGGATGTGGTACCTGGGGGATTTTTGGGATGTGGTACCTGGGGGGATTTTTGGGATGTGGTACCTGGGGGATTTTAGGGATGTGGTACCTGGGGGATTTTAGGGATGTGGTACCTTGGAGGATTTTAGGGATGTGGTACCCTGGGGGGATTTTAGGGATGTGGTACCTGGGGGATTTTAGGGATGTGGTACCTGGGGGGATTTTAGGGATGTGGCTTCTGAGGGGATTCTAGGGATGTGGTACCTTGGAGCAATTTTAGGGATGTGGTCCATGAGGGGATTTTAGGGATGTGGTACCCTGGAGGGATTTTTAGGGATGTGGTCCCTGAGGGGAATTTAGGGATGTGGTTCCTGGGGGGATTTTAGGGATGTGGTCCCTGAGGGGAATTTAGGGATGTGATCCCTGGGGGGATTTTAGGAATGTGGTTCCTGGGGGGATTTTAGGGATGTGGTCCCTTGGAGGGATTTTAGGGATGTGGTCCCTGGGGGGATTTTAGGGATGTGGTACCCTGGAGGGATTTTTAGGGATGTGGTCCCTGGGGGGATTTTAGGGATGTGGTACCTGGGGGGATTTTAGGGATGTGGTCCCTGGGGGTGCAGGGGTTGTGCTGTCGTGGGGGGTGACGCTGAGGGATGTGGTGGAGTCACATCTCCCGGGGGAGGTGACAGCACAGGGGCCCTGGGAACAGGGACAGGGGGCTGCAGTGGGTGTAGTCCTGCAGGAGGAGCCTGGGGATGCAAGGAGGAGCAGAGCCATGGGAATGCTGTGAAAATACGGGATTGGGGGGTCAAGGTGGCTGCAGGGGCATTCATGGGAGTGGCCCTGGGCATGTGGGGGACAGGAGTGGCCGTGGGGGTGCCAGGAAGGGGACACAGCCTTGGAACAGCTGGGAGAGGCAGGAGGGATCCAGACCCCACGGGGTTTTTGGCCAGGATCCCTTCCAAATGTCAGCTTGGAATTCCAGCATTGCTGCTGCTTGTGCTCAGCACCCTGCTCATCCCATCCTGCTGAGGATCTCTGGGACACTCCCAGGGCCAGCACGGGCTTACAGAAGGGACAGGACCGTGCTGATGGAGCTGCTGCTCCTCTCCAGCCAGGAGCTTCCAGCACACCCTCAGAGCATCCCTGCAGCCAAGCACATCCCTGCTGCTGCACCATTCCTGGCTGGATCCGTCCCTCTGGAGCGCTGCCTTCCCACACACCCGGGGCAGAGCAGAGGGTGATTCTATTTTCCCTCCATCCCTCATCCCAAATCCCTGCCCAGCTCTCCTGGAGCCCCTTTGGGCCCTGCAAGGGGCTCTGAGCTCTCTCTGGATCCTTCCCTTCTCCAGCTGAACGCCCCCAGCTCTCCCAACCTGGCTCCAGAGCAGAGATGCCCCATCCCACACGAAATCTTTTAGGCTGGAGATGGGAAGAGGTGCCCGTTGGTGTGGCACAGACCTTGGAAGCAGCAGGATGCTGGGAGCAAGGATAAGCTCTGCCAGGGCTCTCACCTGACATTCCATAGAAAATTCCGCTATTCCCTTAAAATTATCAGCCCTTGCTGTGGGCACAACAGAGTCACACAGAGCCGAGGAGGCTGGCAGGGAAAAAAAAAAAAAAAAAAAAAAAAGGGAAAAAACGCCTGGAAAAGTGTTGCTGTGCACGGCTTCGGTGTCTCCATGGCTACGGGAGCTCGTGGCAGACGTTCCCGGGGAACTCAGACGTGCCGGTGCCAATGGAGACCGCGGGGCTCATCCTCGCCAGGGCAGGTCCCACTCACATCCCATGGGATCAAAACAAACGCCAAAAGGAGAGATCCCGGTGGGCTGGAGGGAGCCGCGGGTCCAGCGCCCGGCACGTTCCCAAAGGAAAGCCGAGCCTGTGTTCCCAAGGAAAACCGAGCCTGTATTCCCAAAGAAATCTGAGCCGGTGTTCCCGGGAAATCTGAGCCTGTGTTCCCAAAGAAAGCCGAACCTGTGTTCCCAAGGAAAAACGAGCCTCTATTCCCAAAGAAATCTGAGCCTGTATTCCCGGGAAAGCCAAGCCCGTGTTCCCGGGAATGCTGAGGCTGTGTTCCCGGGAAAGTTGAGGGTGTATTCCCAAGGAAATCTGAGCCTGTGTTCTGAGAAAATCTGAACCTCAGTTCCCAAGGAAATCTGAGCCTGTATTCCCAAGGAAATCTGAGCCTGTATTCCCAAGGAAATCTGAGCCTCAGTTCCCAGGGAAAGCTGAGCCTGTGTTCCCAAGAAAGCTGAACCTGTGTTCCTGGGAAATCTGAGCCTGTATTCCCAGGGAAAGCCGAGCCTGTATTCCCAAGGAAATCTGAGCCTGTATTCCCAGGGAAAGCCGAGCCTCAGTTCCCAGGGAAAGCCGAGCCTCAGTTCCCAGGGAAAGCCGGGCGTGTGGGGAAGGTCTGGGCAGTGCTCACAGATCCCGCTGCAATCAGAGCCTGCCGGGATGTTCGGATCCATCCTTTCCCAGAGCAAACCTTGCTGGCAGAAAGGATCCATCAAAATCACAGTGGATTTTCAGGGTATTTTAAGAAAACGGTTTCATAAAGTTTCTGCTGCATTTGCGTTTAAAAAGGGAGGTATTTTTGGAAGTTTTTCCTTTCCCATTTCAAAATCTATGTAAATCCTGACAGATAGTCCCAGTTCCCAATTAGCAGCACTGCAGCAGCCAAGGGAAAATGAATTAAAGCTGTTTTAAAAAGCACCTCAGCTGAAAACATCCCAGGGCAAGGCGAGATGGAGATCAAGGACAGAATAAAATCAATGGATCCATCCCTTAACCCGTGGTCAATTCCCTCCCGAGGGCTGCTTTGACATCCAGCCATTCCAAGGTGTTGGATCCCATCTCCCTGGGGGATTCCCAGCGTTTTCCATCCCCGGGAGCTCCCCCAAAGCTTTGTGTGCCCACTTGGTGACAGCCACGGGTGGTGGCACCTCCCAGCTGCTCCAGCCCCTCCGGAGCGGGGATGCTGTGTCAGGATCCTGCTCCTCTTGGGTGTCCAGCCACTCCCAGGGGATGTTTGGAAGCTCTTTCCCTCTGGAAAACAAATCTCTGCTGCACTCTGCAGCCCGTGCCCAGCCCAGCCCAGCCCTCAGCGCTGGCATTTGGGATTTTCCTGATGCTGCTCCAGGTCCCCGTGGTGCTCCCGGCTCCTGGGCACTTCAAGGGGCTGAGCCAGGGAATCGGGACTGGTTTGGCTTGGAAGGACCTGAAAACCATCCAGTCCCACCCCCTTCCCACCATCCCTGGTTGCTCCAAGCCCTCTCCAACACTTGGACACCTCCAGGGATGGGGCAGCCACAGGCAGAACCTTTCCAAGTGGAATTTCCTCCCCGTGCTCCGTGGGGAGAAGTGTTCTCTAAGCCTTTGCCTTAATTAAGCTTTATTTATTTCTTTTAATTGGCAGGAATAGTCAGAGCCAGAAGAATCCCCACATCCCTCAATAACTCATCCCTCCACCCAGCCTGACAAAGCCCCCGCTCCTTCCAGCAGCTCCAGGGAGAACTCACAGCTCTTGGAGCTGATCTGAGACAGGAGAAGAATCATTTTGGAATCATTCACCACAAAAAAAAAAAACCAACAAAAAAAAACCATCTCCAAGGCTTTGGCAGAGCAGCTGAGCTCTGGAGAGGCAGCACAAGAGGCTGCTGCTCCATGGATCTGTCCCAGCTCCCTTCCCAGATGAAAAACACCTCATTCAAAAAAACCTCCCCCCTCTAATGAATTGTTCTTAAACGAGCTTGGTGCTCCGGGCTTGGCGCAGCTCTTCCCTCGGAGCTGTCATTTGGCAGGGATGTTTTGTGTGCTTAAGGCTGGAAAGAAGAGCCCCTGTGCCAGAAAGGCCCAGGGAGGACAATTTCACCTGGCAGCAAGGGCTGCATCCCTAAAAAAATGCATTGGAGGGAGGAACAGAGGAGCAGAGAGCACTGAGGGATCAGTGGGGACACCCTGATCATCACATTCCATCAAATCCAGCATGGAATGGGAACTGGGAACTGGGAAAGAAATGCCTGAACAAAACCCTCAGGGCAGTGCTGGTTGTCCAAACTCCAGCCCTGCAGGATTTGGGGAAAAGTCCCAAATGCCTCGGGGTAGCAGTGAGGGATGGCTCAGCCTTCCCAGGGGCAGCTGTGGCACCACAGAACCCTGGAATGGGTTGGGTTGGAAGAGGCCAAAAAAATCTCATTCCAACCCTTCCTTGAGGATGGGGAGGCCTTGGAGTGGAATTCCCAGAGCAGCCGTGGCTGCCCCTGGATCCCTGGCAGTGCCCAAGGCCGGGCTGGAGGTTTGGAGCAGCCTGGGGATGGTGTGGGGGGTGTGGGGGCTCAGAGCCCCCCACGCCGGGGTGGGAACAGCCCACGGGATGTCAGAGCCTGGCAGGGAGCAGCTCTGAGTCACCATCCCAGCATCCCCATCCCCATGGCAACCCCGCTTTGCTCGGAGACATCCCGGGGATGGAGCTGCGGGCACGGCTGGCAGTGCCCAGCCCCGGAACCATGGAACCCCCCCAGCCCTTCTCCAGCAGGGCTGGAAAAGCCTCCAAGGCCACCGAGCCCGAGCATTAACCCAGCACTGCCAAGGCCACCACTGGCCCTTGTCCCCAAGTGCCACATCCCCACGGATTTTAAATCCCTCCAGGGGTGGGGACTCCAGCCGTGCCCAGGGCAGCTGTGCCAGGGCTTTACAACCCTTTCCATGAAGGAATTTCCCCAATATCCAACCTAACCCCCCCTTGGCACAGCTTGAGGCTGTTCCCTCCTGTCCTGCTGTCCCCTGGGAGCAGAGCTCGACCTCCCTGGCTGTCCCCTCCTGTCAGGAGTTGTGCAGAGCCACAAGGTCCCCCCTGATCCCCCTTTTCTCCAGGCTGAGCCCCTTCCCAGCTCCCTCAGCCTCTCCTGGGGCTCCAGCCCCTTCCCAGACTTGCTCCATCCCAGCATTCCAGCCCCTCATCCCAGCCTGCAGCATTCCCTGGGGTGGTTGTGACCCACATGCCACCCCCAGCCTGCCCTGGGGGTGATCCAAACGGGGAATGTGGCATCCCCACACCCTGGGAATGCTCCAAGGGCTCAGGGCAGCCTCTGCTGTCACATCCCAAGGAAAAGTATCTCAGCCCAGGGATGTTCAAAGCTCTGGACACTCGCAAGAGAAGAGGAACAACTGGAATTATTCTCTTTAATCACACTGGCAGGGCAGAGCTGTCCTGCCTCACCCTCAGCACCACAGCAATCCTTGGATTTCCTCTCCAAATCTTTTCCCAACCTCCTTTTCCATGGGCAGGTGGTGCCTTGGCCCCAGCTCAGCCCCCAAACCCCTCCAGGAGAAGCCCAAATTCCACAGCTCCTGCTCCCCCTCAGCCATTCCCCCTGCTCTTCCTCCCAGCAGGATGAAGCTCAAGAAGGAGAGGGTCCCAAACCCCACTGGAACCTGAATTCGGGGATTTTTTTCCATGATTTGGGATTTTCAAACCCCATTTTTTAAATTGGGCCTGAAAGGGGAATTCACCCCAAGCTCCAGCAGCAAACTGGGGAAGTTTCTGCTCCTGGAGCTGGGATCTGTGTGGGGATGAGGAGCAGATGAGCCCAGAGAGCTGAGCAAGGAGCACAGCTTTCCTCCTGGGAATGAGACAGGGTGGGACAGAAAAATTCAGCATTCCCAGAGCAATCCCACTCCTCAGACACTCCCTCTCCTGTCCCACACTCTCCCCACCACCCCAAGGGATGCAGCTGTGCCTCTTTGTGACCAGAACCAACAACGTTCCCCCTGCCAAGCTGTGGATAAACAAATCTCACCCCTGGATATTCAAACATCAGCCCCATCCCACCACCAACCTGAGGATCCAACACCTCCTTGTGCAAAGTCCTGGTTGTATTTGGTTTGGGAAAGTGCAAGACATGGCAGGGACGCGGGGCTGGAGCCCGGGCAGGAGATTTGGCAGCCAGGAGCTCCTCCAAGACCTTTCCAAGGATCTCCAAAGGTGCCAGCAGGTGGGAATGAGAGCTCTGTGGGGTTCCCAGGAGCCTCCTGAGGCACGAGGATAAAGCAGCACCTGCTCGTCCCAGACATTCCCGAGCAGGGATTCCCATTCCTCAGGGATTGGGATAATCGGGAGCTCTCCCAAAATCCCAAAAATTTGGGAACTCCTCCCCGTGGGGAGTTGTGGGCTGGAGCTGCTTCCAGAGGGGTGGGAAGGGCCCAGCCCAGCCCTGCTCAGAGCACCTGCTCCGTGCTGGAGGAGGAAATGTCCAGCAGCCTCCAGGCCATGTAGGGGTTGAGCTCGTCCTGGTCCCGGCACAGGGCCCACACGTAGAGCATCCGCAGCACCTTGTCCTGCCAGAGAACGCCAGTCACAGGGCACGGCCACGCTGCCATCAGGGCCCCTGAGCTCCTTCCAGCCCCAGAACCCAAATCCTTCGAGTTCCAGCCCCAGAACCCAAATCCTTCGAGTTCCAGCCCCAAAACTCCAATCCTTTGAGTTCCAGCCCCAAAACTCCAATCCTTTGAGTTCCAGCCCCAGAACTCCAATCCTTCAAGCTCCTTCCAACCCCAAAACTCAAATCCTTCGAGTTCCTTCCAGCCCCAAAACCCAAATCCTCTTAGTTCCAACCCCAAAACTCCAATCCTTTGAGTTCCAGCCCCAAAACTCCAATCCCTTGAGTTCCTTCCAACCCCAAAACTCCAATCCTTTGAGTTCCAGCCCCAAAACTCCAATTCTTCGAGCTCCTTCCAACTCCAAAACCCAAATCCTTCAAGCTCCTTCTAATCCCAAAACTCAAATCCTTCAAGGTCCTTCCAACCCCAAAACTCAAATCCTTCAAGGTTCTTCCACCCCAAAACCCAAATCCTTCAAGGTTCTTCCAATCCCAAAACTCAAATCCTTCGAGGTCCAATCCCAAAACTCAAATCCTTCAAGCTCCTTCCTACCCCAAAACCCAAATCCTTCAAGCTCTTTCCAACCCCAAATCTTAAATCCTTTGAGCTCCTTCCAACCCCAAAACTCAAATCCTTTGAGATCCAACCCCAAAACTCAAATCCTTCGAGCTCCTTCCAACCCCAAAACTCAAATCCTTCGAGCTCCTTCCAGCCCTAAAACTCCAATCCTTCAAGCTCTATCCCCAAAACTCCAATTCTTCGAGCTCCTTCCAACCCCAAAACCCAAATCCTTCCAAGTTCTTCCAAGCCCAAAACCCAAATCCTTTGAGCTCCAACCCCAGAACCCAAATCCTTCGAGCTCCATCCCCAAAACTCCAATTCTTCAAGGTCCTTCCAACCCCAAAACCCAAATCCTTCAAAGTTCTTCCAACCCCAAAACCCAAATCCTTTGAGCTCCTTCCAAGCCCAAAACCCAAATCCTTCAAGCTCTTTCCAACCCCAAAACCCAAATCCTTTGAGCTCCTTCCAAGCCCAAAACCCAAATCCTTCGAGCTCCTTCCAGCCCCAAAGCTCCGGGGATTTGGGCTCCCCTCTCCCTAAACCTCCCGTGTCAGTGTCCAGGAGCTGCTCAGCACTTCCACCCAAGGCCAGGCTCTTGATTAAAGCCGAGCTTTGGGTTCCGCTGCAGAATTTGAATTCCTCTCCCTGATTTATTGCAGCTCCGGAGGAATCCGACAGCAAAGGGACTTTGATATCCTGTTCAATAATTATCCCATCAATATTTATCTGCCAGGAATGCAGGAATTTCATGCAGGGAATCACTGGATCAGCTCTTCCTGCCCTGCTTGTGAATCAGCCCAGATGAGCCCCATCATTCAAATGAATCCCAATTTTCCAGCCTGCACCAAAATCCAGGATTGCAAAAGCCAATATTTGTGAAATGCCTCTCTTAATTCCAAGGAAAATGTGCTGGGAAGTGGCAGCTCCAGCACTGTCCCCATGAGGTGTCACTGAGCCACTGAAGCCCAGGACAGGCTGGAGCTGCCTGGAGAGAAAAAATATATAATAGTAGTAGTAGTAGTAGTAAATCATATAATAGTAATAATAATAATAATAATAATAATAATAATAATAATAATAATAATAATAATAACTAAATTTATAATTAAAATTAAATTAAAATTAATTTATAATGAAATTCTAATAGATTCATAATTAAATTATAATTTTATATATTTTAGTAATTGTGTAAATTTAAAGTATCATTATAATTAAATGATAATGAAATTATAATATCAATATGACACCATTATTTTATTGTTTATTATTATTATTATCATTATTATTATCATTATTATCATTTTTATTATTATTCCTGGAGAGAGAAATATCTCCAGGAACCTCCTCCAGCTGCTGCCACAAACTCTGGGAACAGAGAATTCCATGGGCCAGGCTCAGCTTGGAATCACCCAGGAGGGAAGAGCACCAAGGCCAGCCCAGGGCACTCCAGGAGGTGCCAGGGATTCCCAGGACATTCCAGGGATTCCCAGGATATTCCAGGGATTCTAGAAAGTGCCAGGGATTCCCAGGGCATTCCAGGGATTCCCAGGGCACTCCAGGGATTCCCAGGACATTCCAGGAGGTGCCAGGGATTCCCAGGGCACTCCAAGGATTCCCAGGACATTCCAGGGATTCCCAGGATTTTCCAGGGATTCCCAGGCATTCCAGGGATTCCCACGGCATTCCAGAAAGTGCCAGGGATTCCCAGGGCATTCCAGGGATTCCCAGGGCATTCCAGAAGGTGCCAGGGATTCCCAGGGCACTCCAAGGATTCCCAGGACATTCCAGGGATTCCCAGGGCACTCCAGGGATTCCCAGGACATTCCAGGAGGTGCCAGGGATTCCCAGGGCACTCCAAGGATTCCCAGGCATTCCAGGGATTCCCAGGGCATTCCAGGGATTCCCAGGACATTCCAGGGATTCCCAGGCATTCCAGGGATTCCCAGGGCATTCCAGAAAGTGCCAGGGATTCCCAGGGCACTCCAAGGATTCCCAGGGCACTCCAGGGATTCCCAGGGATTTGCTGCCCAGATCATTCCCTGCTCCCTAAGAACCTCCCAGAGCCCGAGCTCCAGGCAGGGGTGGGCGTTCCCTGTGGGATTTTCATGGAATTAAGGCATTTTCTGTGCAGTGTGGGGAGCATTTGGGGTTTTTTTCCATCCAGTGACTCAACTCTGCTCCCACCCCCTTTGCCAGAGGGCTCAGCTCTGCCAGCGCCCTTCGGGAAAGGAAAACCCAGCAGGGAGAGGTGGGAATGGGATGGAGCTGGAGCTGCACTGCGAGATCCCAAACGTGTCCAGACCCCAGAACACGTCCCAGATCCCAAACATATCCCAGATCCCAAACGTGTCCCAGATCCCAAACGTGTCCCAGACCTCAAATGTGTCCCACATCCCAAACATGTCCCAGATCCCAAAAGAGTTCAGATCCCAAACATCTCCCTGACCCCAAACATGTTTCAAATCCCAAACTTGTCCCAGACTCCAAATGTGTCCCAGACCCCAAACATGCCCAGATCCCACACATGTCCCAGCCCCCAAACACGTCCCAGACCTCAAATGTGTCCCTGACCCCAAATATATCTCAGACCCCAAATGTTTCCAGATCCCAAAAATCTCCCTGACCCCAAACATGTTTCGAATCCCAAACTTGTCCCAGACCCCAAACGTGCCCAGATCCCAAACACATCCCAGACCTCAAATGTGTCCCTGACCCCAAACATATCTCAAACCCCAAATGTGACCCAGACCCCAAATATATCTCAGACCCCAAATGTGTCCCTGACCCCAAACATATCTCAAACCCCAAATGTGACCCAGACCCCAAACGCGTCCCTGGCCCCAAACGTGTCCCCACTCACCGGGTCCCCTTCTACCACCTCCCCTTGGTGGTTCTTGATGACCATCACCACCTGGGCCTGGAAGGTGATGATCAGCACTGGCCCCTGCTCCATCATCTTCCCCATGGCCAGCTGCAGGGACAGAGAATTCCGTGGAGATCCAGCACCCCATTCCTGTAGGGTCACGGAAGAGTTCCCACCACCCCAGAGACTCCCAGCTCCAGGATCACCCCATTCCTGCAGGGTCTGCAGGAGCTGCAGCAGGAGATCCCAAAGGTGTCCAGATCCCAAATGTGTCCCAGACCCCAAATATGTCCCAGACCCCAAATATGTCCCAGATCCCAAATGAGTCCCACATCCCAAACACGTCCAGATCCCAAACATGTCCCAGATCCCAAAAATGTCCCAAATCTCAAATGTGTCCCAGATCCCAAACGTGTCCAGACCCCAAACGTGTCCCAGACCCCAAACCTATCCCACATCTCAAACATGTCCCAGACCCCAAACGTGTCCCACATCCCAAAAATGTCCTGAACCTCAAATGTGTCCCAGATCCCAAACATGTCCCAGACCCCAAACATGTCCCAGGCTGGAAGAGTTCCCACCACCCCAGAGACTCCCAGCTCCAGGATCACCCCATTCCTGCAGGGTCTGCAGGAGCTGCAGCAGGAGATCCCAAAGATGTCCAGATCCCAAACATGTCCCAGATCCCAAAAATGTCCCAAATCTCAAATGTGTCCCAGATCCCAAACGTGTCCCACATCCCAAACGTGTCCAGACCCCAAATGTGTCCCAGACCCCAAATGTGTCCCAGATCCCAAACATCTCCCTGACCCCAAACCTGTCCCACATCCCAAACATGTCCCAGACCCCAAATCTGTCCGACTCCAAACCTGTCCCAGACCCCAAACGTGTCCCACATCCCAAACGTGTCCCAGATCCCAAATGAGTCCCACATCCCAAACACGTCCAGACCCCAAACGTGTCCAGATCCTAAACGTGTCCCAGACCCCAAACCTGTCCCAGGCTGGAAGAGCTCCCACCACCCCGGACACTCCCAGCTCCCCCCTGGCTGTTCAATCACATCAATTCCATTATTCTGACATGATGGAAAAGCTCTTTCCCAAAAAAAAAAAAAAATTCCAAGTAAAACCTTGGGAACTTTCAAAGCTTTCCCCAAACTGTCGTGGATTTTTTCATTATTTTCCCAAGTCCATAAATCTGGGAAATGGGAACGAGCTCTGCTCCGTTATTTCCAATTAGAAAGCAAAATCAAAGACTCCCTGCTCTCCAAAAAAAAACCCGGAATTTTCTGAAGGAAATGCTTGGAATTGGAACATCCTGAGCTGGAAGGGACCCACAAGGATCAGACAGAGCCTTTTCTCCTGCTTTTAGAGCAGTTTTTGCCAGGAAGTTGTTCTGAACCAGACAAAAACTGTACCAGGAAGACTTCAAGGTGGGAACCTTTTATTTGCCAGATTTTTTTCCCCCCTCTATTCCCAGACCATTCCATTAAATATTTAAAGACTTTATTTACTGGAATGCAAGAAGAGTGGAAATTCAAAATTCAGCTTTTTTTTTTTTTTTTTTCTTTTAAAAACTCAGAAATCTCTTTCTGCCCATTGTGGGACATCTCTTGCATCCCTTTTTTTTTGGTTTTTTTTGTGGGAATGCAGGATGCCATGGAATGTTCTGCTGCTTTTTAGCTCAGGAATTCCTGCCTGTGCTGCCCCAAAAAAGAATCACAGGGGATTGAGGACAGCAGGATTTTCCTCTTTTGAAATGTTCCCAAACATTTCTGGTTGATCCCTAATAAAGGAAGCAGCAGCAGGACAAGGCTGGGCTGTGTCACAAAGGAATAAATTTATTTATAGGGTGATTTTCCTGTTCCCTGAGGGAATTTCAACAGCTCTGCAACGTCCCCGTGCCTGATCCCAGGGAATGAGCTCCATCCCAATCCACACCTGGAGCTCGATTCCTTAGGAAATCAAACCCAGCTTTTCACCCGAAGCCAAGCCTAGCTCCATTTCCAAGGTATTTGAGATGCCATCGAAAACCCCCCAGCACCCCGTGGGATTGTTCCTCAGGGCTGGGACAGAATTCCCAGCCCTCCTTCCCTGGGGCAGGGACAGCTCCAGCTCCTCCCGAAAGGCGCCTGGAACGCGGCCAAGTCAGCCCAGGATCCCTGGTTTGGGTGGGGAGGACCTTAAAGCCCTTCCAGTTATGGGATTGCCCTTCCAGCAATGGGATTTTCCTTCCAGTTATGGGATTTCCCTTCCAGCAATGGGATTTCCCTTTCAGCACTGGAATTTCCCTTCCAGCAATGGGATTTTCCCTTCCAGTAATGGGATTTTCCTTTCCAGTTATAGGATTTCCCTTCCAGTTATGGGATTTCCCTTCCAGCACTGGGATTTTCCTTTCCAGCACTGGAATTTTCCCTTCCAGCACTGGGATTTTCCCTTCCAGTTATGGGATTTCCCTTCCAGCACTGGGATTTCCTTTCCAGCAATGGGATTTTCCCTTCCAGCAATGGGATTTTCCCTTCCAGTTATGGGATTTCCCTTCCAGCACTGGGATTTCCTTTCCAGCAATGGGATTTTCCCTTCCAGCACTGGGATTTTCCCTTCCAGTTATGGGATTTCCCTTCCAGTTATGGGATTTCCCTTCCAGTAATGGGATTTCCCTTCCAGTTATGGGATTTCCCTTCCAGCACTGGAATTTTCCCTTCCAGCAATGGGATTTTCCTTTCCAGCAATGGGATTTTCCCTTCCAGCAATGGGATTTCCCTTCCAGCACTGGGATTTTCCCTTCCAGTTATGGGATTTGCATTCCAGCATTGGGATTTTCCCTTCCAGTTATGGGATTTCCCTTCCAGCACTGGAATTTTCCCTTCCAGCACTGGAATTTTCCCTTCCAGCAATGGGATTTTCCCTTCCAGCAATGGGATTTTCCCTTCCAGCAATGGGATTTTCCCTTCCAGTTATGGGATTTCCCTTCCAGCACTGGGATTTTCCCTTCCAGTTATGGGATTTCCCTTCCAGCAATGGGATTTCCCTTCCAGCACTGGAATTTCCCTTCCAGCAATGGGATTTTCCCTTCCAGTAATGGGATTTTCCCTTCCAGTTATGGGATTTCCCTTCCAGCAATGGGATTTTCCCTTCCAGTTATAGGATTTCCCTTCCAGCAATGGGATTTCCCTTCCAGCACTGGGATTTTCCTTTCCAGCATTGGGATTTTCCCTTCCAGCACTGGGATTTCCCCTCTGGGAGCAGAAATTCCAAACCCCAGAATTCCAACCCAGCATTCAGAGCCAAGAAGGTTGGATTTGATGATCCTGGAGGATTTTTCCAATCTTCCTGACCCTAAAAAAAGCCCTGCTGAGCCCATGAGTTGAATTCCTCCCCCAAAGGAGAACCTGGGCAGGGAACTCACGTCGATGTTGTCGATGTCCAGGATCCTGGAATGGAACTGGAGCCCCAAGGCTTTGGCCTGCTGGATGGGATGGGCCAGCTGGCTGTAGGTCTGAGGGATGAACAAATTTGGGTTGGGAATTGTTTGGAATTGTTCTGTCACCATCAAAAAAAAAAAAAAAAAAAAAAAAAAAAAAAGGAATTTTCAAAAAAAAAAAAAAAAACTCCACGAGAAAAAGTCACATTTTTTGTAAATGTGCTGAAGGAAGGGGTTAAAGAATTGCAGAAAATGCTTTGGGATTCACAAAATTCACAAAAATCCCACTAAAAATCCCACTTTTCCTGGGCAGAATGTGAGGGACTGAGAGCACCTGAGAGCTGAGGGACTCACAACTGGACTGAACAGCAGGAACAGGGAAAAGCAAGGAAAAGCAGGGAAAAGAAGTGAAAAACAGGGAAAATAATGGAAAAATGGGGAAAAGCAGGGAAAAGAAGGGAAAAGCAGAGAAAATAATGGAAAAAACAGGGAAAAGCAGGGAAAAGAAGGGAAAAGAAAGGAAAAAAGAAGGGAAAAGAAGGGGAAAGAAGGGAAAAGAAGGGAAAAGAAAGGAAAAAAGAAGGGAAAAGAAGGGGAAATAAAGGAAAAGCAAGATAAAACACGGAAAAGCAGGGAAAATGAAGAGAAAAACAGGGAAAATAATGGAAAAACAGGGAAAAGCAGGGAAAAGAAGGGAAAAGCAGGGAAAATAAAGGAAAATAAAGGAAAAGTGGGGAAAAGGAAGGAAAAGCCAGGAAAAGAAGGGAAAAAAGATGGGAAAAGAAGGGGAAATAAAGGGGAAATAAAGGAAAAGCCAGGAAAAGCAGGGAAAAGCAAGATAAAACAAGGAGAAACAGGGAAAATGAAGGAAAAGCAGGGAAAAGGAAGGAAAAACAGGGGAAAAGAGGGAATTCAGTATCAGAATCACCATCTCAGCACCCGTGGGATCCATGAAAAGATTTTATCCCCCAGGATAAGATTCCCATTTCCTCCCCTGGCTTATCTGGTTTCTCTTGACTTGGAGCTTCATTCCCCATTCCAGGTGCCTTGGGAATGTTTGATTTTGGGCTCACAAACTGCAGGGAAGCTGCTGCTTCCCTCCAGAGCAATCCAAGGTGTCTTTCCCTGCTGGAAGCAGGGAAGATTCTTTGCTTTCAGACTGGATTATTGTTACCCAAAAAAAAAAAAAAAACCAAAAAAAACAAAAAAAAAAAACAAAAACAAAAAAAAAAAACCCAAAAAAAAGCTCATCAGGATTTATTAAATTGAAAAAATTGGCTCTCCCAGCCCTCTGCTGGTGGGGAATTCACTTGAAGAAATTCAGCTCTTGAATTATTTTGGATTTGGAAGAGCAGAATTATTTTGGATTTTACAGCACAATAATTTTGGAGGAATGAAGATCCAAATAAAAGCCCACCAACACTGTCAGGAAAGGCTCTGCTTTTAGGAATTCCCTGAATTCCAACCCCTCAAAATAACCCCATTTTCAAGGGAGAATCCCAAGCTTTGGGGAATTTTTGGGAGCTTCACTCACGGCCTCATAGCACCAGTCCTTGAGGATGTCGAGCTCTCCGGAGATCAGAGCCTGAGGAGGAAATCAGAACATTTTAAAGCTCCTCCTATACCCAAGTGGGACCAATCAGCCCTTCCTGCACCAAAACACCTTAAAATCCCACATTTGCTGGGACTCTGGGGGGAAATTGGAGCTGCAAAGGGGAACAGCAAAAAGGATTTCTATAAAAACACAGGAGTTGAAGCCAAGGGATATAAATCTTTGGATAATTAAAACTCTCTTAAAGCTCCCAGCTGAACCTTCCCATTAAATCTCCCTGTTCAACCTGCCACAGAGGCAGCAGAGTTCCCAGGGCTCAGAAATCCTGGGATCAAACAGGAGCAGAGCTGCAATTCTCCACACTGAAAAATTCAGGGCACAGAAGGAATGGAAGAATCCCAGGTTTGGCTCCTCAAGCCCCAGTTTTTTCAGTCTCTCCCAAGTCTCTCAGAACAATTCCTGCTCTATTTCCAATCCTGAATTCAGAACAATTCCTGCTCTATTTCCAATCCTGAATTCAGAACAATTCCTGCTTTAATTCAAATTCCTAATTCAGAATAATTCCTGCTCAATTTCCAATCCCAAATTCAGAACAGTTCCTGCTCTATTTCCAATCCTGAATTCAGAACAATTCCTGCTCTATTTCCAATCCTGAATTCAGAACAATTCCTGCTCTATTTCAAATCCCAAATTCAGAATAATTCCTGCTTTAATTCAAATTCCTAATTCAGAATAATTCCTGCTTTAATTCAAATTCCTAATTCAGAACAATTCCTGCTCTGTTTCCAATCCCAAATTCAGAACAATTTCTGCTCCATTTCCAATCCCAATTTCAGAACAATTCCTGCTCTATTTCCAGTCCTGAATTCAGAACAATTCCTGCTCTATTTCCAATCCCAAATTCAGAACAATTCCTGCTCTATTTCCAATCCCAAATTCCCTCTGTCTTTCCTGCTGCAGTGACAGGGTGACAGGGACCCACACCCATTTACAGTCACATCTCTCATCACTCTGAGTCCCTAAAAACCTCAAATTCCAGACACTTCCATGACCACTGAACCACTGGTCACAACTTGCTGCTCTTCCCAAATCCCAGATCACATCCCAAATTCCTTCCCTTATCCCTCTGCTATCACCATTTGCTCCCCCACTTCCCTCATTTGCTGTTTTCCAGGCCAGAAAAATCATTTATTATCCCACGGTTTGAACCCAAATGTGGGATCCAATTCCTCTCCCAAAGTTCTGTGCAAAGCTGGAGAAGCAAATCCTCTCCCAACTTTTGATTTTAGCAATGGAAAAGTAAAAAAAAAAAATTTCCAAGGGGTAATAAAGGGGAAAATGAAGGGAAGCAATGGCTGCTGAGTCACCTCCAGGACGTTGGGGATGATGTCCCGCTCACACTGCTTCAGGAAGCGATCCTTGTCAAAGGAGGGATCCACCTTGAGGATCTCTGTCAGCACCTCAGACATTTCTGTCTTGGAGAACAATCCCCCTGCAAAAACATCTCAGTGGGCTGCTGGCACTGCCACCAGCACCAGGAAAAGGGACAGAGCTCTGGTGACAGAGCAGAGAGGAAAAGTCACCAGGAAAAGGGGACAGAGCTCTGGTGACAGAGCAGAGAGGAAAAATCACCAGGATATGAAGACACAGCTCTGGTGATAGAGCAGAGAGGAAAAGTTAACAGGAAATGGGGACAAAGCTCTGGTGACAGAGCAAAGAGAGGAAAAGTCACCAAACAGGGACAGAGCAGAGAGAGGAAAAGTCACCAGGAAAAGGGACAGAGCTCTGGTGACAGAGCAGAGAGAGGAAAAGTCACCAGGAAAAGGGGACAGAGCTCTGGTGACAGAGCAGAGAGGGGAAAAGTCACCAAACAGGGACAGAGCTGAGAGAGGAAAAGTCACCAAACAGGGACACAGCTCTGGTGACAGAGCAGAGAGGAAAAATCACCAGGATATGAAGACACAGCTCTGGTGATAGAGCAGAGAGGAAAAGTCACCAGGAAATGGGGACAAAGCTCTGGTGACAGAGCAAAGAGAGGAAAAGTCACCAAACAGGGACAGAGCTCTGGTGACAGAGCAGAGAGAGGAAAAGTCACCAGGAAAAGGGACAGAGCTCTGGTGACAGAGCAGAGAGGGGAAAAGTCACCAAACAGGGACAGAGCTGAGAGAGGAAAAGTCACCAAACAGGGACACAGCTCTGGTGACAGAGCAGAGAGGAAAAATCACCAGGATATGAAGACACAGCTCTGGTGATAGAGCAGAGAAGAAAAGTTAACAGGAAACAGGGACAGAGCTCTGGTGACAGAGCAGAGAGGAAAAGTCATCAGGAAATGGGGACAGAGCTCTGGTGACAGAGCAGAGAGGAAAAATCACCAGGATATGAAGACACAGCTCTGGTGATAGAGCAGAGAGGAAAAGTTAACAGGAAAAGGGACAGAGCTCTGGTGACAGAGCAGAGAGGAAAAGTCACCAGGAAAAGGGACACAGCTCTGATGACAAAGGAGAAGGAAGAAAAGTCACCAAACAGGGACAGAGCAGAGAGAGGAAAAGAAATGGGGACAGAGCTCTGGTGACAGAGCAAAGAGAAAAAGTAACCAAATAGAGACAAAGCTCTGGTGAGAGAGCAGAGAGAGGGAAAAGTCACCAAACAGGGACAGAGCTCTGGTGACAGAGCAGAGGGAGGAAAAGTCACCAAACAGGGACACAGCTCTGGTGACAGAGCAGAGAGGAAAAGTCACCAGGAAAAGGGGACAAAGCTCTGGTGACAGAGCAAAGAGAAAAAGTAACCAAATAGAGACAGAGCTCTGGTGACAGAGCAGAGGGAGGAAAAGTCACCAGGAAAAGGGGACAAAGCTCTGGTGACAGAGCAGAGGGAGGAAAAGTCACCAGGAAAAGGGACAGAGCTCTGGTGACAGAGCAGAAGGAAGAAAAGTCACCCTGGGAACGATTCCAGCCTTGAAGCTCAACCCGAGCTGGACCCCAAGGATTGTCCTCCACGACCCACGGGCGTGCTGCAGAGCTCTGGGACGTGCCCAGGGCTGGCAGCCCCGGGAGCAGGAGCAGGAGCAGGGCCAGGGGCCCTGCAGGAGCAGCTGGGGGTGTCCCCTGTACCTATGAGGTCGGTGACGCGGTCGGTGACGGCGCGCGACGCTCGGATGAAGGCGTTGTCGCTCTCGTCGTACTTCATCTTCATCTCGAAGAACCCTGCCAGGGGAACAGAGAGCTCAGAGCGCCCCAGCTCAGCCCCAGCCAGGCCTCCAACCTCTCCCCAGTCCCTTTGTTCAGCACCAGGCGCCAGCTGGGAGTTGGTTTTCTCCCCATTTTATTCCCCATTTGTATCCCCATTTTCTTCCTCATTTTTCTCCCCATTTTCTTCCCCATTTCCCCCCCCCCATTTTATTCCCCTTTTTTCTCCCCATTTTCTTCCCCATTTCATTCCCCTTTTTTCTCCCCATTTTCCTTCCCATTTTATTCCTCATTTTCTCTTCATTTTATTCCCCGTTTTTCCCCCCATTTTATTCCTCATTTTTCTCCCCATTTTATTCCCCATTTTCTTCCCCATTTTCTTCCTCATTTTTCTCCTCATTTTATTCCCCATTTTTCTTCCCATTTTATTCCCCATTTTTCTCCCCATTTTATTTCCCATTTTTCTCCCCGTTTGATTCCTCATTTTTCTCCCCATTTAATTCCTAATTTTTCTCCCTATTTTTATCCCCATTTTCTCCCCATTTTATTGCTCATTTTTCTTCCCATTTTATTCCTCATTTTATTCCTCATTTTTCTCCCCATTTCATTCCTCATTTTTCTCCCCATTTTTTCCCTATTTTTCTCCCCATTTTCTTCCCCATTTTATTCCTCATTTTCTCCTCATTTTATTCCTCATTTTTCTCCCCATTTTATTCCCTATTTTTCTCCTCATTTTATTCCTCATTTTATTCCCCATTTTTCTCCTCATTTTATTCCTCATTTTTCTTCCCATTTTATTCCTCATTTTTCTCTTCATTTTATTCCCCATTTTTCTCCCCATTTTTTTCCTCATTTCATTTTTCTCCCCATTTTTCCCTATTTTTCTCCTCATTTTCTTCCCCCTTTTCTCCCCATTTTATTCCTCATTTTTCTTCCCATTTTATTCCTCATTTTTCTCCTCATTTTTCTCCTCATTTTTCTCCCCTTTTCCCCACAATATTCTGATCTCTCAGTAACTCCTCCTCTGCTAACACTCAGATTTAACACCTCTGGGAATGGTATTTATGCAATGCAATGAGCAAATTCAGGATTTGCTCCAACTGGTGGAGTGTCCATCCCTGGAGGTGTCACCTGGGGGTGACAAGGTGGGGACAGGGACAGGTTGGACTCAAAGGTCCTGGAGGGCTTTTCTGGGATTGTATTCAGGGCGTTTGCACTGGGAACAACCTCAGGTGATATCAAAGGTCAGTTTTACACTCCAAAGAGATCACAGGATTTATTTTTTTTTTTTAAGTGTTTCACCAATTTGGAAGTTGTGTGAAACTGCCTCGGTTTTTCAGGATTTTCCTTGTTTTAAGCTGCAGCTGGGCAGGAGCTGAGCTGCTTTCCCTCTCCCTGGTGCCAAAACAAAGCTGGGGAGGGAAGAACAGGAAACCCAGAGGGAGTTCAGCTCCCTCTGAGCAGGGTTTGGTGCCCTGGAGCAGGGACTGCTCCCAGCACAGGAGGGGCTGCAGCACAGATGGAGCAGCCTGGAGAAGCTCCCAGCTCTGCCTCCCTCCCTCCACTGGCTCCAAGCCCACAGAGAAAGGTGAGAATTTGGGATTTGTTGGGGCTGGAGAGCCCAGGAGGGAGCAGGGCTGGGAAGGGAATGTGCTCAACTCACTGTTGAAAACCACGTTGTTGTCCTTGAAATCTTTCCACTGCTGGTACCACTTGGAGTCTTTATGCAGCACCATGCCCATGGCTTCCCTAGAGAGGGCAGAAAACAGGGATAAAATGTGGATATTTGGGAAAAATTAACTCGTAACAAATACAGACAACACCCCTGAGGAATATCCCTGCAGCACTTGGCATCACTGAGGCTGAGACAGCACAGGAATGATGAGCTCAAGTACCAGATAAATTATGGCCTCATCAATTATAAAATAAATTGCAGCCCCATAAATGATCCACCAGACAAATAAAAACCCCAGATAAATAAAACATCAGATAAACAAAGCTCCAGAGAAATAAAGCACCAGACAAATAAAACTCAAACTCAGAGGAGCAAAGCAGCCCAGAAAAAAAGGAGCTCAGCCTTAGCCCTGCCTCACCCAGCAGCACCAAGTTAAAACTGAACACAGAACAATGCTCAGCTCAGAATTTCACCTCAGAACATTCAATTTCACCTTCAGAATTGGAGTTTTCCAGGAAGATCCAGGATCACCCACTCCTGCTGGGAACGTGCTCCCAGACCCAGCTGCTCCCACCCCACAGCTCCTGCATTTTCATCCCTGACCTGGTTTTTACCTTTTCCCATCAATTTACACACAGAAATATCCCCCCACAGAGGATTCCCCACGTACTCATTGGCTTCAAACACTCGCTGCTCTTTAATCCTCTCTCCGGAATATTCCGTCCGCTTCCGGAGCCGCTCCGGGCGTCTGTAGGGACCCGTTTGTCCCAAAACACTCTCATCTATTTCCTTCTTAACAGTTTCTACTCCCTGCAAGGAAAACAGCCCCGTTAGTGTGGATTTATTGCTCTTCCAGAAGCTGAAAAATCCCATCCTGTGATGGTTTGGGAGAGCAAAAGGCCCTGGGCTCTGCCAGGGATGGGGCAGCCACAGCTTGGCAACAAAATATTGGATATTTTCTGTATTTCCTGCAAAAAGAGGGATTTAAGGAAGTTTAAATCACTCTGGAGAGGGGTATTTTCCAACCCTGCACCACGCAGCTCCCTGGGAGCTCAGCCCTGCCAGGCTCACACCTCACAGGGGAGGTGCCTGCTGGATTTCATAACCTGCTGGATTTCACCCCAAAGCTCCCCAAAAAGCCACTCCCGAGGCTCTGGACGCCCTGGGAGCTCAGGGAGCAGTACCTGGGAGATGGCTTTGAAGGCTGCAGTCCTGCCCAGCTTCTCCCCTCCCCTGGTCACAGACTCTGCAGATTGTTTGGCCGTTTTGGCAGCTTCCTCCACCCCCTCCTTGATCTTCCTGCCCAGGTCACTCTTGCTGACCTCATCCAGACTCTGCAAGGGAAAAGGGAAAGGTCATTGCAGCTCCATCCCTTACCCCCAGCCCCTCTCCAGCTCTCCTGGAGCCCCTTCAGGCCCTGCAAGGGGCTCTGAGCTCTCCCTGGAGCTTCTCCTCTCCAGGTGAGCACCCCCAGCTCTCCCCAGAGGGGCTCCAGCCCTGGGAGCAGCTCTGGGATCTCCTCTGGACTCTCTCCAGCAGCTCCAGGACCTTATTTTGGGCTCCCAAGGCTGCAGGTGGGGTCTCTCTCTTCTCCATCCCCCAGATCCCAGGGGAATCCCAGGCTGGGTTTCCTCTGACCACTCCCAATGCGTTATTTTATGAACACCTCTGGTTTTAAAAGCTGCAGGAACAGCAGCACCTGCCAGCAATGATGACAATTCCAGCCCCTCAAAAGCCCAACTTCAGCAGAGCTGCCCTGAGGAAAGGTCCTTTTACCTCTTTAACCGTCCCTGTTATTTCTTCAAGTTTCTTTTTAATCACTTCTGAGGTCTTCACTGTTTCAGATTCAATGGTTTTCTGGGGGAAAAGAACATTAATCAAGAGACAGAAACTACTGAAACCCAGCTTGGATTGGAGCACAATCCATTAAGGCTGGAATTGAGGGCAGAAAAAGCAACATTTCAGGAGTTCATGGCCTGAGTCAGCAGCAGCAGCAGCTCAGCTTTGCAAATGATCATGTTCAGAGCACTCTGAACAAGGCAAAAGAAACATTTGACGCTTAATTTAATGCCTAATTATTTGATCTGCTCAGAAATGCAGCCAAGTGTCTGCTGGAAAGACTTCCCACTAAAAAAAACCAACCAAACAAACAAAAAAACCCCCAAAACATTCCAACAAATAAACATTCTGAGGCATCCATTTAGCACTGAGTGCTTCCAGCCAAGCAGAACTTCTCCTGAATGGTTCAGCTGTGGATTGAAATGTTCACTCAGAGCAGCAAAAGCTGAGTAAAGCAGGGAATAAAGCACAAAATAAAGCAGGGAACACCCAAACACTCACATATTTCCTCCTGGCTTCCCGCAGCGCATCCGACTCCTCCAGCTTTTTTGCTTCATCTCGGAATTTTTTAATGCTTTCCTTCATCTCTTTGTTCTTGGCTAACTCCTGTTTGATGTTCTCCACAAAACCTGAGATGAATCCCTTCCTTCCTCCCGAGGAGTAGCATCTGGACTGGAGGAAACCATTCCATGTTGGAGAATCCCAAGGAATTGGAGCAAACAGGACTCAAATAAGTCAAGTTTTGAAGGCAGGAGCTCGATGGGCTTGAGGCAAGCCCCTGGATTGCTTTTTGAACGTGTGGAAATCACGGAGCTGCTTGGAAAAGCAGCAGCTGATCCTCCCAAGAGCCACGTGGCCAATGGATTTCAGGGAATCTCAGGATGGATTGGGTTGAGAGGACTTTAAATCCCATCCAGCTCCACCCCCTGCCATGGGCAGGGACACCTCCCACTATCCCAGGCTGCTCCAAGCCCTGTCCAACCTCAGCTGCCCCAAAAATTCCTTGAGTTCCATGTAAAAAGTGGATTTTTCCAGCCTGGAATTGCCACTTCCCAGAGCCAGGACTCTGCTGGGAACACACTGTGGGGTGGAAATGGAATAAATTCAGGTGGGACCAACCTGAGGAGTGCCCAGGGCAGGGCTGCTGATCCTGTGCAGGGAACTCCTGGGGAAGGCAGGGATGGGATAACGCCTGGAGAGCAGCCACGGGCCACTGAGGAGACATTTCTGCAAGGAAAACAGCACAGCAGGAGCTCAGGGAAGCACCCAAGAGCTGCCAGCACCCGGATTTGGGGCAGCAGGGATGCACAAATCCGCGCTGGAGCTGAAACGTGAGAAGCACAAGTTGTTTTTTTTTTTTTTTTTCTAGGCAAACTCGTCCAAACACAGCTTTTCCCCGGTTCTGGAAGATCCCAGGACAATCCCTGGATGGTTCTGTTGCCCTTGCTGAGGTCAAACCTGCAGATTCCTGCTCTGGAAAGGGTCGGTGCCGAGCTCAGGGCTCGCAGCAGGGGAAAATCAGGGAAATCCCAGAAAAAAAATCCGTGCTCGCTCAGGAACAGCGCGGGGCAGGAGAGCTCCCGGCCAAAGGCACGAAGGCAGCAGAAATCCCGAAGCTCTCGTTTCACCCCGGGCACAAAGGGCTCATCCCGGCCCCTCCGGCTCGGGGTGAGCTCCGTGCGCGGCTCCCGCCGCTCACGGCAAAACCGCCCCCCGTGAAACCCCGAGAGAGGCCCCGGGAGCCCGGAGCGCTTGGGCTGGAGGAGCCTCGACCCCTCCAAATCCCGGGGACACGGCTCCGCGACCCGTCCCGCCGCGCCGGGCGGGAGCAGCGACCGCGCAGCGGGGCGAGGAGCCGGGGCCGGGTGTCCCCACCGGGAGCTGCCAGCGCCGGGGCCCTGCGGGCTGCGAGGGAACGGCGGCTCCGGGCTGGGCCCCGCCGCGCCGCTCGCTGGCCCCGCCGGCCCGAGCAGGTCCCCGTCCCGCCCCGGTCCCGTCCCGGTCCCGTCCGGTGCGGAGCGGCCGCGGTGCCCCCGCGCTCACCCGGCACCCTCCGGCCGCCGCCATCGCCCCGCGCGCCCCCGTGACCGCCGCCGCGCCGTGACGTCACTGCCGCGCGCCGCCCGCGCCACGTGGCCGCGAACGGCGGGACCGGGCGGGACCGGGCGGGACCCCCGGGGCTGCTCCGGACACGGCCCGGCCCCACCGGGGCTGTCCCCGACCCTTCCCGGCCCCATTCGGAGCTGCTCCGGACACGGCCCGGCCCCACCGGGGCTGTCCCCAACCCTCCCCGGCCCCATTCGGAGCTGCTCCGGACCCGGCCCGGCCCCACCGGGGCTGCTGTGGGCCTGGTCCGGCTTCACCGGGGCTGTCCCCGACCCTTCCCGGCCCCATTCGGGGCTGCTCCGGACCCGGCCCGGCCCCACCGGGGCTGCTGCGGACCCGGTCCGGGCTTACCGGGGCTGTCCCCGATTCTCTCCGGCCCTACCAGGGCTGCTCCGGATTCAGACCGGCTTCACCGGGGCTGTCCCCGGCCCCACCAGGGCTGCTCCGGACCCGGTCCGGGCTTACCGAGGCTGCTCCGGACCCGGTCCGGCCCCACCGGGTCTACTCCGAACCCGGTCCGGGCTTACCGTGGCTGTCCCTGATTCTCCCCCGGCCCACCAGGGCTTCTCCGGACCCGGCCCGTCCTCACCGGGGCTGCCCCCGACCTTCCCCGGCCCCACCGGGAACCCCCCTGCCCCCCACCATGCCCCACACCTTTGTGTTAACATTTAACATTCGTGTTAAAAGCGTTTCCTGCAGGAAAAGGGGAAATCTCCCCCCTCGCACCTGCAGCAGGTGTTTGCCCCTTACCTGCCAGGGCCAGACACCCCCACAGGAGAGAAAAAGAAGGTTTTTAACCCCAGTTTCAGCTCAGGCCTGCCCAATGGCATCAACACGACCCAGGGGAGATTAAAACCAGCATTGCCACTAGAGAAAAACCTTGAGCTGGGATTGCCCATGGATTAGGTGGGACACAGGAGAGGGAAGATCCTGCACCCTTGGACACATCTTAAAGAGATTCTGTCAGAAATCAAGAGGAACACTGGATTTGTTTGACAAACTGGACTTTGCTGAGCTGAGCTGGCAGGGATTTTAAGCAGAGTAAAGGACGCTGCGACTGAAATACTGAACTGGCATTTATTATCAAAGTCAGACTGTTTACATCTGTCAGGTCAACGAGATGCCACAACTACAAAAAAATATTGTGCACATGGCAGTTCCAATGCAAAAAACCAGTAAAACGGGGCTCCCTCGGTTAAAAAAAGGACTTAAAATTACTCCAGAAAGCAACCGGGTCGGGCTGAACAGCTTTACATCCAGTCAGAGGAGGCGGCGGAGGGGCAGGCGCGGCCCTGCAGCGGGGCCTAGGCGTTGCGGTCGATCCGCACGTCGATCTCGCGGCCGCGCAGCTGCAGCCCGTTCATCATGCGGCACGCGCGCTCCGCCACCTCCGGCGACTCGAACCGCACCACGCCGCAGCCCTTGGACTTGCCGTTCTCCATCTTGATGTCGGCGTAGAGCACGTGGCCTGGGGGCACAGCGGGGTGAGCCACTCCCCATCCAGGCCCAATTCTCCACCCCAAGGGCTGCTCCCAACCTTGGCTCTGGCACTCTCCATCCAGTCCCAATTCTCCACCCCAAGGGCTGCTCCCCACTTTGGCACTCTCCATCCAGTCCCCATTCTTCACCCCAAGGACTGTTCCCCTTGGCTCTGGCATTCTCCATCCAGTCCCAATTCTCCACCCCAAGGACCGTTCCCCACTTTGGCACTCTCCATCCAATCCCCATTCTCCACCCCAAAGACTGCTCCCCACTTTGGCACTCTCCATCCAGTCCCCATTCTTCACCCCAAGGACTGTTCCCCTTGGCTCTGGCACTCTCCATCCAGTCCCCATTCTCCATCCCAAGGACTGTTCCCCTTGGCTTTGGCACTCTCCATCCAGTCCCCATTCTCCATCCCAAGGACTGCTCCCCACTTTGGCACTCTCCATTCCGTCCCCATTCTCCATCCCAAGGACTGTTCCCCTTGGCTCTGGCACTCTCCATCCCAAGGATTGCTCCCCTTGGTTTTGTCCACTTGGCTTTGGCACTCTCCATCTAATCCCCATTCTCCACCCCAAGGACTGCTCCCCATCTTGGCTCTGGCACTCTCCATCCCAAGGACTGCTGCCCTTGGCTTTGTCCACTTGGCTCTGGCACTCTCCATCTAATCCAAATTCTTCACCCCAGAGACTGCTCCCCATCTTGGCTTTGGCACTCTCCATGTAATCCAAATTCTCCACCCCAAGGGCTGCTCCCCACCCTGGCTTTGGCACTCAGAGCTCTGGTGTTGTTTGACAGGAGGTGGATTTATCCCAGCACAGGCTCCGCCTCACAGCCAAGGCTGGGCTTGGTTCCCATGGAATGGTCTGGGCTAGGAGGGACCTTAAAGAGCACCCAGGGACACCTCCTGCTGTCCCAGGCTGCTCCAAGTCCCATCCAGCCTGGCTGTGGACACTTCCAGGGATTTAGGGACAACCACAGCTTCTTTGGGAAATCCACTCCAGGGCCTCAACACCCTCCCAGCCAGGAATTCCTTCCCAATATCCCATCTGACCCTGCCCTCTGGGTTATTATCTGGCCATTATTCATATTCGTTTCTCAGAGTGAGGAAAGCAACTCACCACATTCATTGAATTTATCTTTCAGCATTTTCCATGTAAAATCAAAAGGCAGCTGTGGGAAGAGAAGAATAAACCATTACTGAGGCTCTGCTGAACAACCTGCAGGCAGCCCTGCAAAACCCCCAAAGCAGAACCCATCCCAGGACAGCCACTGCCATAAAACCACGGATCACCGTCAGCCAGGAGCTCTTCTGGTAAGGAAATGGTTCCAACTCCCCCCAAAATTTGGCAGCATCCAGTATTAGACATTGTGATTGGAAACCAAGCATGGATGAGATCAACACATCAGTGACAAGGAACGCCATGGGTGGGAAAGGGCAGGAGTGGGAAAAGGGGGCAGCACGAAAAGGAGAAGGAAAAAGGGGCACTCACATTTCTCACAAATATCTGACAGGCTTTCCGGGCCACGCCGGGCGCAGGGCCTCCGGCTCCTCCCAGGGACCCTGCAAAATTCCCTGCGAAGTTGCCCCGCTCCATGTCCATGGGCCGCTCAAAGTTGCTGCCCATGGCCAGCCCCATGCGCTCCATCCCTGCCCCCATGCCCTGCCCCATGGGCGGCCCCATCCTCTCCATGTTGGTGGCCCCGATGCGCTCCAGGCCCATCCTGTCCATGGGGGCGGCTCCCATCCTCTCTATCCCGATCCTGTCCATGGGCGGGCCCCCGATGCGCTCCAGCCCCGCGGGCATCCTCTCTATCACCTGCCCCATGCCCGCGCCCATGCCGGCGGGCACCATGCGCTCCAGGCCGATGCCCATCCTATCCATGCCCGCCCCCATGCGCTCCACGCCCGAGCCCATCCTGTCCATGGCGCCGCCCACGCGGTCGATGGCGGCGCCCATGCGCTCGATGCCGAAGCCGATGCCGGAGCCCATGCGCTCGATGCCCGGCCCCATGCGCTCGATGCCCGGCCCCATGCGCTCCAGGTTGGGGGCCAGGTGGTCGATGCCCAGCGGGGCCATGCGCTCCATGCCCGAGCCCATCCGCTCCACGTTGGAGCCCATGCGGTCCAGCACCAGCCCCATCCTGTCTATCTCCGAGCCCACCCGCTCCATCCCGTGCCCCATGCCGGCCGGGATCCGCTCGATCCCCGCGCCCATCCGATCGATGCCAGGGGCCATCCTCTCGATGCCAGGAATGCTGGCGTTGCCACCACCTGCAACACAGCACAGACAGCATCAGCAGCTGGGCAGGGATGCAGAGACCTGAGCGGCTGCTCGCTCTGCTGGGATGAATTCCCATCACTCAGAGCTCCCTCGATCCAGGGCTTTGGGCTTGCAGGATGAGGCAAACTCAGATGCTCAGGTCAGACCACCCCTGCAGAGCTGCCCCATTCCTGGGACCCCAAAATAAGGACGTGGAGCTGCTGGAGAGAGTCCAGAGGAGATCCCAGAGCTGCTCCCAGGGCTGGAGCCCCTCTGGAGCTCTGGGAGAGCTGGGGGTGCTCACCTGGAAAAAAGAAGGCTCCAGGGAGAGCTCAGAGCCTCTCCCAGGGCCTGAAGGGGCTCCAGGAATGCAGGAGAGGGACGGGGGACAAGGGATGGAGGGACAGGACACAGGGAACGGTTCCTTTGATTCTGAAATGTTGTGATTTGGTCATTAAACCAAATTAAATCTGGAAATTGGATGGGGGAGCTCTGCCTGCTCAGAGATGTTTGGGTTCAGCTTTGCTCCAGAAATTCTGCAGTTTCATTACTGAGATTGTCCAGTATTTCCAGGGAACATGCTTGGAAGTTAAATGTGATACAGGCAGCGGGAGAAGCAGGATTTTGTTTTCACTGACAAAAATTAACAACTTCCCAGCAGCATTTAAAAGCCAGACGGCAAATTCCTAGAGCAAATCTAAATCTGCTTTTTTTTTATCTGTAAAACCCCCATAATTTTTGTGAGCAGTTCAGGAATGAAAAGCAGGCAGGAAATGGATTTCATTTACTGCACTCACCTATTCCCCTCTCCAGGGTCTCTCCAAAACTCCGGGACATTCCCATCTCATTTCTTCCAAACTCCCTCTCAAATCCCCCTCCCATGGCCCGATCCATCTCTGCAAAGAGGAAGTGGAGAAGTTTGCAGGGGGTTTTACGACCTCCGAGAGAACATTTTACCACAGGAATAGTTTTGAAGCACAGGAAGGTTTTTGTGATTTTCTCTTGATCATTTTGTCATGGCTTCAGGAGCCCAAAGCCCCAAGGGAAAGCAGGATTTACCCCAAAAAACATGGGAGGCTCTGGGTTCTGGAGAGAGCCAGAATTTATCTGAATAAACCCTGCAAGGTGCCACCAATAAATCACTGGGTTTGTGCAGCTCAGAGGCCAAAAGGGACTTGGGGACACAAGTGGAAAAACCCCAAGTTATTCCCATAAAACTGAGGCTTGTAGAAAGAGGGATCCCTCCCAGGGAAGCCAGGAGGACACACAAAAATCCAGTGCCTACCACTCATCCTGCCCATGTTCATCCCAGCTGGGAAGCGGCCGATGTTCTCCATGCCACCAAAGGGACCTTCCATTCCTAAAAAAACAGATTTACCAGGGATTCTTTAGCAGTGCTTTCCAGCTCCACACTGGAGCTGCTGCCACACAACATTCCCACAGGCACGAGAAACTCCCTACCCACCAGTTCCCAAAAAGGGGTCAGGATTTGGGCACAGCATTATAAAAACCATGGGATCACAGAGTGGTTTGGGTTGGGATATTGAGGATCCAGTTGTGACACCCAGGGATGGCACTTCCAGATCTCCTGAGCTAAGGAAGCACAGGTCATGTTTTATGGGATGTACCCACCCTCCCCACACACCTGCAGCAGCCTGAATACCCAAAAAGGAGCCAATTCTTGCTAAATTGGTGATGATTCCCCAGCACACAAATTCCTGCCACACTCAAACAGCTCAGTCTGCAGGACTTCCACAAAGGCCAAGCTATGAAAGATCAAGAACCACAGCTTACCTCCCATTTTATTCATTCCAAAGCCCATGCCTTCCATTCCCATTCCTCAAAATAAAAGAGAAAGCTTTATATAGCAGGTGTCATCCAAGAAATTCCAGCCAAAGGCTGCAGAACTCAAACCACACAACACATCCATGGCTTGGGCTGAAGAGCTTACATGGGATAAGTCTGAGGAGATTTCAACATTCCTGCTCAGAAAATCAAGCAGCAAAGGGGAAAAACCCACTGGCATTTCGACATGGAAAGCTGAGTGTGTGCTACTTTTTAGGTGGCTCTTTGAAACTTGTGCTATTTCAACAGATCCTCACCAAAGATTTGCAAGCCCACTAGAGGTGTTAAAAGTGAGAGATGGTTTGGAGTGTCATGGATCTTTGCAGTGTCTGCTGCTCATGCTCAAGAGTCAGAAAATGAGAGCTGTGTCTTGACCACAGTGGAAAAAAAAAATAAAAATGGAGCAGTTGGTTAAATTCAAGTTTCCATTATCAAGCTGAACAAAAAAAAAAACTCATTTGGCTTTAACATTCCTAAGAAACTACCAACTTTTTGGGGAGGCAAACAAAGCTATCTACCTTCTACACAGCTTAAAGCTCTCATGAAACAAAAGCATAGGAGTAATCTTCTTACCTCCAGGTCCCATGTTGCCCATTCCCATGCCTTTGTTTAAATGATTTGCATCAATAGGTTGACCTCCAGGTCCTAATCCCATGCCAATACCACCAAGACCATCTGAAGAAAATATTCAGATATCAAAAAAGCCTTCTTTCCATAGTTTGACAAAACAGCAAGTTTTATTTCTTAAGTAATTGACTTTCATTCTCCAAAAAAAGCTTGCTGTGTCCCCCCTGTGGGGTGTGTACTGAAAGCAGGGAAGTGTGGAACAAATCAAGAGTAGATGTGTCTTGAAACAGGCTAAAAACTATCTCCAATTAATTGGTTTCATCTTTAAATTTCCATTTCTTACTGCTGAGAAAACTTGGTTTGGAGCTGACTCCTGAAAAATTAACTGGCTAGAACACTGCTTCATTTGGGCAAAGTCCTCAGCTGAGGAGGGTGGAGTGGGCAATTTGGGAGAAGATCCCCTAAATGTGTGCACAGTTCTCACCTCCACCTCTGCCAGGGTTGGCCCCTTGCAGGGGAGAACTGAAGCACCTATGGATCAATGACAGCCACCGATGGAATTGTGAGCACACAGCCAGCCTCTCTCTGAGCAAACACAACACGGCATTCCCAGCATGGAGCTCAATCTTCCTTAAGGATTCCCCAGCCCAAAGAAAGAAGAAAAAGCCCTTTTATTTCCTGAAGCAGGAAGAAAGTTCTCTGCTTGGCACAAACACCAGCTCCTGGCATCCTCTGCCTGCAGGATTCCCTCGTTTCCAGCTCAGCACTGAACACAGGAGTGTTGAATCTTGTTTTAAAACAGCACAAGGTCCCCCTTCCCACCCAGTAAAGGCCAAAATCCAGGCTTCCAGAGGGATTTAGGTAGTTTTACACCAAGGTAATGGAATTGGAACCCAATGACTTTGTCCTGGAGAGAGGAACATCCTTACAGTGACACTGCTGCTGAGGAAGGCCTTGACAGGCACTGAAAGCTCAACTAGGGAGGGACTAATTAATGATCATTAGTAATGGGCAATTTAGCAGCACACAACAGGTCTGGTTCCCAGGAAGAAAACAGCATCTGTCTGAATTCAGAGCATCCCAGAATCCTAGAGTGGTTTGGGTTGGAAGGGACCTTAAAGCTCATCCACTCCCCTGTGGAAGCCCCTGCCTGGAAGTCCAGGCTGCTCAGGACAATTGAAATTCCACCAACAGCCCCAATTTAGCTGCATTTGAACAAATTCAGCCTCCAGCTCTTCCAGTCCCAACTCTTCTCTTCAGTATTCCAGTATCTCATCCCAGCATGGCCGAGGTCAGGAGGGGCCTTTGAAGGGCCTGAGCTCAGCCCAGGCTGCTGAGCCCAGATCACATCCACAGCTTTGGGGTATTCCCAGGGATGGAGACTCCACAGGAGCTCTGAGCAACCCAGTCACCCTCCCAGGAATGTTTCCTTACATCCACGTGGAGTCTGTGGATTTCCACTGCTGGTTTAGACTTGATCTTTTAGTTCCTTCAAATTCCAAGTTGGAAGGAGCAGCTTGGGGCAGCCAATTATTCTGAATTTTCATCTCCTGGGTTTTTGGTCAATGCTTTCTGCATCCTGCACCTCCAAGAAGAGCCTGGTTCCCTCTTCTTTCCATATTTAATACATTGTTAAGATCTCCTGTGGAAATTTGAAGGCCTGGAAGGCTCCCAGGTCCTGAATTCAGCCCTTCCAATTAAAGGGAAAACATTCCACTCCCAGAGAAGGAGGTACTGACTGATTCACTGTATTTCCATTAAATCCCACTATTAATGGAAGGCACTGGGATCTTGGAATTGCAATGGAGAGCTCTGGAAGCCTTGAGAAGGTGAATGTTTTAAGACAAGCTTCTGGCCATGAGCTGAAAGAAGTATCCAAAAAATCACTGAGCAGCTCTTCTTCACTATTCCCCCTTCTGAAATTATTCAGGAATTTGGATCCCAGTTTTCCAGTCTGAACCAGAGTTTTACTGGGGCTGGGACTGGTTCCCAGGTGCTGAACAGCCAAATAAAAAGCAGAAGATGTTGAATCATGCAGGGGACACTTACGAGGGAGTTGTTGGGGTCGCTCTGGAGGGAAGAAATCTCCTTTGGGGAAGGCTCGTTCATCCTAAAAGGAATTCAACACATTAAAGCTGGCAAGGAAAGCAGGAAATTATTTCCTGATTCTTAAAACTTTGAATTCAAATACAGAAATTTCAAGTTAAAGCAGTCTTGACTGTAGTTTAGATTTGTCTTTTAGCAAAATAATCTGAATTATCCTGATTGCCTTAATTCAGCTGGCAACAGGCGAATCACACATTTCCCTCTCTGCATTTTGATCCAGCCTTGAAACCACAAATTCCCCCCAAATCAGGAGTGCATTCCCAGGTCAGTGGGAATGGGAGTGTCCTCACCATTTTGACGTGCATGGGTCTGTCAAAGAGCAGCTGCCCATTGAACATCGCTGGGGGTCGTTAAGGATCATTGTTCAAGCACTGAGTGCTCTCACAGGGAGCACAAAAACCCCTCAGAAAATCCCATCTCCTCAGTTATCATTCACAGATTATCCCAAATCCTTCTGCTTTCTCCAAAACTAAAAAGCTTTGAAATCTAAAAATACTGAACATTCAAAAAAAAAAAGGCTTTTTGAGATTAAAAAAAAAATGATAAAAACACATTTCTGGGTAAGATTAAGTTCACAAAGACAGAAAACGTAACTCTAAGTCAGCCCAAGTGTTTAAATGTTTCCTCAGTCACTTTATCCATTGAAAACAGGAGAAAACAGAGAAAAGCTCCACAGCAACCCCACATTCTGAAGTGTGCCATGCCAGCAAATCCTCTGCCCAAGTCTGGCTCCCACAAGGTTCAGTGGGTGCAGTGCAGAAGGGAATTAACACTCCAACAGAAACTTTGGGAAAGGAAAGAGAGTTTATTTTCCTCCTTTCCATACCATAACCAGGAGTTGAGAGAGTAATACCTGGAATTTTATTGCTGTTGGGTTTCTAGGTGGCAAATCATTGCTTGGCCAGTGGAAGGAAACAGGAACAGGAAAACACCAGCTCCGTGTGCCTTGGCACGGGGACTTTTTCCTTTCCAGACAAATCTTTTCAGAGAATTGCATTTTAATACTAATTACAACCTAGAGACAGAAACTCATCTGGGATGGAAGTACATTTATCCACGTAGGAAAGAGAATTTCCTTTGCTAAAGATCCTGAGCAAACTGCAGCAATTCCTTCAAGATGGAATTTTGTCTTCGTTTCGCTCTTCTTTCCATTTTCCATCCACTACAACTTGACCTTCCCTGCCCTGGCAATACCCTCCTTTGGAATACAGTTCCCACTCTGCCCTGCTGTGTTTCCTGGGCTCTCTGGCCCATTCCCAGTTTGCTGCCAAGGATACAGATGGCCTGCACGGCCTCGATGGCCTGCTCGAAGGTGACAGTGCCGATGCCCCGGCTCTTGCCGTCCTTGTCCTCCAGGATGTCGGCCCGGACCACCACGCCAGCCATGCTGAACACCTCCTTCAGCTTCTTCCAGCCCACCTTGTAGTCCAGCTGCAAAACAGGGCATCGTTGGAAATGCAAGAGAGATTTCCATGAGAAAACAGCTTTAGTGGGCTCCTGTCCTTCCCTGGTATTGGCATGAAAGCTGTCAGAGAGCTGAGATAAAATTCAATTGAAATAGAGAGTTTTGTTCAAAAATCCCAATTAACAGACACTGCTGTTAACTTAACTGTTCAACTTAACTGAGAACCTCCTTGGCACAGAGAATCAACAGGACACAAAGGAGCTTTTCCTGGAATTCCCAAGGCTTTTCCTCCCTCAGATTTGCCCCAGCTGAGAGGCTCCCACTGCTGGATTTGCAGCAGGGGGTGCCCAGCACTCACGTTGGCCACGAAGACGGTGCTGCCGAGGCGGCCGGCCTGCAGGGCGTGGATGATCTCGTTGGGGATGTTGGGGTTGTTCAGGATGCTGGGGGGGATGTTGATCATGCCAGGGCCACCAGGGCCGGGCCCGATGCCCATCCCTCCTGCTGCCATCACCTTCTGCATGGCCCTCCTGGCGTGCTCCCCGTCGGGGTCCTGGGGGACACACACACACTCAGATCAGACCCCACATCCACCATGGTCAGTGCCAGGGCTCCAACAGGCACAGACAGGAGTTTCCCTTTATCCCAGGATATCTGCTCCCTAAACACTCCCAGCCAACTGCTTCCCTTTCTCTGTCAGTCAATTTATGTTATTTTAGCTAACATCTAGCACACTTTATCATTTAAATGATACCTTTATTATTGGTACCCTTTAATAATAAAGTTATTCCTCTCCAGGCATTTCCCTGGTTCCCAAGGTGTTTATTCATCATTAATACCAACAACAAACCTCTGTTACACTGTTCCAAACCCAGATAAACTCCCAGTGCCACTGGAGAGCATCTGGAATGAACTTCCAGGACTGGCTGTCAACAGCAAAGCCATTAAAATGGAAATACATCTTTGAGGTATTCCAGGAAAGAGCTGATTCTATGGAATTGTTGGAATCCATTCATTCTGATGCAGAATTCAAAGGGGAGTTTGTAAAGAACAAACATGGAGGTTTCTGTGTCAAATCAGTAACAAAGGAACTGCAATTAAAGCCAAACTCCTGCTTTGTCCTCACATCAAGTTTAGTCTTGATAATCACAAGTTCAGCAGTGGTTAAAACGATTAGAAAAGGTTGACTGGGGTTTTTTATCCTATTTAAGTCCTGCTTTCTGTCCATGATCCTCTGAGTCAGCCCTAAACCTTTAACAAGAACTCCCCCTTCCCCCCTCCACCCCTGCCAGAACAGATCCCCTCCTTACTTCTTTCACTTTCAGGGGTCTCCCACCAAGACTGTGCTTGTTCAGAACTTCAGCAGCCTTTTTCATGCTCTCCTCCATCTTGAACTCAACCACCCTGTGGGGACACAAACACAGCTCAGGGTGTTTTGTTTGAAGAAGTCTCCTTGGATTTCTGGTGAAATCAGATTGAACTTGAAAAATTTAGAGTCAACTTACGCGCATCCCTGGCGAGGTGATTTCCCAGGGCAGTCACAGGGAGGAGGGAAGAGGGAAGAAAGAAAGTCAGTGAAAGCTCAAATCACACACAAATATTTTATTATTAAAGCCAAATCACATCAGTTAAGCCCTACCAGCGAAAATAAATGTAACCTTACACAGGCAAGCCTCCAATAGTGGAATTCCATAATTTCTTATGCCTTAACAGGATTAACCTGGGGTCTCTGAGGTTGTAACAAACACTAAATCCCGACTCTCCAAGAAATACCACACGCTTCCTGTGACCTGCTCTTCCCTGGCATACAGCAAAACCCTCCACACTCTCACCCTAAATCCATATCCTTCAGGACACTTAGGAGTGCTCCTATTGTCTTCCCTGATCCTGGACTCAAGGCCCATGAAGGCACTGAACGTTTACAGTTAGGAATTTACCTCGCTCTACTGGCCCAGGACGTGGAGTTTGCAGCACCTGCTGTTGCACCCTGGCCCTTCCAAACTCAGCCAACCACTCGAGTGACTTTTCCAAAGCACAGGAATATTCCAGAGCCCTGTCCTGCCTGCTGGGCTCCAGGGTCACACGGCCAACGCCAACGGCACGCAGGGAACAGCTCCTGACTGCAGAGCCCACCCCACCTCCTCCCATCCCACAGCACTCCTGACCTAGAGCCACTGCACATCCACACTCTGAGCCTCCCTGGCCTTCTGTCCAGCACACAGAAACATTTCAGGTAGAAAATCCACAAAGAAACTCTCAAACACTTACCCTTGACTTTCCTTCAGCGTCCATTAAGAGCTCCACGTATGTTACCTCACCAACTACAAATCAGATTCCAGACGACACAGATACCAAGGGAGAAAAGCCAAGAAAACAATGGGAATTTAGAACAATCAACAACCGTGTATGGAGCCTCTGCCTTATAAGAAAGCCCAGAAACACTCCATGTTCTCTAGACCACAAAACTGGACAATTACAGGTATGCAGTAAAGGCTTCAAGCACTTCAATATGTTCTTGGTTTTCCTCCACCTCAAAAGCCAGAGATTTCCACAGTTCCCTGGATCTTTAGTGCCCACTCGTTACCTGAGGCAATCCAAACCCCTGGGAAAGGCTGCAGGAACAAGTTTCCTTCACTTGCCACAGGATGCAGTCCTGGCTCCATAATCCACAATTTCAAGTGTCTTGTTTTTCCTCAGGATTTAAGACAAAAAAGGAGTCACACTGATCCAATAGATCAAGAGATCACTGCCTGCCTGCTATTTATTTTAACAGGTTTTCGTTAAGTCACAATAAATTCTATCTTAGCATTAAAATCTGCTACATTTGCTCTCAAGTCAAAACTGTCAACAGCAAAAGGCAAAAGTTCATGGAAAACTCCACCTGCCCCTTTCCTCACAGGATTGGGATTGCCTCTTTAGGACCAAATAACCCTGGCAGGGACCTCCAGAATGCAACTACCCAAATGGCTGCTGCCTTTGAAGGGACTGGCATACAGAAGAATGGAATAAACACTTTTTTTTTTCCCCCTCCTTTTATTTTTCCTTTCTGGTTTTAGAAGTCCTAGTGTTTAAATTTAAACCAGGAGGACTCCAAGCTGCATTATCTGGATAGTGGAATGTTTCATTTGTGGGAAAGCACGAGCCAGTTGAGTATGAATAGTTTAACTGGAGCAAGGAACTGAGGTTTCACAAGACTCTGCCAGGGACAGAGGGAGGTATTCAGCCTGACCTCCCCCAGGCCAGACAGGCACTGGGTATCACTGTGGAAAACTGACAGCCTGGAAGGGCTCTCTTGAAGCTGGAAAAAAAAAAAAAGAGGAATGCTTAACAAAACCACTGATTTGTAATCTCCATTTCTTATTTTAAACAATAATTTAGCAGTAAGAGCATTCCAGCCAGAGAACAGGATGAACAGCTCTGATCCACTCCTGCTTTTGGGAGGACAATGTTTGAAGCTGGAAAAGGCTGACAAATCCCTCTGAAAGGGACTCCACTGGAGTGTCCATTATCATCCACAGCTCCATCCATGCTGGTATCAAGTGTAACAAGGAATTCCAGCCTGTAATCCCTCTAAGCTCCAGCAGCACACGTGGGATTGTTCCCAAGGAGTCCCGGGGGGTTCAGCACTGCCACGAGGTTCTGACGCCATCCAGCTCAACAGCAGCAGCCAGAGTCCAAGCACACCTGGGGCAGGGATGCAAACAGATCCACCAGTTCTTCCCAGGTGAGCTCCACTCCAAAACCTCTCCGAGCCACAGCTTCTGGGTCTGGCACTCCCCGAAGCTGCGGAGCCCCCGGAGCGAGGGCTCTCCTCTCCCAGCCACTTCACCTACAGCTCCTCACAAACAGCTCCCAAAGGAGTTTGCCAAGCTTGAGGATATCCAGTACAACTGAGCATCTCTGTAACCAATCCCTGTCTCTGAACCACAAGATCTTCAGGAATCTCTTGGGAAGTTGAGTCTGTGCCAGTTTTGCTCAGAGCTTCCTGCTGGAGCCTTACAGCCCCATGAAAATCCAAATATCCAGCCTGAAGTAGCTGCTTTGCTTTAAAGAACAGCTGAACTTCCTGAAGAGCCCAGTTGCAGAACAGCAGGAGAGGGGAATGACACATTCAGTGCAAGAGCTCTGAGCCAAGACAGAGCCCAGAACCACTGCCATGAAAATGCATTAATTTCACCTTAAACTGTAAAAGGAGCCAACCCAGCCCCTCTGCCAGGAGAACATCATCTGTGGCTGGCAAAGGATATTTTTTTTTAAGAAGCTAGGCTGGGTCACATTTTATTTGGAGTTTTGGGGTTTTTTTTTCTAGATCCCAAACCACAGGATGCCATGGAAAAGTACCAGGAGCAGATATCCATGTGCTAGACCAGGATAAACGCCCAGTGATCCTGGCAGGATTCCTTTCTGCCAGAGAACAGCTGGATTCTGTCAGGGAACATCCCATAGCCACAAGTGGAGAAACTTAATCCAAGCACAAAAACTGTTAATTCAGGAGCTTCCCAAGGGAGGAAACTTCCAAAAAAAACACTGGCTCCACAGTTTAATTAAGGAACTGCAGGTTTAATTAAGGAACATGTTCCCCACGGTGTCTTTAAGACTCAATGAAGAGGAGACTGATTTATGGATTTATTTAAACCTCACACCTAAAGTTTGGAAGTGCAGCTTTTCCCAAACCAAGAGACTGGAGCAGGATTTACTGCAATAACCAGAAATCCAAACTGAAGAAAGCTTCAGTGTTATTTATCACAGTCAGTATTTTTAATCCTCTTTAAAACTTTGTATCACTTCCCAAAGTTTATCAGTACAGAAAATGCCAATGTTCAAGCTGGGCTGCTCCAGCAGAATTCCAATACTCTGCAGGGCCTGAACAGGAAGCTCAGATCAGGATTCACAGGGTGACCTGAGGCCCTGAAGACACATCTGGGAACTCCCCAGAACAAGCTCAGACAGAAATAACAACTTCAGGTTGGGCAATTTGATTTTAACAGCTTGTGACAAACCAAAGAGCTCTGAGAGGTGTGAAAGGTGCAGAGAGGGAAGTGGGAGCAAGCACAGAACTGGGACAGGGGAAATGCTCTGGAGCAGTTATTCCTTGGCTTCCAGGGCCAAAAGTAAATACTAAATATGGAAGGAAAACCCCAAAGTGGGTGGATGTCTCCTCATCTTCTGAAGAACAAGTGATCCAAGAGGATCAAAAAGCTTCACACTCCCAGTGTGAGGCAAAGCAGAGCTGGCCACAGCTCCTCCCTCATTTACAGGTAAAAGCTTGGGACAGGCAACCCCTGAAAAGTTACAGGGGAGAGAAGAGGAGCAAGTTTTACACATGCAAAGCTTTGGCTGAAAAGGGAGAAGGAAAACATTCCCAAAGCAGAGACAGCAGTCAGCAATTCTGTCACAGATGGGGAAGGGAAACTTCCCTTTTGCAAGAGAACACCCAGACAAAGTGGTGATTTAGGCTCTTGAAGAGCTCAGGCAGCAGAGGGAGTGAAAATCTCCCTGCAGCCAGGGAAGGGCTGAGATTCCTTGGAAAGATGGTGAAAGCCCAAGGGAAACAGAGCAACTCAGAGACTTCAGCAAATGGGCAGGACAGCACATTCCTTCCCCATCCCTCCCTCCCTGACTCCCCAGAACTCCACACTGTGACCAAATCCTGGGGACTCTGCACTGAGGTAACACCTTGTGTCTGCCAGCAAAACGAGGGAGTTCCAAACAAGAACATCTCTTCATTCCATTACCAACATTCCCACTGCATACCTGTAATTGAGTTTCTCCAACCAATCCACTGGGATGCCCGAGCCACGGCGTGGGGGGAGAGAGAGAGAGAGGTGGCACCTGGAGCAGCCTGGCCACTCCCAGGCTGCAGGAACAGCAGCAGCTGCTGCACACACGGCACCTCCCCGAGCTGAGCTCCTGCTGCTACAGCCCCTTCTGCACGGGGCCCAGCCCTGCAGAGCCCTCACACACCCAGGGTTTCCCCTTGGGCACAGAATTCCACCTGCTCCCAGAGCCTGGGATGTTTGGCCTGGCGTTCTTACGCTTCCGAAGCAAGAATTCCAACGGGTTGGAGTTTTCCTGGGGCTTGGAACTGCTCTGCCTCGGGGCAAGGACTGAGCAAGGCCGAGCACAGCACGAGAGCAGCAGTTTGGGAGAAGTCCAGAACAACTCCATGGCAAGTCCAAACTGTTGGATTCATCAGCAGTGCCAAACCCCAGGAATGATCCCAGTTTGAGCAGGACAAGCCCTGCAGCCAGAAGGAAAAGGCTCCAACGTTCCCCTAGGAGCATCTGCTGGAATGAGCAGCTGAACAGCCCGGCAGGAAACAATCTCAGCCCGGCCTCTGCCATCCACAGGAACTGGAGAGAAACCACCAGACACTGGGAACGGGATTCAACACAGCACAGAGAGCTGGACACCTCCACACCCGGAACACCAACGGATCTGGGGCAGCCACGGGGCAGTGAGGGGTCCATCCATAATCAGGGCCTGTTCAAGCAGCCCTCGAGGCTGACTCTGTTGCCATGGCACAAAAGCACTGCTGGCTCTCAAACAGCCCCTAATTAGGGAAGCTCCCAGTGCTCCCAGTCTGTTCCACAGACTCATTCCCTTTTGCCTCCGAAGACAAACAATTGAAACCCTCTGGAACTTTGTTTTCCCCTTCTTTAGGCCACACCTCAAGCACCTGAACTGCCAGTCCTTGCCCAGCTCCAGCACAATGACCACTTCCCACTACCCTGGCTGATGCTCTGTATCCAGAAGTGCCCCACAGGAAATGTTGTGCTGTTACTCTGAGCTTGGTTTAGACATTTTGAGGCTGGAGAAGCCAAGGATTTTCTTGCCACTCCACTGCACTTCCAAGGTGACTTGAAAACTAGAAAGATGGGCACGAGCCTGAAGAAATGACACTAATTTAGACTTGTCACTACCTGAGCACTCAGCTCAATCTCTTCATCTTCCTCAAGAGACGAAGATGTTCAGGTCAGCAAAGGCAGCTCCCATCCACATGGGAATTAAAGGGAATTGTGGAGAGGGGAACACCACAAACCTGATTTCCAAAGCCCTGATTCTGCTGCAGCACATGCCAAAGCACCAACCTGATTTTGCAGGTCACCCTTAAATACATTGAACTGCGACCAATGGCAGAATGGCTCTTGAAGCCAGCCCAAACCCCTCCGAATTTGGGGACACAGCTGGATATCCACACACCAGAGCAGGACATAACCACCTGAATGCCCAAAAAAACATTAAAATGCTTCAGAAAGTTCTGCTGCACTTCAAGGCTACAATCTGCTGAAAGCCTGGGGTTGGATCCCTAAGGAAAACACTGCTGATCCTGGGATGAGGCTCTATCAGCTGCACACCACAGGCCTCCACAGGAACCATGCCCTGGAAGGCTGCCAGGGACGGATGTTGTGCAACACCCAGAAGGCTTCGGGAAGAGCTTTTCCAAACTCGTGTGGCCAATTGCACCCAGAGGTGCAAGTGCTGAGCTACAGACAGAGCCAGGCACGGGCTGGAGCACAGGACAGCCTCTCCACCTGAGCTGCACTTTACCTTTCTCTTTGACCAGGTCCTTCAGCGACTGCCACTTGACGTCGAAGGGGATGTTGGTGATGAAGGCTCGGTACCTCTTGGCGGGGTTGGCGTAGGGCTCGAAGCGGTTCCCTCCCCTCTTCATCCCCTTCTCCTTCTTCTTCTCATTCGGGGTCGGGCGCTCGCCTTCGCTGCAAGGAGAGAAGCCCTGTGAGCTGCTGGGGATGGAGCAGTGCCACCACCTCCAGGGGGAACAAAGGCAGAGCTGAATCAGAGTCCCAGAGGAGTTTGGGTGGAAAGGGAAAAGCCCAGACCATCTTGAAAGGAAAAAAAAAAAACAAACCAAGGCAACAAAAAAGCTTCAGCCTCAGTCTTACATAATTCCCTTCACTAATCCAATTAATCCCCTTGCTCACTCAGTGCTGCTGGAGAAGATGCACCAACACATCTCGAGGAGGAATTCAGAACACATCAGATAAAAAAGCTGAACTTTCTACAATCTCTCTGTCCTGAGCTTTTCCCAACTTAGCATCCGTGCAGCCCTGCAAATCCCAGGTCAGAAATCCCAGCTCCATCCCTTCAGGACCATTTCAACCCACAATAAGAAAAGTGTCATTAAAAGCTACTTTTTTATCTCTTTCCACTTAGGATTTTTTTCTCTATCTTCTTCTGACATTTTGGGTTTAGGTTATTTTTCTTTTTTTTTTTTTTAGATCAGGGAGGATTAATATTTCACAAAGCTTTCATTATCTAAGAAGGAGTTAAAAGTTTCGGGCTCCTAGGATGGTTGAAATCTCAGTCTAGAACTCTAACTCTGAACAGACACAACAGTCTGCAGGGAAAAAAGGAAATTAAGAATGTAGAGGCCTCTGAAGGTTTGTATTTGAGTGTGTTCCCTGCTTCTATCACCCAGCAGCCAAAGCTTCCCCAGACACAGCGATGGGAATTTTCCAGTCTTTCTCTCACTGAATTTTTTTAAAGTTTCTTAATTAATGAAATAATTTAAAACTCCAAAATTAGACTTGAAATAGGACAATCCTTTTCCCACTTTCATTTCTGTTTGGTTGGTGAAGTAACACAAAATGTAGTTGTGTTAAAAGCTGCACTCTGATTTTATTTGTTATTCCTTAAACTGGATTTCCCTGAGGCCACTGAGAAGTTTGGTGTTATCCCTGTGGAAGTGAGAGCTCTGCCACGTGGAGCTGGATATTCCAAACACAACTGCACCTGCAGACACCAACAAATTCCCTGGAGGCATCCCAAATGCAACGGGGTCAGGAAAAACAAAACCACAGCAGAGGGATAGCTTTATTTATGCTTCCAGGAATGAACTGGCTCCTCATGGAGACAAACTGCTGATTTCATGTTCCCAGGAGTGCTGGGAACAGAATCCAGGGTGGGAACAGCCCTCCCTGTCCCTGGGATGTCTCTGCCCCTGCCTGGCTCGAGCTGCACAGTCAATGAAATTGTGTCTGTCAGTATTTTATTGCTCAAAGCACAGTCTCACTGTCCTCCAATGGAAAAAAAAATAAATATGGATCTTTTTCCCCCTGAAGCGACACTTGGAAAGCTGTTCCTGGGCTCGGGAAACACAAATCCAAGCTCCAGTCTGCAACAGGAATCACAGCACACCGGGTTCAACCTGATTCTTATCACCCCGCCATGAAATGAGGCCAAAAACGCCCTGAGGGAGAGAAGTTCTTTCCATTCCGTGGATTTGGGACCAAAACCGGCTTTGCCAACTGTGGAATTTCCATCGAGCACTCACATGAGGAAGCGAGAAGCAGCTGAGGCTTCCTGCACCCCTCATCCCCACGTTCACAGAGCCGGAACTGCGGCGCTGCTGATTCTGGTTTAAATTCTCTAATGTTTTACCGACAGCAGCCACCGGGACTGTGAAACCCCTCCCGGCATCACCTTAAACTCTCACCCTCGAGGTGTTTGCGCTTCTAAATCCCCTCACGCTCAAACTACCTCCAAAAAGGAGCACACGCGGCTCCAAAGCGTGCAGCAGGAGGAGGGAGGCGCTGAGAGCAACGGAGTTGTTAAAACTTACTGACAGCGCAAAAAGTAACGAACTTAAAACATCCCCACGCTGGCACAGCCTGCTCCTCACCGGGGAAGCCTAAACTCCACCAAAGCTCAGCAGCAGCTTTCCCTGAGGGCGATCCCAGGGCTCCCTGCCCGCCGGGACCGGGCCCAGAGCGCCGCGGGTGCCCCGGAGGCGCCCTCGGAACGGCCCCGCCCGGGATCCCGAGGCGCGCCCACAGGGAGCGGCGGCCGCAGCGCCAGGAGCGGCCCCGCACCGGTATCGACCTCACCGGGACCCCCCCGGCGGCCCCGCTCCGTCCCGCCGCCCCCAGGCCGGGCCCGGGCGCGGGGAGGCCGCACGCGGCCCCTCGGCCCCACCGGCAGCGCGGCCCCTCACGACCTCCCTACCTCTTGGGGGGCGGCCCCCCCGCGCCGGCCGCCCCGTTGGGCGCTGGCGGAGCCGCCGCTGCCGCCGGGGCCGCCGCCGGGGGCGGCTCCATCTTCCCGGGGGCGCTTTGCGAGGCCGCGGCCGCCGCCATTTCCCAGCGCGTCCTTTGTGTGTGGGGAGCGCGGGGCACGACGGGACGGCGCCGCGGGCCGGGCCGCCAGGGGGCGCCGCGCACGCGCGTGCGCGCGATACGGGGGGGGGGGAGGGAGGGGGAGCGAGCGGTGGGCGGGGTGGCGGGAAACGGCGCGTGAGGCGCTGCGCGTGCGCGGTGAGGCGGCACCGCCGCCCGCGCCGGCGGTAATGGCGGCGCCGTGCGGGCGCGGTGTGGCGGCGCCGTGCGGGAGGGGCGGGAAGCACCGGGGAGTGAGGATCTGAGAATGCGCAGGGCTGCAGCCACGCGGTGCGGGCGGGGCTGGCGGCAGCGGCACCTGGAACTGCCCTGCGCTGGCGGCTGAGTCCATGGGAGGCGCGCTGTACGGAATGGCGGCAATGGCAGCGCCGCGCGCGCAGTGTGGCGGGGCCGTACAGCATGGCTGCCATGGCTGCGCATGCTCAGTGGAGTGAGCGAAGAAAAACCAGCTGCAAACTCCAAATCACCCAGAGACCTCAGTTTTTAGAAAGAAAGCGACACTTTAAACGCAAACCAGGCTGTTTGGGGACTGTTTATCTACATGATGAATATGTGTCATGGGACATCAGGGGAGATCGGGGCCCACATCCCATGTTGCTGTGAGGAAGCCGAGTTTTCCCAGCCCCAGATCGCAGCCCCAGGGTCCGCCTGCCCCAGATCGCAGCCCCGGCGTTCTCCAGCCCCAGATCGCAGCCCCGGCGTTCCCCAGCCCCAGCCGGAGACGGAGGACAGCCGCCCGCCGGGGATCCAAGAACGCGCGGAACCCCTTGTGAGGCCGCGGCTCTGCGGCGGACTCTTGGCTGGGTTGTACGACAGCCACGGGCGAATCTGTTGACAGACAGCTGGATCAGCGAATAACAAGCGAGGACCGGGGAGGCCGCGGCTCGCTGCGCCAATGAGCGGCGGAGGGGGCGGGGCCACACCCGGAAGCGGCGAGGGGCGCGGGGGCAGCACCGACAGCACCGGCAGCACCGGCGATCAGGAGAAGCCGCAGCGATGTCGGAACGGAAAGTGCTGAACGTGAGTTGGAGAGGAATCCCCGCCAAGGGGGGCCGGGGGAGCGCGCCGGGCCGGGCTGGGCCAGGGGCGGGTTCCCCGAGGGCGCTGGGGCGGTCCCGGTTGGTTCGGGAGTCGCTCCCGGGACCATCGAGGCTGGCAAAGAGCCGAGACCGAGGCCCAGCTGTGCCCGGTGCCCGTCCGGGCCGTCCTTGGACGCCGCCAGGGATGGAGGCTCCCGGGCAGCTCGTTCCAGGGCTGAACAAGCCTTTCCTCAGGGAATTCTCCCGATGTCCAGTTTAAGGCTCCGCTGCCGCCCTCTCCTCCCATCCTGTCGCTGTTCCCTGGCAGCAGAGCCCCAGCCCCGCCTGGCCGCAGCCTCTGCCGGAGCTGTGGGCACTGAGAAGATTCCCGGCGCTCCAGAATTCCCAAACCTGCTCTCTGCCCATAGAAACATTCCCAGAATTCCCAAACCTTCTCTTTCTCCATAGAAATATTCCCAAATCTGTTCTCTCTCCATAGAAGTATCCCCAGAATTCCCAAATCCACTCTCTCTCTCCATAGAAGTATTCACAGAATTCCCAAATCTCTCTCCATAGAAATATTCTCAAATCTTCTTTCTCCATAGAAATATGTTCATAATTCCCAAATCTTCTCTCTCTCCATAGTATTCCCAGAATTCCCAAATTTTCTCTCTCTCCATAGAAATATGTCCAGAATTCCCAAATCTTCTCTCTCTCCATAGAAGTATCCCCAGAATTCCCAAATCTCTCTCCATAGAAATATTCCCAGAATTCCCAAACCTGCTCTCTCCATAGAAACATTCCCAGAATTCCCAAACCTGCTCTCTCCATAGAAATATTCCCAGAATTCCCAAACCTGCTCTCTCCATAGAAACATTCCCAGAATTCCCAAACCTGCTCTCTCCATAGAAATATTCCCAGAATTCCCAAACCTGCTCTCTCCATAGAAATATTACCCCCCGGACTTCGATCCGGCCAAGATCCCGAAGCTGAAGCTCCCGAAGGACCGGCAGTACGTGGTGAGGCTCATGGCCCCCTTCAACATGAGGTGAGAGCAGCTCGGAGCCATGGGGTCACTGCTGGGATGGTGGGGTCACTCATGGAACTGTGGGATCACCCCTAGAACCATAGTGTCACTCCTGGAATAATGGGATCATTCATGGAATGATGGGGTCACTCATGGAACTGTGGGATCACTCATGGAACCATGGAGTCACTCATGGAATGATGGGGTCACTCATGGAACAGTGGGATCACTCATGCAATAGTGGGATCACCCCTGGAACCATAGAGTCACTTGTGGAATAATGGGATCACACATGGAACCATGGGATCACTCATGGAACAATGGGGTCACTCCTGGAACTGTGGGATCACCCCTGGAACCATAGTGTCACTCATGGAACAATGGGATCACTCATGGAACCATGGAGTCACTCCTGGAATAATGGGATCACTCCTGGAATAGTGGGATCAATCATAGATTCATGGGATCACTCATAGAATAGTGGGATCACTCCTTGAGTAATGGGATCACTGATGGAATAATGGGATCACTCCTAGATTAATGGGATCACTCCTGGAATAGTGGGATCAATCATAGATTCATGGGATCACTCCTAGATTAATGGGATCACTCCTAGATTAATGGGATCACTCCTGGAATAATGGGATCACTCCTGGAATGATGGGATCACTCATGGAACAGTGGGATCACTCCTAGATTAATGGGATCACTCATGGAACTGCGGGACCACTCCTGGGATGGGTTGGGATGGGTTGGGATGGGTTGGGATGGGTTGGGGGCTCTCAAAGCCCCCAGTGCCACGGGCAGGGACACTGCCCTGCCCCAGCGCGGGCCGGAGCCCTGGAGGCAGCTGAAGGAAGGAGGAAACTCCTTTGGAGGTCCAGATGTTGTTGGGCCCAGGCTCCAGATGTTGCCTCTGGTGGCTCCAGGTGCCCTTTGCGGGCAGGGCAGGGGCTGGGGGAGGGCAGGGGGTGCTGGGGGTGGGGGTGCTTTCCTTCCAGGATCCCACAGGGAGGATGGAGAGAGAACCAGTGACAAAGGGACAGAGGGACACACACAGGAAATGGCTTCCCACTGCCAGAGGGCAGGGATGGGTGGGATTTTGGGATGGAATTCCTGCCTTGGGGGGTGGGATGGAATTCCCAGAGCAGCTGGGGCTGCCTCTGGATCCCTGGCAGTGCCCAAGGCCGGGCTGGAGCAGCCTGGGGACAGTGAGAGGTGTCCCTGGGTGGGATTTAAGGTCCCTTCCAACCCAAACCAATCCACCATTCCCCAGTTTTGGGCTTGGTCGCCCTTTAAATTTCCAAAAGCAAAAACCAACCTGAGCCAAGGAGCCACCTGGGCTGTTGCTGGTGTTCATTCCCTGTTTTTCTGACGTGCCCTGGGCGTTTTTCCCCCCCCCTTGGCCAGGTGCAAGACGTGTGGGGAGTACATCTACAAGGGCAAGAAGTTCAACGCCCGCAAGGAGACGGTGCAGAACGAGGCCTACCTGGGGCTGCCCATCTTCCGCTTCTACATCAAGTGCACGCGCTGCCTGGCTGAGATCACCTTCAAGGTCAGCCTGGCCCCACAATTCCAGCCTCTCCCTGCCTTGGAGGAGCTCGGGGTGGATGCCAGGGAACGGCTGGAGCTGTGCCAGGGTGGTGGCGTGGAAAGGTTTTTCCCCCCAGAGTGGTGGGGTGTTGAATTCCTCCAGGGAATGGTTGCCAGAGCTCCAGGAGCCTTTGGAGAATGGGGTTGCTGGGGTTGTCCCATTCAGAGGAGATGATGGTCCCTCCCAGCTCAGGGTGTTTTGTGATTCCCTCTTGCTATTGGACATCAAATGACTACACAGAAATTTGGTGAGTTCAAGAGAGAAAAAAGAGCCAATTTTATTTCTGATCTTGCAATATACAGAATTCCAAAAGTGGCAGTGGATTGGAGGATGGAATTGCCACCTCTCCAACCACACTGGTCAAACCAACATCCATCAATTCTCTCCTCCCACAAAGAAGAATGCAAAACAATCATTATTTACATGAACAGCGTGTGAGAACTCCAGTAGAAATATTAAACATTATCAGAAGGCTAAAGAAGTTTTATGAGAACTTTAAAACTTTCAAAAGAACTACAAAAGAAAACTTAACACTTTTAAAAATCAGGCTGACAATTCCCTGACACTCCTGCCCAGCAAATGCTGATGTAGTTTTGGTTCACTAATTTGAGAATTTCTGGTTAATTTATTAAAGATTTTCTGGTTAATTTATTATAACACAGCTGAACCCCAGGGTGGGTTTCTGGCTGGATCAGCCCTTCCCATGGCAGTTTTGTTGGTGGGATTGGGGGATGTGTGGCTCTGGAGGTGGCTGTGGGCTGGCTGGAGCAGGATCCCCACCCACCGTGGTTTTCCTGCTGTTCCCCCCTCAGACAGACCCCGAGAACACGGATTACACCATGGAGCACGGCGCCACGAGGAACTTCCAGGCAGAGAAGCTCCTGGAGGAGGAGGAGAAGAGGATGCAGAAGGAGAGGGAAGAGGAGGAGCTCAACAATCCCATGAAGGTACAAGGACTGCAGGAAAACCTCTCCCACTCTGCCTGACTCTCCCCAGCCACAGCAGTGACTCTGTAGCCATTCAGACTTTCCTGTCCTACCCAAAATTGAAGATGAGGAGGGTCCTCTTGTGCTTCATCCAGCGTGGGGAGGTGTTGGAGGCTCCTGTCAGGCTCTGCTGCCTCAAATATCCCAACTTATCCCACCCAGGTCCTGGAGAACCGAACCAAGGACTCCAAGCTGGAGATGGAGGTCCTGGAGAACCTGCAGGAGCTGAAGGAGCTCAACCAGCGCCAGGCCAACGTGGATTTTGAGGCCATGCTGAAGCAGTACAAGGAGCTGGAGGAGGAGCAGAGGCGCAAGGAGCAGGAGGAGGACGAGCAGGAGATGAAGTGAGGGGGCTGGAAGGGCTGGGAATGGGATGAGCCAGGCTGGGCCTGGGCTGTGCTGAGAGAGGGGGGTGAGTTACCAGGATTTGGGGGGGTGGGAGGAGATCCCAGCCTGTCCTGGCAAAGTGTTCAGGGAGAAGGAATGAAAGGTTCTTCCAAGCCAGCCAGGCTGGGATTCTGTGGGATCTGGGCTGCTGTGGGGGGGGTCCAGTCCCCTGGGAAGGGCTCTCACATGGACCCAGTTTCTACTCTGGGGTGAAGCTCCAGATCCCAGCGCTCCCACCCCTCAGGATGGAACCTGATCCCATGGAACACCCTGGGAAGGGGCATCCCGAGGCTCTGCTGCTGGCCCCAGCTCCCCTGGAGCAAGCAGGGCCTGGCAGTGGGATGGATCCAGCTCCAACACTCCTCTGTCCCAGTAGGGCCATGCTGGAACAGGCCCAGAACCGCCGGCTCCTGGTGGATTCCGACTCTGACGAGGAACCGGCAAATCCCCGCCCCAATCCCACATCCCAGACAAAACCCACGGACATCCTGCAGGAGGTGAGAGAGGCACAGCCTGCCCAGCCCTTCCCCAGCCCCAGCGCTCTGTCCTGGAGCTGTGTGTGCCCATTGTGTCCCTGCTCCGGGTGACACCGGGCTCGTGTCACGCCTGAGCAGCTCCCAAAGGCCGTGTCCCTGCGCGCTGGGCTGAGAGGAGCCAGGGATCACTTGGGGATTTCAGGCTGTGCCTGGTGACAAAGGCAGGGATGGAGCTGTCCCCATCCTCCCTTCCTCGGGAAGAACGAGCCCTGCTGGGCCCTGCTGCTGCTTCAGGCTGGGCCGGCCTCTCCCTGGGCTGTGCTTTGGATTCAGGCAGAACAAAAGAGCTCCCAGAGCCCGGCCTGGAGGGGAGGGATTATCCCAACAAACAGCCCTGCCCTCTCCCCCTGTCAATCCCTGCCCCAGGGCCCCGTGTCTGCTGGGCTGGATCAAAGCTGCCGTGCCTGGGGTTAATCCAGCCGTGGTCCCTGGCCTGGCACTAATCCCTGTGCCCGGGGCACTCGGGTTCCATGGCCAGACCACCTGCGGGCACCCTGGGCTGCCAGGGCTGCTCAGTGGCCTTGAAAGGAGCTGATAAAACAGAGAGAAAACAACTTTCACCCAGGCAGAGAGGGATAGGACACGGGGGAATGGTCTGGAACTGAGGCAGGGGAGGCTTGGTTTGGATTTAAGGAGATTTTGGAGTAGATTGCCCAGAGAGGCTGTGGCTGGAAGTGTCCAAGGTCAGGTTGGACTGGGCTTGGAGCAACCTGGGATAGTGAAAGGTGGCACTGGATGGGTTTCAAGGTCCTTCCAATCCAAACCATCCTGGGATTGTTTTCTCTGCCTCCTCAGCATCCCAGGGCCATCCCGAGGCTGGGTTTATGGACATGGATCTCCAGGGGCAGCTTTGCAGATCCACATCCCTGTTTGTCCAGCCTGTGCCATCCCTGCAGGGGCAGAACTCCCCCTCAGGCCGCTCCCCTCGTGTCTCTGCTGGTTTTATCCCCAATCCCCCCACGTGCCCTCCAAGCTGGAGCCCCCTGACCCCGGCTGTGCCCCACAGGACCCCCAGCCCCAGAGCAAGAAGCCGAGGACGGAGAGCTGGGAGCGCAGCGTGGGCAAGCTCAGCACCAAGGCCCAGCTGGCCGGGCTGGTGGCCCGCAGGAAGCAGAAGCCAGATCCTGCCCTGGATAACGGGATGGAAGCCCGAGGCACCACGGCCAACACCGGTACCTGCCCCGGGCTGGGCCCTGGGGGGGCTCTGGCAGCTCCTGAGTGGGATTTGGCTCCGTGCTCAGAGCCTGGGCTGGGGTCCCTGGTGGGGTGGTGTCAGAACAGGGGGTTGTCCCCTTTTCCAGGAGCTTCCTGGTGAAGGTGAGGCTCCTTCCTGGCTCTTGGCTCTCAGCCACGGCCTTGGGGACAGATTGGCAGGGCCAGGAGCTTCAAAACAGCAGATACAGCCCTGGGAACGTCACAACAGCGAGATAGGGGTGGAACAGCAGAAGAGCTGCTTTCGTTTGGGGCCTGGTGATAAATCCTGCCCAGCTGCTGGAGCTGGGAAGCTTTAGGGAGCACAAAACAAGCTGGAAGGCTTTACAGCACCTCAGTGAGCTGCCCAGCAAGCCAGGGGATCCATGGGTTTGGGGAAGGACATGGGGCATGGATTTGTTCTGGGCTGGTTGATCCTAAGCCTTTGGCTTAGTGAGTCCCCCTGGCCTCGGGGGATCCCTGGGAAGGGACAGCTCTTGGAGGTGTCCCCTTTTCCTTTCCCCAGCCACCTGCTCCTGGCTGCTGTCCCAAGGATTGGGCTGGTGGGAGCCCAGAGCTGGCTCCTCTCTCCCTTTCCAGGGTTTGGAATCTCCCAGGGGGCTGTGGAGGGAGAAGGGGGACATCCCAGACCTTGGTGCTTCCTGCAGGGTGGAGGAGGGAGGCTCCAGCCGAGGGGTGCAGGAGCTCTTTATCCCCCTGATTTATCCTCCCTGACCTCAGGGTCCATCCAGGGATGCACTCGGGATCTCTCCAGCTGTGAGCAGCCAGCCAGGCTGGTGCTCCCACACTGGGAATTGCCCTGGGGAGGCTGGACCTGACCGGATCCTCTCCCTCCCTCCTCTTCCAGGCTCGCTTCCAGCAGCAGCAGCAGCAGCAGCAGCAGCCACGTCCTCGCTGGGTTTGTTGGGAGCCTACTCGGACAGCGAGGACAGCGCCAGCGACTGAGGAGCCGGCGGGGCGGTGACAGAGCAGGGACAGAGCAGGGACAGAGCAGGGACAGAGCAGGGATGGGGCTGTCCCCACTCCCTGCTGCTCCTGCAGCCCCACAGCGAGCTGCAAGCACAGCCAGGGGCCCCGGGGATCCCGGCCACCGCTGTTGGCACATCCTGCCGTGCAGCAGCAGCACGGGGAAGGTGTTTTCCCTGCAGCATTGGGAAGCCCCGGCAGTGCCTGGTGTGTCCCAGCCCTGCTCCCAGGATGTGTTTGGAAGTGCCAGGGCTGGACAGGACTCCGGTGTGTCCATTCTGGGGGTGCCACTGCCCTCACCCCCGCAGGGATCGTGCCCAGGTCGGGTTTAGGGTGCCCTGTTTCCCCCCAGCAGGGAGGGGTCCTTGGGGTGCAGGGGAAGGTGGGCACTCAGCCCCCCTCCTTCACTTCACTTCACCACCAGCTGGTTCTGTCCCGGGGTGTCTCAGATGCCACCTTTGCACACACCCAGGGGGCTCCTGCAGCCCCTCACTGCGGGGACAGGGCTGTCCTGCCACCACCAGCCCCCCCAGATGTCCCCTGGAGCTCGGGGACAAATCCCTCCCCCCCGTTCTGAGCCTGCTGGGGTTCCAGCAGCCACAAGTCTGGAATAAATGGGATCTGGCAGAGCCAGATCAGAGCTTCATCCCAGAGTTTCATCTTCCAGAGAGTGATTTTTACGTGGGCACTGTCGCATCCTGCCCCAGGGACCCCCCAGTGCCCACCCAGCCCAAGTGGGGCTCTCCTCACCCCATGGCCATGAACTTCCCCCTCATCAAGGCACCCATCTCTAATTGCTGAGCAGCCTCTGGCTAATTAACACCCTCACAGAGGGGCTGGTGTGAGGGGGGGGCATCAGGGAGAGCTGGGCAGAAGGGCAGCCCCCCCCCATCCCAATTAGCATTCTGTGCACATGCCTTAATTAGCCTCTTCAAATATTAATGCTGGCCACTGGGCTCAGCCCGGGGCTGGGGGGGCCTGAGGGGGGGTCTCCGGCCGTGTCCCCCACACTCCCCAGCTGTCACCACCCCCCAGCACCAGGTGGGACCCCCGAGAGGGACCCCCGAGAGGGAGCTTTGTTCTGGGGACAGACAATGCCAGGAGGGGACTCAGGGGGGCTCCCAACCTCCTGCCCCCACTTTTGTGTCTGAGCCCCCCCCAAACCGTGGGGCAGAGGGGGAGCAGAGCCCCCCGTGCCCCCCCGGACGAGCTCCCCGGGGTGGGTGACAGAGCTGGGCGGGGTCCTTGTTCCCCCCAAAACCCTGCACCCCCCCAGCCCCCAGCACCGTGGTGGGGGGGGGGGGGATCCCATCGCCGGGGTCTGGGGGTCCCGGTGACCCCCCCCCCCCTTCTCCCGCTGTCACACGGGGAGGGGCCGCCCGGTGTCACTTGGGGGGTCCCGGTGCCCCCCGCCACTCGGGGGGGGGTTGAACCCCGCGGGGTCCCTCCGTGTCGCCCTCGCTGTCCCTGCCGGTGTCCCCTCGGTGGTCTCGCCCCCCCCCCCCACCCCGTGCCGGTGCCCCCGGCGAGGCGGGCGCGGGGGGGGATCGGGGGCTCCGGTCCGCGCCGCGCGCGGCGGCGACACAAAGCGGCTCCGGCGGCGGCGGCGGCGGCGGCGGCGGCGGGGGGGTCCCGGCGGGTCCCGGTGCCGCTGGGTCCCGGCCGTCCCGGCGGTCCCGGTGCCGCTCCCCGCCATGGCCAAGTGGCTCCGGGAGTACCTGGGCCGGGGGGCCCGGCGCTCCCCCCCGCGCCCGCCCCAGCCCGACTACAGCGGTCCCGGGGGCCCCCCCGCCGCCGCCCCCGGAGCCGCGCTCCGCGGCCCCGCCGCCTCCCCGCGCCACCGCCTCGTGCGGGTGGGGGGCGCGGGGCCGGGGGGCGGCCCCCGCCGCCTGCAGCAGGTACGGGCGGGGGGGCACCGGGGGGGCACCGGGGGGGGCACCGGGGGGGGCACCGGGCGGGAGCCGCAGCCAAGCGCCAGGAGCGGGGAGGGTGGCGGAGGGACCGGGGGGCGCAGGGGGCCAGCGGGTGGGGGGCTGGGGAAGGGGAGCGGGGGGCACCGGGAGCGGGAGGAGCGGGGGGGTCGGGCAGGTGTGAGTGGGGCAGCGGGGAGAGCGGGGGAGCGGCGAACGGGGGGGTCTGGGGACCGGAGGGGATGGGGGGAGATGGGGAACGGGGGTGGGGGCCGAGAGCGGCCGGGAATAAGGACCGGGAGAGCGGGGACGGGGAACCGGGGAGAGCCATGGGGTCGGGGGGGGGCAGTGGGGCACCCAGCGAGGACCTGAGGTCACGGGGAGAGGGAACTGGGGGGGCGGCTGGGGACGGTGGAGGCACTGGGAGAGGGGGAAGGGGAAAGGGGTTGGGGGACAAAGGGACCAGGTGGGCGGGAGTGGGGACGGGGCTGGGGACACCCGTGTCGGGGCTGTGGGAGCCCGAAGGGTCCCGTGAGGGCACCCAGGGACCGGGGGGGCTGCAGGGGGGGCAGTGGGGGTCCCGTCCCACCCGGAGCCCCCCCCGCAGGGCGCAGGTGAGAGCGAATACTCCGAGCCCTTCGAGGGGGAGCAGGACCCGGCGGCCGAGGGCGGCTGCGACGAGGAGGCCACAGGTGGGTGGTGACACCCCGGGCACCCCCAGCACCCCCGCGGGGGTCCCGGGCGCTTCCCACCGCCCCGTTCCCCATCCCCAGGGTGCCCGCGGCAGGGCGAGGGCCGGCGGGTGCGGCCGCGCCGGGGTCCCCAACTCTACGACACCCCCTCCGAGGAGTGGGACACGGCCGGGGACGGCCCGGGGGGACCCCCGGCCCGCGAGAGCCGCCTCCCCCGCGACGACGAGCGCCCGGCCGACGAGTACGACCAGCCCTGGGAGTGGAAGAAGGATCACATCTCGCGGGCGTTCGCAGGTGACAGTCCTCGGGTGCCACCTCGGGGGAGCACAGCTCCCATGGGTGCCACTCCTGGCTCCCTCCTCCTTGTGGGGACCACCCCAGGGTCCCCCAACCCTACATCCCGCAGCTTCCATGGGTATCAGTGCTGGCCCTCAGCATCCCCCAGCACCCTGGGGTCCCCCCAATGTCCCCCGGTGCCCACAGCTCTCACCCCTGCCACCCCAACCCCCTGTGCCCCCCATGGGTACCCCCCCAGAGCACTCCTGGCCCCAGCAATGGGACACCACGGCAGGGCAGGGCCGCCTCTGGGACATTCCTTGGTGGCACTGAGAGGAGCCGGCCGCAGCGGGCGGGGTGGGTGACACCCCTTTGTCCCCGCAGTGCAGTTTGAGAGCCCCGAGCGCTCCCCCAGCCTGTCCCGGCAGCTGCCGCGCTCCCCCCGGGCCCCTGGCGGCCCCCGGCCCGGCTGTCCCCCCAGCCCCAGGCACGTGGACACCTCGCTGCCCCTGGAGAAGCAGGCGTGAGTCTGGGGGCGTCCCGTGGGGTGGCACCCGGTCACACAGCGTGGCACGGGGGCAAACCTGTGGGGGAGGAGGAGGAGGAGGAGGAGGAGGAGGAGGACGAGGAGGAGGAGGAGGAGGAGGAGGTCCCCACGGGTGGGTCCTTGTGGGGTCACGGGTGTCCCATGGTGTGGCCCTTTGACATGGATGGGTCCCCAGCGGGTGTGGTGGGCCCAATGTCCTGAGTGAATCCCCATGGGGTTGGGTGCCCCACAGGATCTTGGGTGCCCCATGGCATGGTTGGGTGCCCCAAAGGATGTTTGGGTGCCCCATGTTGTGTTGGTGTGCCCCATGTTGAGCTGGGGTCCCCCATGGTGTGGTTGGGTCCCCCATGGCATGGTTGGGTGCCCCATGGCATAGTTGGGTGCCCCATGGTGTGGTTGGATGCCCCATGGTGTGGTTGGATGCCCCATGGCGTGGTTGGGTGCCCCATGGCGTGGTTGGGTGCCGCAAAGGATGTTTGGGTGCCCCATGGCGTGGTTGGGTGCCCCATGGCATGGTTGCCCCTCTGACTCCGTCGGGTGCCAACGCCCCGACTGCCTCCATGACGCGGAAGGTGCCCCATGGCACGGGAGGTCCCCGTGGGGTGTGGGTGGCTCCCCAAGCCGCCCCGCGTTGCTGACGGGGCCGAGCAGCCAGGAGGGTCCCTCGTGGCACAGGGGGTGCCCGTGCGACCCCGCTGTGCCCCCCAGGTGGTACCACGGCCCCATCGGGCGGGCGGGCGCCGAGACGCTGCTGGCGCTGTGCCGCGAGGGCAGCTTCCTGGTGCGGGACTGCGAGACCAGCCCCGACGACTACTCGCTGTCCCTCAGGTGAGCGTGGGGACACGGGCACAGCCCCGGGCTCAGCCCTGCCAGGGGGGCCGTGCCAGGCTGGCAGTGTGGGCTTGGATCAGGGTCGTGCCATGTTTGGCTGTCCCAGCACCCGTGGGGATGTGCTGGCACGTCCCCATGCATGGGACAGGCTGGAGGTGACTCGAGATCCCTCGGCACCCCCTGCCCCTTGCTCTGGATGGGGTCCCTGTCCTCATCCCCACTGCTGTCCACATCTGTGCCCCGATCTCCATCCCAATCCACATCCCTATTCCCAGTCCCTCATCCCATTCCCATTCCCATTCCCATCCCAGGTGTCCTCCACCCCATCCCCATCCCTATCCTTGTCCACCTCCCTGTCTGAGCCTCCACCCTGCTCCTCACTCCTGTCCCCATCCTCATCCCATCTTATCCCCATCCCATCCCCTCCCATCTCATCCCATTGATCCCATCTGATTCCCATTCCCATCCCATCCCAATCACAATCCCATTCCCATCCCATCCCATGGATCCCATCCCATTGATCCCGTCTGATTCCCATCCCATCCCAATCACAATCCCATTCCCCTCCCATCCCATGCCATCCCAATGTCCCATCCCATCCCAAATCATCCCGTCCATTATCCTAGTGCATTCCCATCCCATTTCCCATCCCATCCCATCCCATCCCATGGATCCCATCCCATGGATTCCATCCCATTCCATCCCATCCCATGGATCCCATCCCATTCCCATCCCATCCCATGGATCCCATCCCATCCCCTGGATCTATCCCCTGGATCCCATCCCCTGGATCCCATCCCCTGGATCCCATCCCATGGATCCCATCCCATGGATCCCATCCCATCCCATCCCATGGATCCCATCCCCATTCCCATTCCCATCCCGTGGATCCCATCCCATGGATCCCATCCCATCCCCATTCCCATCCCATGGATCCCATCCCCATTCCCATTCCCATCCCGTGGATCCCATCCCATGGATCCCATCCCCATTCCCATCCCATGGATCCCATCCCATCCCATCCCGTGGATCCCATCCCGGTTCCCGTGCCTCATTTCCCGTCCGTCCCGCAGGAGCAGCCAGGGTTTCGTGCACGTGAAGCTGACGCGGACCCGGGAGCAGCACTTCACGCTGGGCCGGGCCGGGGCCGCCTTCCCGTCGGTACCGGCGGCCGTGGGGCACTACACGGCCCGGGCACTGCCCGTGCGCGGTGCCCGCCACCTGTCCCTGCTCTACCCCGTGGCCGTGCAGCCCCTGTGAGCCCCCCGGGACCCCCGGCCGCGCCCCCCCGCCCCATTAAAGCCGCCGTGTCCCATCGGGGTGGTGACGCTGTGGTGCCTCCGCGGGGGATTTGGGGACGGGCATTTGAGGGGCGGGGATTTGGGGAGGAGTTTTTGGGATGCGGATGGGGGGGATTGGGGACAGGGATGGGGACAGAGATAGGGAACTGAAATGGGGACAGGGGGAAGAGAGGGATGAGGATGGGGACAGGGACTGAAATGGGGACAGGAATAGGGACAGGAATGGCTGCCTCTGGTGCATCTTGCTGCCCAACTCTGTGGTGTCCCCAGGGAAGGCAGGACAAGGTGGTGGCACTGCCACCGCTGTCCCACCCTGGTCTCACCACCGTGAAGGATCCCCAGTCCCCCCAGCCATGGGCACGGCACGGGGTGGCACTGCCTGGGGTCACCCGCGTGGTGAGGGGCTGGTGGCACTGCCCCCCTTTGCTTCCCACCCCCCCAGCACAGCCCTCGTGTGCCGGGTGACACCAAGGAAGAAGGCCAGGGGACAACAGAGTGGCTTCCCCTAAACGAGGGGTCCCAGGGGCCGCTGTCACCCCTCGGGCACAGGACGCTGAGCCGGGTGACAGGATGCTGCCAAACACCTTTTTTGGGGGTTTTCCTGAGGAAGGGCAAAGCCGGGGAAGGGTGCGAGGCACAGTGGGCACTCTCAGGGCCGGGGGGGCAGGGAGGGGCCCCGTGCCTGCTGCAGCTCCCGCTGGTACGGGCTGATCTTCAGCTCGGGGGGTGGCAGCTTTGTGAGGTCCCGCGCCGAGAGGGACATCAAGCTCATGTAGATGGCCGTGTTGGAGGGGTCAGCGCCTGTTGGGGGTCACTTCTGTCAGCCAGGACCCTCGGGGGACACACGGAGTGCCCTGGAGTAAGGGATGGCGGTGGAGGGGGGGAGGGCAAGCAGGGGAGGTTTGGGGTCAGGGGAACATGGGGCAGGTGGGCACGGGGGCGTTCGGAGAGTGTGAGGAGAGGAGGGTGAGGGGTACTGGGGAGGGGAATTTGGGGACAGGGTTACCTGGGCTCCTGTGACAGCAGCGGCGGGCGAGCAGTGCCATCCCCAGGAGGAGGGCGGTGCCCCCCAGGCCCCCCAGGAGCCCCCAGAGCAGCGCTGCAAGCACAGCCAGCCGGGGTCACCCCCGGCCCCGGGGACACCCCCGGCCCCGGGGACACCGGACACGGGGGTGCCAGGGTGGAGGGCACAGCAGGGACAGCGGGGGCACAATTACCTGTCTGATGTCCTCCAAGAGCTGCTGCTGGGAGGGGAGAACAGTCAGAGATGTCCCTGTCCCTGTCCCTGTCCCTCCTCACAGTGGCCACCCAAAACCCCCCAGGAATCTCCCCCAAGGGACCCCACCCACCCTGCTGGTGACCCTCAGTGACCCCCCCCCCAAGCCCCTCGACGGTGCCACCTCCCCGGGCCCCCTGCCCCGCCCCGCGCGGAGCCATCTCGGGCAGTCCCGGGCAGTACCGGGCAGTACCGGGGCAGTCCCGGGCAGTCCCGGGCAGTCCCGGGCAGTACCGGGCAGTCCCGGGGCAGTCCCGGGGCAGTCCCGGGCAGTCCCGGGCAGTACCGGGCAGTACCGGGGCAGTCCCGGGCAGTACCGGGGCAGTCCCGGGGCAGTCCCGGGCAGTACCGGGCAGTACCGGGCAGTACCGGGGCAGTACCGGGCAGTACCGGGGGTGACGCGGAGCTCGGTGCCGTTGCCGGTGGCGGTGCAGTGCCGGGGGATCTCGAGGGTCACCCGGCAGATGTAGAGCCCGCTGTCGTTACCCTGCACCTGCGGGAGGCTGAGGGTGGCCCGGGGGGGGTGCCAGGCCAGCCGGACCCCCGGGGCACGGCGGGGACAGGGGAACAGGGGCAGGGGGGTGCCAAAGTGCAGGCGGGTGGCACAGAGCACCCCGAGCCCCCCGGCCCTCACCCACTCCATCCGCAGCAGGGCCTCGCTCTCGGCCACCTCCACCTGGCACTCCAGGGCCACCGTGTCACCCGCGGTCACCTGCAGCTCGCCCGGGTGCTGGGTCACCCGCAGGGCGCCCGCTGTGGGGACAGCCCCGGGGTCACGGGGGGATGGATGGCACCCCGAACCCCGGCGGTCCCCCAGGACACCCGTGGGGTGGAGGACAGGGACATTCCAGGCTCGCTGCCCACGCGTCCCCTGTCACCTCTGACCACACATCCTGTCCCCCCCACTGTCACCTTCCTGTCCCCACTGACGCTGTCTGCCCCCCACCCTGTCCTCTCCCCATGTCCCCCCATCCATCCCCACCTGCTCCGTCCTGTCCCCCTGCCACAGCCATGTCACCCACCTCTGTCCCCATGTCTGTCCCTCCCTCTGTGTCCTCAGCACCTCTCTGGTCTCCCCCTCAGGACAGACGTCCCCTCCCGCCCCATCTGTCACACAGGGGCCAGCCCGAGCCCCGTGCCCCCCCGGTGTCCCCTGGGTGGCCTGTCCCCCACCCCACAGCACAGCCACAGGGTCCCAGGCGCTGTCCCCGCTGTCCCCCCAGCCAGCCTTGTCCCCCACTCACCTCCAAGGAGGAGGATGAAGACCCCGAGCCGCCACATCCCCCCCTCCGGGGCCAGCCCAGCCCCCTCCTCCGAGGGGCTGCGTCCCCAAGGGGCCCCACACTGTCCCTGTCCTCAAAGCACTGCTGTCCCCAAAGCCTCCTGGCCCTCCACAATGTCACCCGGGCCAGCCCACTGTGGCATTGTGGCTTCCGGCGCCTGTGGAGGGGAGGTGACAGGGACAGAGAGCGGGGGCAGAGATGGGGACTGGGGGGGGGGTTGGGGATGGGGATTTGGGCAGGGATGGGGCAGATGTCGGGATGGGGACAGGGAGGGGGACAAGGACTGGAATGGGGACAGGAACGGGACCTGGAATGGGGATAGGAGTGGGGACAGGGATAGGGACAGGGATGCAGTTGTGGACAGGGATTTGGACAGGGATGGGGACAGGGATAGGGACAGGGATGGGGACAGTGATGCAGTTGCAGACAGGGATTTGGACAAGGATGAGGACAGGGATGGGGACAGGAATGGGAACAAGGATACGATTGGGGATAGGGATGGGGACAGGGATAGGGACAGGGATGCAGTTGGGGACAGAGATTTGGACGGGGATGGGGACAGGAATGGGAACAAGGATACGATTGGGGACAGGGATGGGGACAGGGATGCAGTTGGGGACAGGGATTTGGACGGGGATGGGGACAGGGACGGGGACAGGGATGGGGACAGGAATGGGAACAAGGATACGATTGGGGACAGGGATGCAGTTGGGGACAGGGATTTGGACGAGGATGGGGACAGGGAAGTGGGACACCATCCGGAGCAAGGACAGGTGCCAGCACCTCCTCAGGCTCCACTTTGATCCTGGAACCAGGATCCAGGTCCCCAGCCTGGGGAGGAGCCCCGTGGGGACTTCCTCTGATCCCCCTGGAGCAGGGGGACCCCCTCCTGCCCCCCGAGCGGGCTGGGGGGTTAGGGTTCCTGGACTGCGACCCCCCCCACGCAGTGTCACAGTGTCCCCACCGCCCCCCCCCCCGCGGGGTGACAATGTCCCTCCCCCTCCCCTCGCCCCCAGCCCTGGCCCGGCGCTCCCCAACCGCGGGGGTCGCGGCCTCCCCTCCCGGACTACAACTCCCAGCATGCCTCGGGGGGATGGGGGCGGGGCCGTGCCGCGGGGCGGGGCCGGGGCGGGGCGGGGGCGCCGCTCCCCCTTTGTTGGTGTCGGCGGGGCCGAGCGCGGCGGGGCCGGCCCGGAATGGGCGACCAGGTACGGCCCGCACCCCCCCGGGGCCGGCAGGGCACGGGGGGATGGAGGAGGAAGCGGGCGGGTGGAGGATGAGGGGATGGAGCGATGGGGGCGGGGGGGGATGGAGGATGGAGTGAGGAGGGTGGAGGGAGGGAGAGGGAGGGATGGAGGGAGAGGGGACGGACGGGTGGAGGGAGGGAGGGAGGGAGGAGGGAGGGATGAAGAAGGAGAGATGAAGGGAGAAGGGCCGGAGGGATGGAGGAAGTGGGGATGGAGGGATGGGAAGGAAGAGGGAGCAAGGAAGGAAGGCGGGATGGAGGGAGAGGGGATGGAGAAGGAGGGATGAGGAGCGCAGGTGTGGAGGATGGAGGGCTGAGCGGTTCAGGGTGGCACCGGAGGGAAGGAAGGGGTGCGGGAGGGCACGGAGGGGAGCTGGGGGCTCAGGACTGGCACACTCACACTCACTCTCACACTCACACTCACACTCACATTGCCAAGTCATCGGCCCCGCCATGCCGGGCAGCCCGGCCGTGTCCCCGCGGCGTCTGGCACGGCCTGGCACGGCCTGGCACGGCCTGGCACGGCGGCGCCGGGCCCTGGGGGGAGCGGGGGGCCCGCGGGCACTGACGGCCGGTGCAGGGCGCCGGGCAGGAGTCTCTGCGCAAGATCATCACCACCCTCGCCGTGAAGAATGAGGAGATCCAGAACTTCATCTACTCCCTCAAGCAGATGATCCAGAACGTGGAGGTAGCCCCGGCCCCCCGCGCTCCCCCGGGGCCCCGCGGGGGCGGCCCCCGCTCAGGCCCCGCCGTTGTGCCCAGGCCAACTCGGCGCGGGCGCAGGAGGACCTGGAGGCCGAGTTCCAGTCGCTGTACGCGCTGCTGGACGAGCTCAAGGAGGACATGGTGATGAAGATCAAGCAGGAGCGTGCCAGCCGCACCTACGAGCTGCAGGTGAGCCCCGGCCCGGCGCCCCCGGCCCGGGACCGCGCCCAGCGCTGCCCCTCTGCCCTCCCTCCCCTGCCAGGCCCAGCTCGTGGCGTGCTCCAAGGCCCTGGAGAGCTCCGAGGAGCTGCTGGAGGCGGCCAACCAGGCCCTGGGCACGGCCAACCACCAAGACTTCTCCCAGGTGGGTCCCCGCGGCGCCAGGGGTGGCCCTGCCCGGCTGTCCCCACGCTGGGGGTGTCCTGACCCCTCCTTGCCACCCGCTCGATGCCACCCTGGGCTGGGCACCGCTTCTCTCTGCGTGCTGGGCTGGCTGGGCCTGGGTGGGAGCGTGGACACCCGGGGGGGACCCCAGGGCCCCCCTTTCTCCTGACACAGAGGGGCACCATGGCAGGGCCACGGGGGGCACTGGGGGGCACACGGGATGCTGTGCCAGGGAGGTGCTGTGCCAGGTGCTGTGCCAGGTGTACCGCTGCGGATTGCAGGGATGCTCTGGGATGCAGGGATGCTGCGGGATGCTCTGGCATGCTCTGGGGATGCTGTGGGATGCAGGGATGTAGGGATGGTCTGGGATGCAGGGATGCTCTAGGATGTAGGGATGCTGTGGCATGCTGTGGCATGCAGGGATGCTGTGGGATGCAGGGATGCTCTGGGATGCTGTGGGATGTAGGGATGCTCTGGGATGCTGTGGGATGCAGGGATGCAGGGATGCTGTGGGATGCAGGGATGCTGTGGCATGCAGGGGTGCTCTGGGATGCTCTGGGATGCTGTGGGATGCAGGGATACTCTGGGATGCAGGGATGCTCTGGGGTGCTGTGGGATGCAGGGATGCTCTGGGATGCTGTGGGATGCAGGGATGCTGTCCTGCTGGGTGCCACAGCTGGTACAGGTCCCGCATGTGCCCCCTGTGCCCGGCTCTGCTGCCTCACTGCTGCTTTTCTCCTCCTCTTTCCCTCTGCGCTCACAAGGCGGCCAAACAGATCAAGGATAGGTACGGCCCCCCCGAGCCCCCCACCCACTAACCCCATCCTCCTCCTCCTCCTCCTCCCATCCAGGGCCCCACAGGGGTTGGTCCCAAGGTGCTGGGTTGGTCCCAAGGTGCTGGGGTGGCCCTGTGGGTGCTGGTGTGGCTGTGCCCACCCTCCCCGGGGTCACACAGGGCAGGGGGGGTGCCCAGCCCTGCTGAGCCCTGTCCCCTGTCCTGGCACAGTGTGACGATGGCCCCGGCCTTCCGCCTGTCGCTCAAGGCCAAGGTCAGTGACAACATGAGCCACCTGATGGTGGATTTCGCCCAGGAACGGCGCCTGCTGCAGGGCCTCGCCTTCCTGCCAGGTACTGCCAGGGCAGGGGGGCACGGGGAGACAGGGCAGGGCACGGCCAGCCTGGCACCGGGGCAGGGTGTCACGGGATGGGGCAGTGCCAGGCCTGGGGTGCCTTTCCAGAGGGGCAGGAAGGTGCCAGGGATGGGTGGAGGGATGAGGGGTTTGGGTGCTGCGCCCAGGGCGGGCAGTGAGGGCCGTGCTGGGGGTCTCTGGGTGCCATGGTGGGGGGGGGGTCCCATGGGTGCCACGCCTGAGGTCTGTGACTTGTTGAGCCCGCGGGGTCTGGGGGAGCACTGGGGGTGCCCGGGAGTGCTGGGGAACCCCTGTGTGGCAGGGAGGGGGGACACTGGCACGGCTGCTCCTGCGGGCAGTGCCCAGCGCCCCCGAGATCGACCTGGCGGAGTCGCTGGTGGCCGATAACTGTGTGACCCTGGCCTGGAGGATGCCCGACGAGGACAGCAAGATCGACCACTACGTGCTGGAGTACCGCAGGACCAACTTCGAGGGGCCCCCCCGTGCCAAGGAGGACCAGCCCTGGATGGTCATCGAGGGCATCAAGGGCACTGAGTACACCCTCACTGGTGAGGGCACAGGGGTGCAACCGGCCCCAGGCGGGCGCTGGGGTTGTCCCAGGCTCTGTAGGGGACACGGGGGTGGCAGTGCCCTCCTCGTGCCCCACCCTGTGACCCCGCTGTGCCCACAGGGCTGAAGTTTGACATGAAGTACATGAATTTTCGGGTGCGGGCGTGTAACAAGGCGGTGGCGGGCGAGTTCTCCGAGCCGGTCACTTTGGAGACCAGAGGTGTGTCCGGGGTGGGTGGCAGGTGCCCGTGTGTCCCTGTGCCACCCCTGTGGGGTGGTGGCCAGGCAGGGGGAGCCGCGGCACTGCTGACGGGGGCTGTCCCCAGCGTTCATGTTCCGGCTGGATGCCAGCACGTGCCACCAGAACCTGCGGGTGGAGGAGCTGAGCGTGGAGTGGGACGCCACGGGCGGGAAGGTGCAGGACGTCAAGGCCCGCGAGAAGGATGGCAAGGGCAGGACGGCCTCCCCTGCCAACTCCCCTGCCAGGTAACGCCACCCCCGGGCCCCCCAGCACGGCCCCTGGGCCTGGCAGTGCCAACCCTGCCCTGTCCCTGTGTGCCAGGGTGGTGCAGTCGCCCAAGAGGATGTCCCTGGGCCGCGGGGGCCGCGACCGATTCACCGCAGAGTCCTACACGGTGCTGGGTGAGAGGGGCACCCGGGGGTGTGGGGTTTGGGCAATGGGGGTGTGGGTTTGGGCACTCAGGGGAGTGGGGTTTGGCATCCAGGGGTGTGAGGTTTGGGCAATGGGGGTGTGGGGTTTGGGCACCCAGGGGAGTGGGGTTTGAGCACCCAGGGGTGTGGGGTTTGGGCACCCAGGGGAGTGGGGGTTTGGGCACCCAGGGGTGTGGAGGGCTGGGCCTCCAGGGGAGTGGGGATTTGGGCACCCAGGGGTGTGGGGTTTGAGCACCCAGGGGTGTGGGGTTTGGGCACCCAGGGGAGTGGGGTTTGAGCACCCAGGGGTGTGGGGTTTGGGCACCCAGGGGTGTGAGGGTTTGGGACACGCAGGGATGTGGGTGAGGAGGGGGCACAGAGGGAACAGGCCGCGAGGGGCGATGCAGGGGGGGCAGGGGGCACCGGTGGCAGAGCGGGGACAGGACGGGGCACAGGGCACGCCGCGGGCACCCCGGGCAGAGCCGTGGCCGTGCCCCAGGGGACACCCTGATCGACGGGGACGAGCACTACTGGGAGGTGCGCTACGACCGCGACAGCAAAGCCTTCGGCGTGGGCGTGGCCTACCGCAGCCTGGGCAAGTTCGACCAGCTGGGCAAGACCTCGGCGTCCTGGTGCCTGCACCTCAACAACTGGCTGCAGGTCAGCTTCAGCGCCAAGCACAACAACAAGGCCAAGGCGCTCGACGTGCCCGTGCCCGACTGCATCGGCGTGCACTGCAACTTCCACGAAGGTGGGGCTGGGCTGGGGCTGGGGCTGGCACCTCCCTGGGCATTGGCACCTCCATGGGCACCACTGTGGGCATTGCCACCACGTGGACACCACCATGGATTTTGTCACTGCCATGGCCACCACCATGGCCATTGGCACCTCCATGGGCATTGGCACCTCCATGGACACCTCCATGGGCATTGTCACTGCCATGGGCATTGGCACCTCCATGGACACCTCCATGGGCATTGTCACTGCCATGGGCATTGGCACCTCCATGGACACCTCCATGGGCATTGTCACTGCCATGGGCATTGGCACCTCCATGGCCACCACTGTGGGCATTGCCACCACGTGGACACCACCATGGGTTTTGTCACTGCCATGGCCACCACCATGGCCATTGGCACCTCCATGGGCATTGGCACCTCCGTGGCCACCACTGTGGGCATTGGCCCCTCCCTGGGTATTGTCACCTCCATGGGCATCTCCCTGGGCATTGGCAACTCCATGGGCACCTCCATGGGCGTTGTCACTGCTATGGCCACCACCATGGCCATTGTCATCTCTGTGGCCACCACTGTGGGCATTGGCACCTCCCTGGGCATTGGCACCTCCATGGGCATCTCCCTGGGCATTGGCACCTCAATGGGCACCACCATGGGCGTTGGCACCACCATGGGCATTGCCACCACCGTGGACACCAGTGTGGACATTGCCACCGCCATGGCCATTGTCACCTCCATGGCCATTGTCACCTCTGTGGGCACCAGCATGTCCATACTCCAGCATGGACACCGGTGTCCACCATTGTCACCACCACAACCATTGTCTGCACCATGGCCATTGTCACCACCTTGGCCATTGTCACCTCCATGGCCATTGTCACCTCCATGGGCACCAGCATGTCCGTACTCCAGCACGGACACCAACATCCATCACTGTCACCACCATGGCCATTGTCACCACCACGGCCATTGTGACCACCATGGCCATTGTCACCACCATGGCCATTGTGACCACTGTGGCCATTGTCACCGCCATGGGCTCTGTCACCACCATGGCCATTGTCACCACCATGGCCATTGTGACCACTGTGGCCATTGTCACCACCACGGGCACTGTGCCGGGGCTGTGCCCGCCCCGTGCCCACCTGTGCCCCCATTCCCACAGGTTTCCTGTCCTTCTACAACGCCCGGACCAAGCAGCTGCTCCACACCTTCAAGGCCAAGTTCTCTCAGCCGGTGCTGCCGGCCTTCATGGTAAGGGAGGGGCAGGTCTGGGGGTCCCGGGGGGCTGCCAGCGCTGGGTTCAGCCCCCTGAGCCCCCTCTGTGTCCCCAGGTGTGGTGTGGCAGCTTCCAGGTGACATCAGGCTTGCAGGTGCCCAGCGCCGTGCGGTGCCTCCAGAAGCGCAACAGCACCGCCAGCAGCTCCAGCCTGCCCTGAGCCCGGGCACAGCACTGAATGTACCCCCAGCCCCACACCCCCTGCAGGGCTCTGCCACCCCCGGGGTGCCCACGGCCCCCCCACTCCGTGCCCCCCGTGTCGCCGGGGCTCGTTGTTGCCCCCCCCACCCAGCACCGAGAGCTGCTTCTGGCCTGGAGAATAAATTGGGATGTAGGTGTGACCTGGCCGTGGATGGGGGCACAGGGCGCAGTTTGGGGTCCCTGGGACACCCCCGCGGTGCCAGGAGCAGGGGTGGGGCTGGGTGGGCACAGGGTTCTTTATTTACAGTGCCCCCCTCTAACATGAGGGGGTTCCCTCCCCAGTGTCACCCCAGGCCAGGGGACACTGGGGACAGCTTTCCCTGAGGGTGAGGGGGTCCCACTGCCCCTGCTGGCTGCTGGCACAGAGTGGGGGCCAGCGGGACCCCCCCAGAGTGTCCCCATCACTGAGCCTGGCGCAGCTGCAGCTTCTTCTGCAGCTCCCTGAGCAGCTCCTGCGTACTCCCTGTGCCGGGGGGGGGGATGGAGCTGTGAGCACCTGGCAGAGAATCCCCCTGCCCCCCCCCACCCCCCAGGACCCCCCCGCTCCTCCCCATTGCCCCCCGAGCCGGTGGCAGGACCCAGTGTCCCCATGCTGGCACCCCCCGTGCCCCCATTGTGCCCCCTCACTGTGCTCGGGGGGGTGACAGCGGGGTGACAGGGGTCCCCTCCCCTGCCCGCCCCCTCCCCGCAGTCCCGAGCGGCCTCACCGGGGTCGTTCATGTAGATCTGCTCCTCGGGCACCAGCCCCAGCCCGGGGGGGCCTCTGCGCCTCCTCAGGGCCGGCCCGAGCGCGGCCGCAGCCGGGGGGGGGCTCCCCTCCATCGGCACGAACTCTGGAGCACAGCCAGGGGTGGTCACGGACCCTCCGTCTGCAGCCGACACCCCCCGACCCCTCTGAGCCCCCTCAGACCCCTCTGAGTGCCCCAGACCCCTTTGAACCCACTCTGAGCACCCCCAGACCCCTCTGAGCCCCCTCAGACCCCTCTGAGCGCCCCAGACCTCTCAGAGTGTCTCCAGACCCCTTTGAGCCCCCTCAGACCCCTCTGAGCACCCCCAGACCCCTCTAAGCCCCCCCAGACCCCTCTGAGCCCTCACAGACCCCTCAGAGTGCCCCCAGACCCCCCTGAGCCCCCTCAGACCCCTGTGAGCTCCCTCAGACCCCTCAGAGTGCCCCCAGACCCCTATAAGCCCCCTCAGACCCCCCTAAACCCTCCCAGACCCCTATAAGCCCCCTCAGACCCCCCTAAACCCTCCCAGAACCCTCTGAGCCCTCCCAGACCCCTGTGAGCCCCCCCCCCAACTCTCCAGACCCCCCGAGTACCCCCAGACACCTCCCTCTCCCCCCAGCCTCCCCTGGCTGCTCCCGACACCCCAATAGTGACCCCCAGCCCCCTCCCCCGAGCCCCCCAGCCCCGGTGCCCACCCAGCTGGGCGCTGTACTCGGGCTCCAGGGGCTGCAGCCTGCCCTTGCTGCGGCGCACGAAGAACTGCGCCACCTCTGCCAGCGACGAGCAGCGGTGCTGGGGACACGCGCGGCGTCACTCGGGGACCCCCCCGCGCCCCCCATTCCCTGCCTGGGGGGGTCCCACCCCCTTGGCTGCAGCCCTTTGGGGTGTCCCAGTCTCTTGGGGGTTCCCAGGGGTCCCAAAGCTGAGGGGTTCCCTGTCCCTTCTTTTGGGGGTCCCAGTTCCCAGGAATCCCAAAGCTGAGGGGTTCCCTGTCTTTTCTTTTGGGGTTCCCTGTCCCTTCTTTTGGGGGTCCCAGTTCCCAGGGGTCCCAAAGCTGAGGGGTTCCCTGTCTTTTCTTTTGGGGTTCCCTGTCTCTTCTTTTGGGTGTCCCAGTTCCCAGGGGTCCCAAAGCTGAGGGGTTCCCTGTCTTTTCTTTTGGGGTTCCCTGTCTCTTCTTTTGGGGGTCGCAATTCCCAGGGATCCCAAAGCTGAGGGGTTCCCTGTCCCTTCTTTTGGGGGTCCCAGTTCCTTTTGGGAGCCCCAATCCCCTGGGGACCCCTTGGTCCCACCCTTGGGTGTTCCCGGGAGTCCCGGGGGGTGCCCACCCTTGGGGTGTCACAGCCCACACGGTGCCAGTCCCTTGGGTGACCCCAAGGGTCCCACCCCGGGGGCTCAGGGGGGTGCCCGGGGTGGGGGTCCCTGTCCCCAGGACCAGCCCCGCCCTGTCCCGTGTCACTCACCGGGGTCTCCACGTCGATGACGTAGCCCTGGTCCTCTCTCTTCACCCTGTAGTGCCTCAGCAGCGCTGTCCTGCGGGGGGGCTCCCTCAGGGGCTGGGGACCCCCCCCTTGTGGGGCACTCGCGGGACACCCCTCGCAAAGGGGACCCTTCCCCTGGGGGCCACCAAGGGGTCTCCCCTCACCCTGGGAACCCCCCGCCCCATGGGGACCCTCACCCTGCATTGAGCCCCTCCCCCTTGGGGACACCCCCCACGCCCCCCGGTGTCCCCTGGCACGGACCCGTCCAGCTCCTGCCGCGTGGTGACCGAGACGCCCTGGCCGTGTCCCCCGGGCCGCAGCAGCAGGTTCCCCCTGCCCACGCTCTGCTCCAGCAGCCGCTCGGCCTCGGCACGCGTCACCTGGAAAAAACAGCTGGGGACCCTGGGGACCCCCCCCCCACTGTCACCGCCAGCCCTGCCCTGTCACCGCCGGCCACACTGGGCCACCCCCAGTTGGGCCATGCTGGTCCCCAGTGAGGATTGGAACCCCCCCGCCAGCCCCCGACCCCCCGACTCACGGCTCGGAGGGGCTGGGGGACACGGGGGTGGTCGGGGACACGGGGGTGGTCGGCGACACTGGAGTGGTCGGGGACACGGGGGTGGTCGGCGACACTGGAGTGGTCGGGGACACTGGAGTGGTCGGGGACACGGGGGTGGTCGGCGACACGGGGGTGTCCCTGTGCTCCTGCTCCTCCCGCAGAGCCTGCAGGAGCTGGAAGTTGTGTCCGGGCAGCAGCGCCAGGTCCTGGGGAATCTTCATCTGCGGGGGGACACGGGGTGGTGGCACTGAGAGGTCCCTGTCACCCCGCGACCCCCGGGCGGCGCCCCGTGCCCACCTTGGCCATGGTCAGGATGAATCCCCGCCACATCTCCTGCTTCTCCCAGCTCTCTGTCTGCCAGAGGATACAGGGACATGAGGGTGGCCTGTCCCCTGTCCCTTGTGCCCCCCAGAGGTCTCTGCAGCCCCCTAAGCCTGGCCCCAAATCCCGTAGCCCCCCATCCCTGTGCATCCCCTATACCCCAAAGTCCTTCCCCATCTGCCCTCCAGTCCCCCCAGTCTCAAAATCCTGTCCCCTCTGTGTCCCTAAATCCTTCCCAGTGCCCCCCCTGCAGTCCCTGTCCCAAAACCCAGCCCCCTTGTCCCCCCAGTCCTGAAACCCCCTCCAGGTACCCCCATAGCTCCCGGGTACCCCCAGCCCCGTGGCTGCCCCTCACCTTCATTGTCACCTCTTGTCCCCTCAGCTTGAGGACGAGCACCCCACCCTCGGCCTGCACGGTCACCAGCTCGCCCAGGTCCAGCAGCTCCAGGGGCTGGGGGCACCCAAGGGTGGGACCCCCGGCCCAGGGACACGAGCACGTCAGGCCTCAGCCCCCCCGGGCCACCCCCACCTCAGCCAGGGTCCCCCCAGTGTCACCTGAAGGTCCCATCCTCGGGGGGCCCTTGCCCAGGGGGTTTTATGGGGAGGGGTCCCCAATCCTGGGGGGTTTCACCAAACAGGTCCCAGCTCGGGGATGGGGCACAGGGGTCCCACCCTGAGGGGATCCTGCCCCAGGGGCGTCACTGGGGCCCGGACAGGAGGGGGGGGGTCCCAATCTTGGGGGTCCCAGGCCCAGCAGATCCCAGAGGTCCCGGCCTGGGGGAGCCCCCCCAGTTCCACCCAAAGGTTCTTGTCCTGGAGGTCCCACCCTGAGGGGTCCCAGCCCGGGGGTGTCTCCAGCCTCGGGGGGTCCCACGGGGGTCCCGGCCCGGAGAAACCCCCCGGGTCCGGCCAGGACAGCCCGCGCGGGGGTCCCAGTCCCGGGGGTCGTGCCCGGAGGAGCCCCGGTACCTCGTGGTCCTGGGGCCCCGTGTAGAAGGCGAGTTTGAGCCCCAGCAGCCCGGCCCAGACCCTCCGGTAGCCCTGCGGGGAGGGACGGGCTCAGCTCCGCACTGGCACCGGCACCGGGAACCGGGAAACGGCACCGGGAACAGGGAAATGGCACCGGGAACTGGGAAACGGCACCGGGAACAGGGAAATGGCACCGGGAACTGGGAAACGGCATCGGGAACCGGGAAACGGCACCGGGGACAGGGAAATTGCACCGGGAGCCGGGAAACGGCACCGGGAACCGGGAAACGGCACCGGGGACAGGGAAATGGCACCGGGAGCCGGCACCGGCACCAGAAACCGGGAACCAGGCAGTGGGAATCAGGCACCGGGAACCGGGAACTGAGAACCGGCACCGGGCTCCTCAGGGAACGCAGCCGGTGGCCCCGGGCGGCTGAGGGGACACGGGGAGTCGGTCCCGGGGTGGGGTAGTGCCTGGAAGTGCCGGGAGCGGTCCCGGGAATCGGTCCGGGGTACCCGAGGGTCGCTCTTGGCGCTCGGTTCCGGGGAGTCCCAGGTGTTGGTGCTGGGGCGTGCCGGGGTCGGTCCCGGGGGTACCGGGTCGGTCCCGGCGGTGTCGCCCACCTGATCCCGCGGCCCCCACTTGTCCACGAAGCCCTCGTAGTAGTGCCGGGCCCAGGGCCGCGTCCCCCGGGGCAGCGGCACCGGCCGCTCCATCTCCGCCACCGCGCAGGAGCCACCGCAGTTCCCGGCACCGGCCCCGCCCGGGCCGGGGCGAAGGGCGGCGGGCGGGCGTCCCGGCCGGGCCGGGGGATCCCCGGTGCAGGGCTGAGCCCCCGTGTCCCTCCCTTCCGACGCAGCAGGTGCGGGGCTGCCCCCCCCCAGCAAGCTCCCGCTCCCACTCCCGGTGCCGGTGTCCCCCGTGCCCCTCCCCGAGGAGAAGAGCGGCGGGCGGGGGTCGCTGCCGGGCTGGGGGTCCGTGACCGGCGCGGGGCTGAGCCCCCCCTGTCCCCCGCCCGGTGTGGCAGGTGCGGGGGCGAATCCACCAGGTTCCTGCCTGTCCCCTCGCCCGGTTCCGGTGTCCCCCCCCTCCCCGGGGCCGGAGCGAGGGGCGGCGGGCGGGGGTCCCGCCGGGAGGGGGGGGTCCGTGTCTCAGTGCGGGGCTGAGTCCCCGTGTCCCCCCCCCGCCCGGTGCTGCAGGTGCGGGGCTGTGTCCCCCCCCCCCGGTGCCGGTGTCCCCTCACCCCCCCGGGCGGGGCGGGGCGCCCGGGGCCGCCCCATCACGTGTCGCCGCCGCCGCCGCCGCGCGCACCGGGGGGAGGCGGGAGCGGCGGGAGCGGCGGGAGCGGAGCATGGCAGGTACCGGGGGGGGGGGCGGGGGCGCACCGGGCACCGGCTCCGGGAACGGGGAACTGGGAACGGGGATCTGGGAACTGGGAACGGGGAATCGGACACGCACCGGGCACCGGGCGCGCACCGGGATCGCGCGCACCGGGCGCGCACCGGGCACCGAACACGTAGCGAGCACGCGCGCACCGGGCACGCACCGGGCTCCCGGTACCAGACGCGCACCAGGAGCGCACCGGGAACCGGACACGCGCGCACGGACACGCGCCCCGGCCGGGGACACGCACCGGTCACTCGCCCCCAACCCCCCCCCCCCGCGCCCCCGGGGCACGCGCGTGCACCTGCCCGAGCGCGCGCCCGCGGGACCTCGCTGGGGACACCCCGGGACACCCCGGGACACCCCGGGACACCCCGGGACACCCCGGGACAGCCCTGGGGCAGGAGCGGAGCGCAGCGGGGGCGGGGCGGGGGCACCTCTCCCCCCCGGGGACCTGTCGTGTGTCACCCCCGGCCCCCCCCCCCGCAGCCCTCTGGGCTCAGAGCGGGCTCTGGGGACCTGCTGGGCCAGAGGAGATTCAGCCCCGTGTCCCCCGACCATGTCCCCGTGTCCCCCAGCCGTGTTCGGGTTCCCCAGCCGCGTCCCTCAGCTGTGTCCCCACGTCCCCATGTCCCTCAGCCCGTTCCTGTACCCACCAGCCGTGTCCCCGTGCCCGCAGTCCTGTATTGTCACACTCCTGTGTCCTCACCCCCATCTCCCATCCCCGAGTCCTCCTCCAGCCCCTCCATGTCCCTGTGTCCCCTCCGTGCTTGTGTCCCCATGTCCACCTCTTCCCGTCCCCACGTCCCTGTGCATCCCTGTCCCCGTGTCCCCATCCGCAGGCAGAAACCATGGGGGGGGACCCAAGGGTGCTCTGGGGGGACACCCAGGGGTGCTGTCACACGCTGTCCCCCCCTCCCCGCAGCGCTGGCCGCTGCCTCCCCCGGCGGGGACGAGTGTCTGGAGGAGGATGAGGATGAGCTGGAGCCGGGGCTGGACGAGGCGGAGGCCGAGGCGGAGGCCGGGAGCGGCGCGAAGGCGGCGGGGGCGGCCCGGGGAGCCGTTCTGACCCGCAGGGGCATCACCCTGAGGGTCCTGCTCCGAGACGGGCTCCTGGAGCCGGGCAGAGGCGTCCTGTCCATCTACTACCTGGTGAGCCTGGGGACACGGCACGGGGACAGGGGACAGGGCACGGGGACAGGGGACAGGGCATGGGGACACGGGAGAGGGATGGGGACAGGGGATGGGGACAGGGGACACGGGAGAGGGGTGGGGACAGGGGATGGGGACAGGGGACAGGGCACGGGGACAGGGGATGGGGACAGGGGGAGAGGGATGGGGAACTGAGAATACAGATGGGGACAGGGGACAGGGCATGGGGACACGGGATGGGGACAGGGGGAGAGGGATGGGGAACTGAGAATACAGATGGAGACAGGGGAGATGGATGGGGACAGGGGAGAGGGGATGGGGACAGGGAACAGGTGATGGGGACAGGGCAAAGGGATGGGGACTGAGAATAGGGATGGGGACAGGGGAGGGGGATGGGGACTGGGAATAGGGATGGGGACAAGAAACAGAGATAGGGCAGGACACATGGGACAGGGAAAAGGACGGGAAACGGGACACAGGATGAGGACGGGGGATGTGGGATGAGACACAGATGGCGAACGTGGGACAGCGATGGGGCTGAGGGAGAAGTGATGGGGACAAGGGGACGTGACTCCTGCCACTGTCCCCAGGGCAAGAAGTTCGTGGGGGACCTGGGCTCGGACGGGACGATCACGTGGCAGGAGACGGGGCAGGTGTTCAACTCCCCGAGCGCCTGGGCCACGCACTGCAAGCGCCTGGTGAACCCCGCCAAGAAGTCGGGCTGCGGCTGGGCGTCCGTGCGCTACAAGGGCCAGAAGCTGGACCAGTACAAGGCCGCCTGGCTGCGCAAGCACCAGCCCAACGTGCCACCCCCCGAGGAGGTGGGACCGGGGTCACCTCCCCGTGGCACCCCCAGGGAAGGGGGCGAGGTGGGTGCCAGCCCCGTCTGCTCGCAGAGCTTGGCCAGCGAGGGCGAGGAGGAGGAGCTGCCCGAGGATGAGGAGGAGGAAGCGGCGAGGGAGGGCCGGGTGGCGATGCCGGAGCCAGCGGCTCCCAAAAAGCCGGAGGAGAGGAGCAAGAAGCAGCAGGGCAAGAGCCTGGCGGAGCCGGCGGGGACGGGTGAGCTGCCGTGGGGGTGCCGGGGGTCCCGGGCAGCCCGGCCGCGGTGACGGGACCCTGTCCTTGGCAGATGCCGGCACTGCAGGGAAAAGGCTGGAGGTGAAACCCCGGGTGCCCGTCCGCTACTGCACCCTGGGCACCCGCGACTCGGCCAGGTAGGGGACACCGGGACCCCGGGGCGCAGCAGGGCCGGGGACAGCGGTGGCAGCGGGGCTGTGCCTCTTCCAGGAACCCCCAGACCCTGGTGGAGGTGACGTCCTTTGCCGCCATCAACAAATTCCAGCCCTTCAACGTGGCCATCTCCAGCAACGTCCTCCTGCTCCTGGTGCGTCCCCTCCCCAGGCTGGGACATCGCTGATGGCACTGGGGACACCTGCAGCGAGCGGGGTGTCCCTCGTGTCATCGTTTTAGTGCTAAACCGTCGATTTTAACCTTTTCCTTTAGGATTTCCACAGCCACCTGACGCGGAGCGAAGTGGTGGGGTACCTGGGGGGGCGGTGGGACACCAACACCCAGTGTAGGTGGGGTTTGGGGGGGTGGGGGTGGCTCTGCCGTGGGCCGGGGGTGTCACCCAGCCCTGTGTCCCCGCAGTGCTGACGGTGCTTCGAGCCTTCCCGTGCCGGACCCGCCTGGGCGATGCCGAAGCCGCGGGCGCTGTGGAGGAGGAGGTGAGGGGGTTGATCCAGCCTGGGGAGCGGGCAGGGGGCTCTGGAGGGCCTGGACCCACGGTTTGTACCCCCCCCCCAGATCTGCCAGAGCCTGTTCCTGCGGGGGCTGTCGCTGGTGGGGTGGTACCACAGCCACCCCTTCGGGCCCGCGCTGCCGTCCCTGCACGACATCGACGCGCAGATGGATTATCAGCTCAAGCTGCAGGGCAGCGGCAACGGCTTCCAGCCCTGCCTGGGGCTCATCTGCGGTACGTGCCCGCGGCCCGGGGCTCCCAGGGGGCTGGGGCTGCTGTCACCCCCCCCCGTGCCAGCCCCCTCTGTCCCCACAGGGCCCTTCTACCACGGCAACCCCGGCGTGGAGTCCAAAATCGCGCCCTTCTGGGTGATGCCGCCGCCAGAGGTAAGTGGGGGAGAATCTGGGGAGGGGTTCCCCCCACCCGGCGCCCTCGGGTGCCCCCCAGGGTGGTGTCAGGTCCCAGAGCTGTGGAGTGACCCCTGCCTGGCTCCCCCACCCTCCAGCAACGGCCCAACGACTACGGGATCCCCATGGACGTGGAGGTCACCTACATCCAGGACGGGTTCCTCACCAACGACGTCGTGCAGGAGATGGTGAGAGAGGGGTGGGGGCCCCCTAAACCCCCTGAGCCCATTGGGGGCAGGCTGGCACCCCACCACTTGTCCCCATCCTGCCCTTAGCCCTGGTGATGGTGGCAGTCCACCGAGGTCTCGGTGCCACGGGTTTGGGGTCCCCCTGGCTGGCTTTGGGGCACCCCCAGGGCCTGCAGCCCCTCTGTCCCCCTCCCCAGACGCTGCTGGTGGAGTTCTATAAGGGAGCCCCTGACCTGGTGAAGTTCCAGGAGCTGTGGAGTCAGGATCAGACCTACCTGGACAAGCTGAAGGTGGGAAGGGCTGGGAGGGCTTTGGTGGGGCACCCATTCCCTGTGCTGGAATGAAGTGGGGTTCCCCCCCCTGCAGGGCTCCCTGGCCTCCCGCACCCCCAAAGACCAGAGCTTCACCCACGTCCTGGAGCAGATCTTCAGCCTCCTCAAGCTCAGCGGGTGAGGGCCCGGGGCCCCTCGAGTCGGACCAGGCGCCTCCCGCAGCCCGGGCGGGGCTCGCAGCCCCGGGGCTCAGCCGGACCCGGCGCGGGGCAGCTCCCGGAGCTCCCCGCGACCCCGCCGGGCCCGCCCTGCCCCGGGGGCGGCCGTGCCGGTGGGGGAGTCTGTGGGTCAGTGGTTTGTGGAAGTGGTAGTTTGATTAAAGAGCAGTTCCTGAGAGGCGGCTCTGCTGGCTGGGGACATCCTGCCATGCCCTGGACTAAGGGGATGTGTAAGGGAATTCCTCCCTGCGAGAGTGGGCAGGCTCTGGCACAGGGTGCCCAGAGCAGCTGGGGCTGCCCCTGGATCCCTGGCAGTGCCCAAGGCCAGGCTGGACAGGGCTTGGAGCAGCCTGGGGCAGTGGAGGTATCCCTGCCCATGACTTTCCAGGTCCCATCCAATCCGAACCATTCCCTGATTCCACGACGCAGCCGTTAGAAAGAAGAAAACATTTAATACTTTCATTCAGAGATACAAGTCAAGAATTGTGGGTCATCAATTTTTTCCCCCTAAAAACCAGGAGAAACCATTACAAAAAAACAAACAAACAAAAAGATCTAGCGAGGTGTCCCAGCTGACAGAACGCGTTTCAATCCACCTGAGCGGGAGCCGGTGTCCCCGGGACGTGACCCTGGTCCCACCGGGGAGGGGACACCCCAGGACTCCGGTCCCTTGGGCTCCCTGCCCTGCTGGGAGCAGGGGGGGCTGCCCTGTGCCCCCCCTGGGGCCGGGGTCACTGCTCGGGGCGTGGGGGTCAGACACACGTGGACATGCACGGACCAAATCCTTACAGAGAAGGGGATCAGGAGCCGGGAGCAGCAGGGACAGGGGTGCTGCAGCACAGCCCTGCACAGAGCTGGGGCTCACAGAGCAGGGCTGGGGCTCGTCCCAGCCCCACCAGGGGAAAAACCCACTTTTGTAGCAAGGAAAACCACGGAGCCCAGCAAGCGCTGGGGCGAGTGCTGCCCTGCTGCCCCATGCCGAGCCCGTCCCCACCTCCTGGCCAGGAAAAGCACAGCTCAGGGAGAAGGGGTGGCAGAAGTGACACTGAGATGAACCATCCCTGTTCCCAGCAATCCAGGGGCACAGGGGGTGTGTTGCCCCCCAGGGAGGGTGATGTGGGCAGGGTGGGGGCGCAGGGAAGGCACGTGAGGGCCAGCTGAGCTCCAGCTGCAGGAGGATCCCCGGGAAGGGGGAATGGGCAGAGCCCTGGGCAGAGGAGCCACGACCTCTGCTCCACCACAGAGACACCCCGGGCGGTGGCCCAGTTCCAGATGATCCTCCAGGTGTGACCGACTTGGGAGAGTTTGTAGCAGGAAAAGCCTGAGGTCCAGGAATAAAACACGGGCAGAAGGAGCAGCCCCACCTGCTGAGCTGAGAGGGGTTGGGCTCTGTGGGGAGGGGGCCAGGCAGGAGGGGACATCCCATCCAGGATGGACAGGGATGGCTCCAAACCCCAGGCAGGGCTCAGCACCTGCCCTGCAGGGCTGCTTTAGTGTTCACTGGGTGTTTTAGTGTTGCTGTGCTCCAGCTCCCCTCCCCTGATCCCTCTGGGATCCCTCTGGAGATCCGTGGGGACAGGGGCAGCGAGGGTGGGGCTGGGGATGCCCTGCCCCGGGGCCGTGTGTCCAGGACACAGCCCAGTCTCATCCGTGTGTCCAGGACACATCCCAGCTCTGTCACCTGCCTGATCCGTGTGTCCAGGACACATCCCAGCTCTGTCACCTGCCTGATCCGTGTGTCCAGGACACATCCCAGCTCTGTCACCTGCCTGATCCGTGTGTCCAGGACACATCCCAGCTCTGTCACCTGCCTGATCCGTGTGTCCAGGACACATCCCGGCTCTCCCACCTGCCTCATCCGGGCGCTGGACCCAAAGGGAAGACGGGAATTGGGGAGGGACAGGGACAGGGACAAGGACAGGGCAGTGCCGGTGGCACGGCCAGGGCTGGGGGCGCACAAAGTACCGAAGTTCAAGCACCAGAAGGACAAAGGAAAAAAAAAAACAAAAAAAACAAAAAACCAACAAATTCACGGGGGGAAGGGGCCGTGGGACCCTTCTGGTTTGTTCCCTGGTAGCGCCTGGCCCCGAGGTGAGGCGGGGAGGGCGAGGATGGAGCTGGAATGGAGCTCGGGACACTCGGGGCGGAGCGGCGCCGTCTCACTGAGGTAGCGGGACCAGCACTTCCACGTAGTTGAGCGGGAAGAAGCCGGACTGGCCGTGGATCATCCCCTCGTACCAGTTCTCGTCGATCTGGTTCGTCAGGGTGATGATGTCGCCCTCCTTGAAGCCCAGCTCGCCGTCGTTCTCGGGCTCGAAGTCGTAGAGGGCTTTGCAGCAGGGCTGGTCCAGGGGGGCTGCGGGGACAGCGGGGACACGTCAGCAGGACCCCACACAGCCCTGCCCTGGCACCGGGGATTCCTGCCACGGCCTCTGCGTCCCGCCTGGACTGGCAGGGCTGGCTCCAGTGGCCCTTCACTGCTCCCTGCAGTTCCTCTGCTCCCCGCTCCTGTCCCAGCACAGATCTGCCTCCAACAGCCCTGTGCTGCTCCTGCCTGCACTTCTGCATTCCAGCCTCAGCGGGATCACTGACAGCCACGTTATCCCCTGCCCTGAACCTCGGTGGTGGGGTTGGACATGGAGGGGGACTCTGGAGGGGTCACCCCACACCTGAGGGTGACAGGAGGGACAGGACAGCAGCTGCCTCCCTGGTCACGGGGCTTCAAATCCATGAGCAGCCCCTCAAAACTCAGGAGAAGCCCGAAATCTCATTCATTCCCCCAGCTCAGTTCCAGGATTTAAGCATCACCTTTTGGCTTCAAAGGGATTTTCTGTGGGATTTCCTGCTGCTCATTCTGTGTGCTCACATTTTGGGACTCAGCTCTGGAGCTGGGAGAATCCCAGCGGAAAGGGACAGAGCTAAGAGAGATCTCCAGGGCCTCCCCACTGTGCTGGGGCTCTCCCAGCCAGGGCAAGGGAATGGCAGCAAGGGCACATCCAGCTGCTGAATATCCCTGGAAGTGTCCCAGGCCAGGTTGGACAGGGCTTGGAGCAGCCTGGGACAGTGGGAGGTGCCCCTGCCCATGGCAGGGGGTGGAATGAGATGGTCTTGAAGGTCCCTCCCAACCCAAACCATTCCATGATTCCAGGACCCACAGCAAGGGAGGGCCCAGCATGAGAAGAGCACTCAGAAATCACCACAAGCAGCAGCCAGACATCGATGGGTTTGAGAGAACTCCCCAAATCACCAGGCTGGTCCCACCACCTGCTCCAGGCTCCTTCCCAGCACAACAGCTCCAAGCCCCAGCCCAGCCCAGGCATCCCAAGGTCCTGCAGGAGGAACCACGGACCCCACATCACCCCACAACCCCTCTGGGGCCCAGCTCGGACCACACCCCACAAACTCCATGAGCTGAGGTTCTGCCTCCTCCCTCCAGCCTTCCACAGGGACACGGGGAGCAAGAGTGGGAGACATCCAGGCTGGGTGCTTGTAAGGACAGGGAAATCCTTGAGGTGTCTGATGTCTCATGGGAAAGCAGCTGATCCTGACGGATCAGGACACGCCTGCGTGCTGGGAGCTGCTGCAGCTCCTCCAGGTGAGCCAGGCTCCGCTTTTGGGGGTGGAAAATCCCACTGGAGCGTGGCTGGGTTAATTCAGGGCTCAGGCTCAGCACGGAGGGATGAGCAGCTCCAAGGAGCAGCAGCAGCAGCAGGGAGGAGCAGCCAGGAGGGATGGGGAGGAGGAGGCCACACACGGAGCAGTGCAGAGGGAGGAAACTCACGGATACTCCTGACGGAGGCCCGGGACGGCTTGTCCGACCGGAAAGAGGCGGAAGCTGCTTCCAAACAAAAGAGAGACATGCTTAAACCAACGGGAACGGGAGACAGGGACAGGCAGGGCCCAGGGGGATCTGTTAGGAGAAACAGCAGGGTCCCCATGCTGTTAGGAACCTGACGGGATCAGGGAGGGAGGGAGGGATGCAGCGGGATGGAAGACAAGGAGGGAGGGAGAGAGGCAGGAAGGGAGGGAGGGAGGGAGGCTTCAGTTTTCCTGTCTGGCACTGGCAGCGAGAGGCCCAGGCTGGAGACCCCTCTGGCACATCCCCAAAGCCAACACAGCAAAGGCTCCTGGGTCCCAGGAGAAAAGAGCCCGATCTAGAGGCATTCCTGACGTTTTCCGGAGCCACAGGCTTGTGCAGGAGCATCCAGCACAGCAGGAACATCCTGTGCAGGCAGAGCAGCTGCCCTCCTTCCCTGGGAGGCTGCTCCAGAGGCACCAGTGAACACCTGGGACGACGTTACCTGAGACTTTGGGGGTGGGGTTGCAGGAGAAGCCCCCGTTGGACTGGTCAGTCTCCCTGAAGTCGTACGTCTCCCTGGGCTTGGGTTTGTATTCCCGCTTGGGACGTGAGGAGGCCTCCCTCATCCTGGGACAGGGAAAAGAAACGTGGAAAAGTGCCATGAGGAATGGAACAGGATGGGATCAACACGGTGTTTATCCTCCTGGGGGGCTGCACAGGGCAGGAAGGGGTTTGGAGACAGGGATTTGCACAAGTCCCTGTGCTGGAGCCTTTGGAAGGTGGGGCTTTCCCAGGGTTTGGGATCTGCCCTTCGAGAGGGCTCACACATCCCAGGGTTTGCTATGGAATGCTCAGGAATTCAGGCCAGCAGAGGACACTCGTGCTGTAGTTTGAAAGCTCAGACTTGGCAGGGTCCTCCCAGCTCCTCCCAATTCAGAGCAGGCACGGGATCCACTCTGCAGTTTCTCCCAGGAGGGAAGAGCAGCAGGGCAGCACAGCTCTCCAGAGTGGGGAGGCTGAGGAAGGAGAGGTGGGACAAGCCTTCCTCAGCCAGGATTTGGGCTGGACACCCAACTAAATTCAAATCCCACCTGGAACAGCCACAGGAATTGGCTTTTTCAAGGCCAGGTTGGACAGGGCTCAGAGCAACCTGGGGTAGTGGAAGGTGTCCCTGCTCCATGAGCCCCAAGATCCCTTCCAGCCCCATCCATTGTGGGACTCTGGGATTCCAAGGGGGACTCAGGTGTTTCCAGAGGTTTCCAGGGAACACCCTGGGACTCACCTGCGCTTGAGCTTCTCGGCCAGCTCGTCCAGGATCTGCACGGCCTGCCTGTGGTAATCCAGCTGGGCATCCACCAGGGCTGACAGCTGGCTCACCTGCTCGATCTGGGCAACACGGGGCTGGCATCAGCACCTGCTCCCAGCTGGGCACTCCTGCACTGCCCTGGGGCAGCCGTGGGGAGCCCAGGAGGAGCTTTGGGATCCGGCTGAGACGGTGCAGGACAGAGCCCATTTCCTGCCACTCTGGGTTTGCCAGCTGGGAAATGTTTCCCAAACCCTTCCCAGCTGTGTTAGCTCCCAAGCTGATCCCCTCACCAACCCAAGAGGAGCATGTTTAGTGCCAGGCCAAGAGCTGGGTCAGGGGCTAAACAAAGGCCTGTCCCTCAGATCTGGGCTTTCCCACAGCAGAATCACACTTGGGAAGAGAGGAGTGGAAATCAGTGTGTAATCAGTGCCTCCCTCAGGAGATCCCACCCCAGGGACACAGAACCCCCCCAGCTCTGCTCTCCCACACTCACATCTGTCTCCAGGAGGTTGTGCATGCTGGTCTCTGCCACTTCCTTGGACTCCTCAAACTTCTCCATGGCCTGCCGGAGCTCCTCGTCGGGGATCTTGCCCTGTCGCTTCTTCTTGTAGTCGAAGTCCAGGCGCCTCCCTTCCAGCTTCTTGAGATGGTGCTGGGGGAGGATGGAGAGAACAGGGAAGAGGGAAAAGCCAGAGGCTTGGGAGGGCAGCTCCAGTTACAGGCTGAGTTCACTGGTGTCAGAAACCTGATCTCCTGTGGCTCCCACCTTTGCTCCAGGTGGGAGAGAGGCCCTGGGGTGTGATGAGGGAATGATTCCAGACCCTTTCCACTGAGGAAAAGGCTGCAGAGCAGCCCAGGTCTGCTCCCCACAAAGCTTTTTGGGAAGGTGAAGAACTGTCCTGCTCCTTTCAGCTCCCCAGGAGCTGCAGGGATCTCTGGACAGCAGGAGTGTGGGTTCTGGGCACTGCACTCCTGGATCTTAGGGCAGGGATGTTTAAAGTAGCCCCATGGAAATGGGTAGAGACAGGCACTGAGGCAGCACTTGGTGGTTGTTTCACCCAGGACAGCACTGACAGTGAAAACTCCCTCAGGAGACTGGCCTGGGAAACTGGAGGTCAGGATGGATCCTGTTACAAGGCACACAGGAGCTGCTGAGCTCCTTGTTCTCCCAGTGAGACCCCAGAGGGCTCCTTGGGATGCTGAGTAGAGACCTGAGGGGAGCTTGCTCGGAGCTTGGAGCCCAAATTTATCCCATCTGGGAGCTCACAGCACTAAGAACCCAATTCAGCAAGCCCAGAAGGGGGGTTGGGATGTATTCCCATGGCACCCTCCATCAGACATGGCAAATGGAGAACCATTCCAACCTGCATGCAGCCTTTTGGGCTGCTCAGGAGCAGCAGGAGCAGCGCTGAGCAGGGAGGAAATACCAGAGAGTCTGGAGGGAGAAAACACACACAGTGCAGGGAATTCCTGCCAGCCCCTGGTTCCCAGCACTCCAGAGCAGGCAGCTCTGTTCCCCAACAGCCAAAGAGCCCAGAGAGCAGGGAGATGAGGAGAGAAAACCATGGGGGAGTTTACCTGGATCTCTTTCAGGTCCTTGTCACACAGGTTCTGCAGGGGATCAATGAAGTTCTGTTTGACCTCGATGTCCAGCGAGTCCTTCACCTCCGCCAGGCGTTTCATGGATTCGCCGGCGTCGAGGAGCGCGTCCCCTGCAGGGAAAGGGAGAGGGAGAAGGGAATTAAACAGAGCCTGAGGCCCAGGGACCTGCCTCAGCTCTCTTCCTTCTTCCTTCTCAGCAGGAAGCCCTTGTGGGTCCCAGAATTGTGGAGTGGTTTGGGTTGGAAGGACCCTAAAGCCCATCCAGTCCCACTGTCCCAGGTTGCTCCAAGCTGGCCTTGGACAGTCCCAGAGTTCAAAGTCACTCACTGAAACCTGTTCAGTTCCATCCTTTTCTAAGGCTCTGGCCACTCTGACACTTAAGCCAGCAAAGCATATTCAGTGCTTGCTTTTTAGTGCAGAGGAAACATTTAGAGATGAAATTATTCCTGTGCAGCTTTGGCAAAACAACGATTTCAGCAGTGCAGGAACACAGGAAAATACATGAGTGAGAGAGAGGGCCAAGGGAAAATATCTCTCCATTGTCCAGCTGGAAAAATCAATAGACCAGAAGTGTTATTTCACTTGTAATATCTCTGAAAAACCTGGAAGGGAGGGATGGAGTCCTCAATGCTGCTTTAAGGAGGCCATTAAGGAAATAGAGTTCGGTGTGCTCTCCTAAAAGCTTCCTTCCCTTGCTCTCCTCAGTCCCTGTGAGCCAGGATTGATGCAGAGCTCTGAGCTGGCCAGGGAGGATCTCCAAAATCCTCTGTCAGTCCCAAAAGCAGCCAGAGGTTTTTAATTTTCCTGAGGCAAGGCAGCTCCTCCCTGCCCTGGCAGGGCCAGCTGTGCTGCCAGGGGGCCATCACGTGCGCTGGCCGAGGTCCCAGGGGATTAAAACTGATGTCACCAAAAGGCTTCACCCCCTCCTCCCTGCCAGTCACACGTGGCTCCAAGGAACAGCCAGAAGATTTCTTGGCTTCAGCCTCCCAATGGAATCACAGCAAGGTTTGGGTTGGAAGGGATCCTTAAGAGCTCTGTGGAACTCCCAATTTTGCTCGATCCCGTTCCTGCTTCGCTGCTCAGTTTAGAGGGAAGTTTTTATTTTATGTGCAAATTTATCTCAGTGTTTAATAAGAAAGTGGATTGAGATCCAGGATATCTGGGATCACAGAATAACAGAATGGTTTGGGATGGAAGGAGCTTAAAGCTCATCCAGTCCCACTTTCCACTATCCCAGGCTGCTCCAGCCTGGCCTTGGACACTTCCAGGGATTCAGGGGCAGCTGCAGCTGCTCTGGGCACCCTGTGCCAGGGCCTCACCCTCCTCACAGGCAGGGATTTTTTCCAATATCCCATCTAAAGCTCCTCTCTTTCCCTCGGAATCTGCTCACTCTGGAAGCTTCTGATCCCCTTTTAAGCCCCACACACTGTTCAGTGCCACAAAGTTCACCCAAACCCTTCCAGAATTCAGAGTGCCACCTCAGAAATGAATCAGGAGCCTGCCCCACTCCCCCTCCACAGTCCTGGGGGGCACTCACCAAAGTTGGAATCCTCTCCCAGCTCCTTCCCATAGCGGATCATGCACTCCCCCAGCAGCCCCTCGGACTGGGGGTAGCCGGGGTTCTTCACCTGCCCGCGGATCTTGGACATCGTGTTGAGCATGGTGAGCTTGGCTCTGGAAGCTGCCACACAAACACCTCAGCCTCTGCCACCTCTGCATTCCCTGCATCCCTCAGCAGGTTTTTTTTTTCCCCCTCCCCACCCTTGCTACACCCAAAGCCAAGAGGCTCCATTGTCTCCATCCCCCAGAAATATTCCTTGCTACGAAAAAAGGTTCTTTTCCAAGACACAAAGCAAAAATAGTTCCCCACTGCTTGGTCAGGGATGGCCAGAGGAGTTTCCCCAGCCCTCCCAGGGTCCCTGGTGTGCTCTCTGGAGCAGCTGGTTGGAAGGATGCAGGGCTGACAGAGCCAGCCACCCCTTCCCAGCCCAGAAACACCACTTTTCTTGGACATTCTGAGAAAAATGGGTCCCCTTAGGGCCTCTCTGGGTCTGAGGCAAAAGCTGCATCTGTTCTGTCCCTGCTCAGCAGCCTGGATTCAGGGCAGGAGGGGCACCCAGATCTCCTCCTGATCCAAACCTGGAGCAAAAGGGGTCTCCCTGATCTCCCTGTTTCCCTGGGAAGGGGCCAGGGGAGGTGCAGGTCCTCACCTGGGTTGGGCTGGAGGTACTCTATGGTTCTGGTCAGTACTTCTGTGACCGCCTTGCTGGTCACGTCCACTTTCTGCAGGAGAGACAAGAGCCCAGTGAGGATCAGCTCAGGGATTCAGCCAATCCCACAGGAGCCACGGGGTGATTTTGGGGTTTCCTCTGGTTCCCCACTCACCTTTTCCATCTCCTTGAAGTCATCGTCTAACTTGGTCCCTTCGGCCCCTCCGACCTTCTCGCTGACCAGCTGTGGAGAAAGGACAAGGGAGGAGGATCAAGGCACTGACTGAACCTTCCCACCTCAAAGAGGAATTCCCTGGGAGAGAATGGGAACAGGGATGGTCCACACAGCACCTGCAAGAGAAAGGAGGCGGCAGGAACAGCCCAAAGCCCCTCAAAAAGACCCCACCAAAGCCCCAAACATCCCTGAGCACCCAAAGCTTGGCTCAGTCAGGATGTTCCTCACCCACCAGGAGCTCCACAGCTCCCTAAATCCCAGCCCACGGCTCCAACTCCAACGCCTGCTGGAAAAAACAAGCAGCACAAACGTCTCTCAGCTCCATTTGGAGCCAAGGACTCGGTTTCACACACAGCAAAATCCAAGTAAACAGGGAATGAACACACTGAGCTCCCAGAAAGCAGCACAGAACAGCCTGGGGAGTGCAGGGGGAGAGCACAGCCAGCACTCTGGAACTGCTGGAGCAGCTCAGGATCTGGGATAAGGGGCTGGAATTCTTTGTCAGAGATGTTTGACAAGCTGGGAAGTCGAGGCTCATTTCAGCCCCAGACCCTGACCTGCAGCATTCCCTGCCCAGGGGTGACCAGTGCCCCCAGTAACCCCCCCAAAGTGTCCTTCCCTGCAGCCCAGGCAGGGCAATGTTCCCTTCCCAGCCCCTGCACTGCCTGGGGATGCAGGACATGGGAATTGGCCAAAATTGGAATCATGGAATGGCTGAGGTTGGAAAAGAGCCCCAAGATCATGGAGTCCGACCACATTCACCTCTAACCTGTGTCCCCAAGTGCCACATCCGTGTGTTTTTTGGACTCCTCCAGGGATGGGGACTCCAGCACTGCTCTGGGCAGCTGTGCCAATGCCTGGCCACCCTTTCCATGAACAAATTTTCCCTGATTTCCAATCTAAACCGTCCCTGGTGCAACTTGAGGCTGTTTCCTCTTGTCCTGTTGTTCCCTGGGAGCAGAGCCCGACCCCCACCTGGCTCCACCCTCCTGTCAGGGAGCTGTGGGGAGCAATTAGTGATTATTTTGCCCCAAACCACAGCAAATTCCCCATCCAGACATCCAAAGTGGTCTGGGAAACCTGGCACTGGCTCCCAGGGATCCATGCCTGCCCCGGGGCATTGTCAGGATTCCTCCTGTTTGTGCTGAAAACTCCAGATCTGAAGGAACAATCGGGTTTGTTTACTCCAACATCAAATATTTGATTTTTATCGAGGCTTTCTTCCTCTGGAACACTCCTGCTCCCACGAGGATACAAAATGGGGCTGGATGTTTTCTGAGGAAGAGGGGGAGGGATCCCTTTAGGGAATTATCCAGGTTCAGAAGCACCTGGAGACACCAAACCAGCCACAGGGAAGGGAAGGGAAGGGAAGGGAAGGGAAGGGGAAGGGGAAAGGGGAAGGGGAAGGGGAAGGGGAAGGGGAAGGGGAAGGGGAAGGGGAAGGGAAGGGGAAGGGAAGGGAAGGGAAGGGAAGGGAAGGGAAGGGAAGGGAAGGGAAGGGAAGGGAAGGGAAGGGAAGGGAAGGGAAGGGAAGGGAAGGGAAGGGAAGGGAAAAGAGAGAGGAAATGAAGGAAAGCTCTCCTGGTTCACCCAGCTCTGGATTTCACTCTCCTACTTTACCCTCCAATAAGGGACATGGGACACAGCCAGAGTGAATCAGGCTGGGCAATCTCTGCTCCTTATTCCCTGCTCCCCATTCCCTGCTCCCATTCCCTGCTCCCCAATCCCTGCTCCCATTCCTTGTTCCCATTCCCTGCTCCCCAATCCCTGCTCCCATTCCCTGCTCCCCATTCCCAGCTCCCCAATCCCTGCTCCCTGCTTCCAATCCCTGCTCCTGCCCAGCCCTCGGAAGCAGCTCCAGGGGACAGATCCCATCAGCCCCAGCTGCCTGCAGATGGAGAACCCATCCGAGTGGGATTTCCTGCTTTCCTTGGACGCCTGCTCCACACCAGGGGTGCCAGCACACACCCCAGCCCCGAGCTGGCCAGGCACGCTTTTCTCTCGAGCCTGGAAAATGTCCCAGGAGCAGCTGCCAGGCCTGCCAGGACAAGCTCAGCAGGGCACAGCTCTGCCCCAGCTGCCACCCCCTGTCCCCTGCCAAGAATCTCACAGCCAGAACGGGATCCCCTCCACCAGGGTCGCACCCCCAGAAGCCTGCTCTGCTCCCTAACACACCTGGGAAGGGTGCAGCCACCCCAAGCAGTTCCAATCCCACTTTCCTCCTTTTGGGAAGCTGTAAATAACCCCTGCCAGGACTCTGCTCCGAGGGGCCAGCGTGCCAGGCTGGCAGAATCCATCCCCACAGCGATTCCGGAGGCTCCACACCCTCTGGAGAGCCCAGAGAAGAGAAGGAAGCAAAACCCCCTCATTTCCAGACTAATTTAATCCTCCTTTTGACGTCCAAGAAGTGCTGCTGCTGCCCTGCTGGGAGGGAATAATAAGATTGAGGTTCTCTCCCTGCTGGCTCTAATTAAACTGGGAGGCGTCAGCACGGGAGGAGAGGAGGAGGGACTCCATCCCCACATCCAAACCCGTCAGGAAGGGAGACAAACCAACACAGATCCCCCAGCCACGAGCCTGGAGGAGCTGTCAGCAGCTCCTGGTTTAACCTGGAGCCTCACCACGCTCAGGGAGCCGAATTTCCAAAGTGCCCCATTGTGCATCCCATCGTGCTGCCCCCAAAGGGCCTGGGAAGGATGGGAAGGGGGTGCCTGCCTTCCCCTGACCTCTCCAGGATCCATGGAAGGAAGGAAGGAAGGAAGGAAGGAAGGGTTTATCCATACATTGCTTGGCCTAAGGGAACTGGAAGGCAGTTGGAGAAATGCTGGCGCTGCAGATTCCAGCAGCCCTTCCCCCAGGAAGCAGCCATGGGGCTTTTTGGAGGATGTGCTGACAATTCTTCTGCATTTTGATTTCCTGAGCAGCCAGCAGAAAGAAGGCTTGGGATACATCCCTGTTCCCCTGGCTGGGATCTCACCTCTCCTGAGAGGAGAGGATGGCGAGAGCAGACATGGAAATGGTTAAAATCCAAACCAAACCAAACATTCCCTGGGAGTGGAAGAGCAGAACAAGTCTGGCCTCCCTGGTTTCTGGATGGGAAACATGCAAGGGGTTCACCCTGGGAGCAGCGAGAGCCGGAGCCTTTGGCCAAACACTTCCCAGAGCAAATATTGGCCCAGGGCGCTGCAGCTGGCACGGCCTGGGCAGATACAATCTGCTCCCACTTGGCTGCTCCTGGCAGATATTTCACCTGGAATTCCACCCACAGGGCCCTGCGAGGGAGGTGAGGGCTGAGGCAGCCTGTGCACGCCAGCTGAGGAGCCAGGAGCACACCCCTCACTTCCAGCTGGCTTTAATTAAAAGGACACAGCTCAAATGTGCCCCAGATAGCTCCAACCTGAGGTGGGGGTGGCAGGGAGGTGCCTCAGGTTCCTGGGAGTTCAGCAGCCAGCCGGGCTCATCACCAGGAGAGCTCATCCAGAGGGACTGGACACAGCCCCTCTCCACCCAAGGCTGCTCCAGCCATGCTCCAGAGCTTCATTTTGGAGCTCACAGGGGATTCCTTCAGATTCCTTGGCAGAGGGATTGGACACAGCCTCTCTCCACCCAAGGCTGCTCCAGCCATGCTCCACAGCTTCATTTTGGAGCTCACAGGGGATTCCTTCAGATTCCTTGGCAGGGGCGTGGGAATGGGAACAATCCCGACTTCCCCTTGTGGGGGAAGATGTCAGGAATGAAAGAGCCGTTGTTGGAATGAGCCAGGGCGGCCAGGGGAGAGGCAGGAATGGTGTGTGTGTGCATGGAGAGGGGCAAGGAGGGATGCACAGGGACTCTCCTGGCAGCTGGACTGGGGAAGGAACGTGGGAATGCTGCACAGCCGCTCGGGAGTCTGGCTGGGATGTGCCTGGGTAAATTCAGGAGCATGGAAGGTTAGGAGAGATTTTGGGAGCAGAGCTGGGCAGTCCCAAGTGAGGAATTCCTGCATCATTCCAGGTGTACAGGTGGAGAATAAATGGTGATTTTTGGGCTGCACCATCAGCAAAATCCCTGATAAACCTGGGAAGGTGCCAGGAGCCAAACTTCCCCAGCTGAGGAGCTCCTCAAAAGCTGGAGGAGGGCAAATTCCAGCACAGCCACCCTGAAGGTCTCATCTGCCCAGCTCATGGATGAGCGAGCCCAAGTCCATGTTATTCTCTGCTGATCACCAGCTTCCCCACGGGATTTCACAGACCTCATTTTGATATTTTGCTCTCCAGCCTTTAAATATTTTAAAATGGGAAATTATCCCTAATTCCCTCAGCCTTAAACAAGCAAAACACACCAAGAGAAACCCGAAAACCAGGGTTTTTTTTAAACTCACTTTCTTTTTTCCACCGCAGTCAGCCCTATTTATAACACATCAAACATTTGCCATCCTTGCAATCAAAACAGTTCCCTACAGTCGACTGAAAACCTTATTCCTGCAGACTCTGGGGTATCAAAGCCTTCCTCTTCCTCCCCTCCACCCTCCCAACAGCAAGTTCCCCTCAAGAAATACAGAAACAAACCCACAGATGAGCAAACAGAGAAGCAGCTCTACCCTGGCTCCCTTCATCCCAGCCCAGGGTGAAAAGCCAGCCCACAAACTCAGGGAAAAAGGGGTGGGAATGTTTTGAACCCCCAAAGCTCAGCACAGGAGAAGGAGTGAAGGAAATCCAGGGTTAACTGGGATTGCTGGTGCCCAGTTTAATCGTGCCCAATGGCACAGATTTGTGGGATGCTCCATAAAACCTAAATAGAGGCACCACCACCTCCCCAGCTCGGCAGGGTGTGACTCCCTGGCATTCAGCTTCATTTTGGGTCATCCCCATCATCCTGCAGAGCCAACGTGACCCTGCCCAGCTCCGTGTGTGTGTGTGAGCCTGGGAGCACAGCAAAGGGCTTCAGTCACTCAGCCAGTGGGGTTTGGCAATGGCAGGGCTGGAAAGCCCCCAAAACCTCCTGGAAAAACACACCAGCCCAGCTGCAGCACCTGGAAAAGCCTCAGGGTTCTCCTGGAGTGCCCCACATGGCTCTGCTGCCATGGAGCTCCCTGCAGAACCAGCTGGTCCTGGGAGGTGTCCTGGGCCACCACGGGATCCCAGCCCTGGGGGGATCAGCCCATCCCAGGATCCCATCTCAGGATCCCAGCCCATCCTGGGATCAGCCCATCCCAGGATCCCAGCCCTGGTGGGATCAGCCCATCCTGGGATCCCAGCCCTGATGGGCTCAGCCCAGCCCAGGATCCCATCTCAGGATCCCAGCCCATCCTGGGATCAGCCCATCCCAGGATCCCAGCCCTGGTGGGATCAGCCCATTCCGAGATCCCAGCCCCGATGGGATCAGCCCATCCCAGGATCTCAGTTCTGATGAGCTCAGCCCATCCCGGGATCCCAGCCCTGATGGGCTCAGCCCAGCCCAGGATCCCATCTCAGGATCCCATCTCAGGATCCCAGCCCATCCCAGGATCAGCCTATCCCTGGATCAAAGCTCTGATGGGATCAGCCCATCCCGAGATCCCAGCCCTGATGGGCTCAGCTCATCCCAGGACCCCATCTCAGGATCCCAGCCCATCCTGGGATCAGCCCATCCCAGGGTCCCAGCTCCAATGGGCTCAGCTCCCAGGACCCCATCTCAGGATCCCAGCCCATCCTGGGATCTGCCCATCCCAGGGTTCCAGCCCTGATGGGCTCAGCCCATCCCAGGACCCCATCTCAGGATCCCAGCCCTGATGGGCTCAGCCCATCCCAGGATCCCAGCTCCAATGGGCTCAGCCCATCCCAGGACCCCATCTCAGGATCCCAGCCCATCCCAGGACCCCATCTCAGGATCCCAGCCCATCCCAGGACCCCATCTCAGGATCCCAGCCCATCCCGGGTTCCCAGCTCCGACGGGCTCAGCCCACGGCGGGATCCCAGCCCTGGTGCCTGCCCCAGAGCAGCAGGCAGCCCGGGGTTGGGGCGAGCTGGGCACACCCTCAGCACAGCTCACACTGATCTGAGCAACTCCTGACCTACTTTGAGCAGAAGAAAACAGATCCCAGTGTTTATTGTGCAGAGCAGGGGAGGAACAATTACCTCCAGCCTTGCAAGAGGGAGGCACGTTCCCAAGTTCCCAGAGGCTGCCCCTGGATCCCTGGCAGTGTCCAAGGCCAGCTTGGACGGAGCTTGGAGCAGCCTGGGACAGTCCAAGGTGTCCCTGCCATGGCAGGGTGGGACTCTGTGACCTTCAAGGTCCCTTCCAACCCAAACCACTCTGTGGCCCTGGGATGTCTCACATCCCCTCCTGGCAAAGCAGAGGAGGAGGAACAGCAGCCAGAGCTCTCAGGCTCCAGCCCCTCTAAGCACACCCTGCTGCTGGCTCCAAATGTCATCCCTATGGATCTGACCTGCCTGGGGGGCACCTGGACACTCCACCAGCCACTCTGTTGTCTGATCTTCCAGAGAAACAGCTCCCAGGAACATTTCCACCCCGTTCCACAACCCTCAGCCTTCTCCTGCAGTTCCCTCCTTGTGTTTTTCCCACTCCCATCTTCCACGAGAGGCCAGTCCTGGCTGAGCCTTGCACCCAAGTGCTGGGGATGAGCTCCATGATGGAACCACGGAATCTCTGGCTTGGAAAAGACTCGTGCCAAGGCACTTGAGGTGCTCGGCTGCCTCCAGACACGTGCTCAGGGAAAACGTGTCTCGGAACACCCCGAGCTTCCCACCCCCTCAGCAGCTGAGACTGGGATCTCTCCCCTCCCCACAGCGCCACAGGAATTCCTTGATCTGGAGCAGGAAGGTCAGGCTGGAACAATGAACAGCTCCTTCCCTTCCCTCTGCCGAGGAGGAAAAGCTTCCCAGTGACCTCGGGTCGTAAACTTATCCTATGGAAACGGCAGGGAAGAGCTGCACAGGCGGCTTTCCAGGAGCCACCTGCCAGCCCTCCTCCTCCTCCTCCTCCTCCTCAGGATCGGGTGACTCATCTCCATCCAGCAGATGGGCTGCAGGAATGAGGACAGTGGGAATTAAAGGCAAACCCAGGACTGCAGCAGCAGCCAGCGGGGCCGGCGGCAGCGCCGGGCCAGCCAAGGGCGCTCGGAGGATGCTCTGCAATGCAGCTGCTCCTTCCTGGCTTTGGGAATTCCTCCTCTCCTGGGCTGCAGGGCAGAGCTCTGCCTTAGAGCCCTGGTTACCAAGCTCCCTGCTCACTGGGCTGATCTCTCAGCTCTTTTTTTCCAGCAGGAGACAGAGAAGGGCACAACCTTGCCCTCCCAGAGCAGGCTCATCCCAAAGGATGAAGGTTTCCATAGGAGTGTTGGAATGCTCGTGCTGGAAGGATGGGGGCACCTCCCAACAGCCATTTGCATCCTGTTTTCTCCTGTTATTAATTCTCACATGCTCTGAACCAAACCAGACACAATTTCTACTCAGCTGGGAAAAAAAAAATCATGGAATTGGGTCAAGTTCCAGGGAAAACACAAACACATGAGGAGCAGCAGCAGCTCCTCTCTCCCCTCACACACTTCCAGTGACTTCAGCAATTGAGAGGAAGTTCACTAAACTGAGGGGAAAACATGGAATATTGGCCTTGCATGCAGACTTCCTGCACAGCCTGCCCGTGTCCTATCCCAGTGAATCACAGCCTGGCTTTTCAAAGCTGCTGAGCCATCACTCCTCGGCAGCTCCACCCGGCCCCAGGACAGCAGCTCCTCGCCCTGGAGGCTTGGAGCTGCTCTGAAGCTGCTCCTGAGATGGGATAGAAAAGTGCAAAGCACTAAAAGTGCCTCCTAGGAATCGCAATCCTTGTTTTTCCCAGCTGCAAAGCTTCAGGAAGAGCAGCCTTGTCCTGCAGGCAGCATTTGGAGGGTCGGCCCACACGGTGCTCTGAGGGATTTCCCAAAAAAAACAAGGGGGAAAAGAGGGAAAGGAGGGTGTAAGACACCTGTAAACCCCTGGAAAGAACACCAAGCAGCAGAAGGGATTTCTGCTCCCTGTGAAAACCAGGAAAAACACCTCCCTGAGGCGCTGGGATCACCCAAAGTGAGGATACAGCAGGAGGCAAGAGACTGTCAGGAGCTGGGAAGGAGCCAGAAAACCTCTGGATCTGCAGGATGATGGGAGCAAGCCAGGCTGGTGGGACACAGAGAGCTGCTGGGACACGGCTCTACAGCCAGCAGGGAGATCAAAAAAGATCCAAATCTCCCCCAAAGGAAGGCAAACTCCTGCTCCTGGCATGGGCTGGGTGGGAGAGCCCCGTGCAGAGCAGGTTTCACACGGGGAGCAGGGCACAGACATCAAAGGGGACAGAAATGGCTGAGGACACTGTAAACACTCGTTTTCCTTGTTCCTTTGAATTCTAGGAAAAGCTCTGTGGCTATCAGAGCAGAGCACAGCATCCTAAGGAAGGGGAGAGTGGGAAGAGGCAACCCCAGAGTTGGATCAAACTCCTGCATCAGCTCCTCCAGAGCTCTGCACCAGGGCATTCCCACATCCCAGGGCTTCTGGCAGCTTCCAGCCCATCCAAGATGCTGCTGAATCCAATTCTTTCCTCACTGCACGCTGAGACTCATTTTGGGATGGTTCAATTGGGATAAAATCCCCTCCTCCCCCCAGCACTTGGCATCACTGTGGCCTTCCTGCCCTGCAGGCAGAGCCAGAGGTGGCCCAGAAATCCTGGGAGATGAAATTTGGGTGATGTTTTATCCCAGGCAGGCACAAAAGGCCAGAGCTTTTGCCCTTTATAACTCCCCCAGTACAATCAGGAGGAGCTTTACTGGGACAGGAGCTCCTCCAACATCTGGCACTCCGGATTTGCTGCTCCCTCAGAACCACAGACACACGTCAGCAGCAAAAAAGATGGTTCCTAATCCAGGGAAGAAAATTAGGGAAAAAAAAAAAACAACCCAGCACTTTCTCCTGTAGTGGAATTGCTTCGGGTGTAGATAATTGTTTACCCCTTTTCTGCCTTTTTCATCATGAAAGTGGGAAAATTAAGTTTAAATGTAGCTAATCTTGGGATGCCAAACCAGATTTGGTCAGGAAAGTGGTTAATAAATTATCACTGGAGAATCAAGTCTGGCCCAGCCAGGGGGTGCAGCCGGGTTTTCAGGCTCTAGGATGAATTATGAAGCATTTTCTCAATTAGGAAAAGCCCTTTAAAGCTTTAATCATGCAAATTTAACCTTCTGTCTCAAAGACAGAATTTCATTATGGAGATGTTTAACTCATCTTTTTTTTTTCCTTTGGAGCAGAAAAGCAATTTAATTAGTGACAGTACCATGAACTTTATTAATAGCCAGGCATTAGGAGATCCTAAAATTCCCAATGGCTTTAAAAGGACTGGTTCTATTAATTAGCTATTGGTGGCAATGCTGGGAAGGGGGGGGTTACAAGGCTTTTCTTGGAGGCAGGAGCAATCCAGACTCTCCTGATGGATTCTCCAGGACCTTGGGCACCTCCAGGCACTCCCAGCCCCAAAAGCAGGAGAGGAAGCTCCAGCTCTGAGTCTGGGCCAGGCACGGCCCTTTCCTGCCAGAGGAACCTTTCCTGAAAGCCACGGGCTCACTGACTGAAGGGATGGGGCTGAGGGGGACAAGAAAAGGAAATCTGTAAAAAATATATTAATTATCACTTCTATAATCACAGGGAGAGGCCAAGATGGGCTGGATCCTGCACTAAGTCCTGTCATGGAGCAGCTGAGGAAAAGGGAAGCTCTGGGATGCTGTGAGGCTTTCCCTGGGCCATGAGCTGGATCTTTCCCATCTGATCCAGGCAGGAAGGCTGGGACACAGCCATGGCACAGCTCAGAGGGAGCAGATCCACAGCAGAAGACAGGATCAGCCTCCTGCCTGCTGCCACTCCGGGCATCACATCCCAGGCTGGATTAATCCGTGCAGTTAAGGATGGGAAGGAGCAGGGACAGCGACCTCGGAGCTTTATGGAACACCAGCAGGGCTGGGATGCAGAGCTGAGTTTTCCATGTGAATGAGTTCAGCTGGAATTACACAGCCAAAACCATCTGGATTCGGGATTTCTTTGGTTTCTGGGCTTTTCAGCAGTTCTCCATCCTGCCTGGGAGGGATCCAGCAGGATCAGCCCCTCACATCCCAGCAGACACCAGGCTGGATTTTGGCACTGGGATTTCTGCAGTCTCAGGCAGGAGGAGCTGCCCTGCTCCCTCCCCATCCCCTGGAATTCCCAAAGGGATGGGGCTGGGAGCCCTGGCAAAAGGCACTGGCATATGCAGGGATGGGGGAGAGGAGGAAGAAGGAGGGAAAAAAAAAAAAAAAAGTGCTAAAGAAATGAATCAGCTTTTACAAGGCAGGCTGCCTGAGCTCATCCCCATTTTGCTCTTTCCCAGGAGGAAAGCAGTGGCAGGGAAAAGGGGGAGGAAGGATTTCCTTTTGCTCATGCAGGAACCATCCCCTGTGCAATCAGCTGGATAAATCCATGATTGCATGACGTGGATTCAGCACCACATGAGCCCCCCTGAGTCACAGATCCTGCCCTCATCCCAGATTCCCCCAGCTGCAAGCACAGGATAACACTTTCCCTGACATCAGCCACGGGAAGGGGAGCAAACAGAGCAGGATATGGAGAGCTGGACTTCCCCAGCTCTGTTTTCTGCCTCTGCCTTCCAGGAATCAGAGCTCCTGTTACTCTCAGAGCCCAATGGCTGCAAAAAAAAAAAAACCTTACAGTGGGGAGAAAATCAATTTATAGGAAACTCTGGAGAGAAACAATCCTGGAAAAATGAAACCTGCTTGGTTCTGGGGCTGCTCAGCTCCAACAATGATTGACCAGCAATGCAGGGACAGGGTTTTGATGTAAATCACCCTGGAAAAAGGAGAAGGAATCCACAGGAAAATATCCTGGCTGCAGGAGGATGTGGCAGAGGCACCTCTGTGAGTGTCCAGTCAGCATTAGCCAGCCCTGAAGGGATGCACTGGCATCTCATCCCTGTCTCCAAGAGGTTTGGGGACACTCAGCCTCTGCTTTCCACCTGCCACACGTGGAATTGTGGAATGGGTGAGGTTGGAAAAGAGCTTTAAGGCCACTGAGTCCAGCCCAGCACCAGGTTCACATCCTTGGGGACAACCATGTCCCCAAGTGCCACATCCACATGGCTCTTGAACACTTCAGGGATGGGGACTCCACCACTGCCCTGGGCAGGCTGTTCCAACCCCTGACAACCTTTTCCATGGAAAAAAAAAAGCATTAATATCAAATTTCAGCCTCACTGAGGCCGTTTCCTCCCTCCTGTCACTTGTTCCCTGGCAGACTGAGCCCTGTCCCCTTCCAGGGAGCTGTGGAGAGGAATGAGGTCTCCCCTGAGCCTCCTTTTCCCTGTGGATCTGCAAACACATCAGCAGAACAGCCCTTCCCAGTGCCAGCAGAGCTGCAGGGAGCCAGGGCAGGATGCTCTGGGATGGATCCTGGCTGGAAGCAGAGCTGGAGGATGTCATCCCAGCAAATTCAGCTTTCCCCCAGCCTCAAGAGCAGATGAAAGACAAACCCAGGAGCTGCAGGAGAATCCAGCCCAGGTTAATGTTAATACAGAAACATCAAGTGCTGTGGGACAGAGGTTGGCAGGAGGCTCCAGGCTGGCAGGCATCAGCAAAATCCCTCGACTTCCCAGTCCAAATTCCCATGTACAGATAAGGAGCTTAGAGCCTGATGCTGCCAAATCCCTCCCACAGGAATTCCCTGCTCCCCCCTTTGCTCACAGGGTGCTGAGGCCCTGGCACAGCTCCCCAAAGATGCTGTGGCTGCCCCATGCCTGGAAGTGTCCAAGGCTCAGAGCACTCTGGGATAGTGGAAGGTGTCCCTGCCCATGGATTAAGGTCCCTTCCAACCCAAACCATCCCAAAGACACCTCCTGCCTCCAAGAGAGGCCAGTGGGAGCAGGGCTGAGTTAATATCAAAAAAAAAAAAAAAAAAAAAAAAAAAAAAAAAAAAAAAAAAAAAAAAAAAAAAAAAGAGGAAAAAAAAAAGGAGCTTTTGAAAGGTTCATCCGGGAAAGGGAAGGAAAATCCCACACGTGAAAGCAGAGCACAAAATCACTGCAGAGAGAACCTCGGCTGAGGAGGGAAGAAAGGAAACCCAGGGAGAAGTGAAGGAAATCCCAGTTCAGCAGCACCAAGAGCAATGACCACAAAGATCAAAAAAAAAAAAAAAGGGGAAATGCCCTCCCTGCCAGCTGCACCCTGTCCCCTCAGTGTCACACACGCTCTGGGAGCACATTCCCGTGCCTCAGCTTGGAGCAGCACCTGGAGGAAGCTCCCAGGGCAGGGAAAGCTTTCCCTGCTGGCCCAGGGAGCTTGGCAAGGTCCTGCTGGACTGAGCTGCCTGTCCCAGGCTCTGGAGCACATCCCAGGCCAGGCAAGGAGCAAGGGGCTATTTATGGTCTAAAATACCTCTGGAAGCTTTGGGAGCTGTCATCAAACTCAGGGAGATGTGTGTGTGTGTCAAGGGCCACTGAGATTTAATTAGCACTTGCCTTTTCTCCTTCTGGAAAATGGCTCTGGGTGTGGAGGAGGAGGTGGCTGGGCTGTGGCTTGGGCCAGCACGAGCTCCTGAGCCCAGGCAGGCCTGGCAGGGTTTAGGCTCAGCTCACACAGGCTTTGGGAGCACGTTAATCCAGTTTGGAATGGCAGCAGCACCCAGGGCTGAACCCCAGCCTGGTTGGGGTTGGAAGGGACCTTCAATCCCATCCTGTCCCAGCCCTGCCACGACAGGGACACCTTCCACTGTCCCAGGCTGCTCCAAGCCCTGTCCCACCTGGCCTTGGGCACTGCCAGGGGGTGGAAGGAGATGAGCTCTGAGGTCTCCTCCATCCCAAACCCTGCTGGGGCTGTGCTGGGAATCCCAGGGCTCACAAACCCATCCCTGCATCCCCCTGTGCCCAGAGAGCTCCTGGGCTGCTCCTGCTGCCAGCTGAGCGTGACCCAGGCAGGACACCCAGGATCCCTCCAGGCCTGGTGCTGCTCCCCATCCCTGCTGACACCCCCAGCATTCCCTCGGGATCCCCCCAGAGCAGCAGCCAGTCCTGCCCACTGCCTGGGAAGAGCTGCAGGATTTTAGGATTTCCATCAGTTTGTACAAAACCCAAACGGTGCAAAGGAAGCTGTTTCTGCACCAGAAGGTCCCTGTGAATTCCAGGCTGGATGAAACCTTGGACCAGGCAGGCAGGGACTTCCCACCCTGTTCCCAGCTCCAAGCTGCCGCTGTTTCTCCCCCTTCCTCAGGATGTTTCCTCCAGCTTTCTTTATTTTTTTTAGGGAACAGTTTGCTGTGAACAGGCAGAACCTGTTCTGGACACACTCAGAGCTGTTCCCCATCTGCAGCATTTGCCAGCACGACTCAGATTTTTTTTTTTTTTTTTTTTTTTTTCCAGGATACTCCAGGCTCTCTCCTGCGTGTGGGCGCACGGCTGCCTCACCCAGGGGAGACGTGGGCTTGGAGGAATCACATGGATGAGACCCATGAGCCAAGCCCTGCTCCCTCTGGATCCTGGACAGGGATCCCAAACCCTTTGGGGTCCCTGCAGACCCCGCTCCTGGCTCCGTTTGCCTTCAATGAACGTGGAACAAAACGTCACATTTTAGGAAAGATCTTCCACATGTTGGGCTTTGGCAGCGTCTGATGGTTTGAAGGGAGCCAAAAAATAACTAATCCTCCCCTCCTTCAGCCAAGGGCTGAGTGGGACCAGAGGGGAGAAAAGGGGGAAAGGGAAAGAAGGGAGGAAGAGACAAAAAAATGGCCAAACTGGAACCAGTGACTCCCAGTTTCCAGTCAGAGCATCTCTAAGTCATGGACACCTCTGTCCCTGTCCCTGGAGCACTGCAGGGGGTGGCAGCACCTCTGGAAAAATTTGTAATTCCTCCAAAAAATGGTTTAAAATGATATTTTTGGGCTTAGGAATGTGTTAGTCCTGAGTCACTGAGGGGTTTTCACCTCCTGACAGCACCACAGCACATCCAGGCCAGCAAAATCCTCCCACTCCGAGTCCCCAGCACGACTTTTCCCCATGGAAGTTGTGAAAAAACACCACAAAAACCACCCCACGATGGGTTTAGTGGGAAAGGGGGTGGAGGATGACTTCAGGAATTTGTTCTTTTGCTTTGCTGGGTAAATAAAATGGATTTGGGGAAACAGAGCCAAGGAAGAAGGCGACACACGTCGCACACAGGGGTGGGATGAGCTGAAAGGGTTTTAAACTCAAGTGATGGAAAACACGATCCGTGTTCCAAATTTATCTGGAATTTCAACCAGGGGCAGGAAAGCAGCAGCAGAGGGGGATTTGTGATTCCTGAACCGTTCCCAAAATGCATTAACAAAATTGTGAACGGGAATCGACGGGAAGGAGAATTCTGGTGGGGGGGTGGGAATGGCCACCCCTCATTTGAGGGAGAGGGGAAAAAAAAGCGTTTCTGAACCTTCTTTGAGGCACAATCCCACATGGAATCGTGGAAGGGATCGTGGAATATCCCATTCCACTGTCCCGGCTGCTCCAAGCCCGGCCTCGGGCACTTCCAGGGCTGGGAAATTCGGGGCAAGAGCTCCGAGGACACGCGAACTCCTCGATCCTGGCTGCAATTCCCGAACCTCCGGAGCTTTTCCCGAATTTCCCCCGCCGATCCCCCCCGGGAAAAGCGGGAAGCGGGAGCTTCCCGAGGCCGGGGTTACCGGGGCCGCTGCTCCCGGGGCTTCCCGCTCCGGCTCTCCCGGCCGCTTTAGGGATCCCGGTTGTCCGGGAAGGGGGAAGCACCCGCCGTGACCCCCGTGGTGTCACCGGGCCCGCACCCTCCGCTCCCCGCCGGAGGAGTTTCCCCCGCGGTGCCACCGGGAGAGCGGCTCCCCCAAAGCGGGCCCCCACCCCCGCGGGTCCCAGCTCCGCTCACGGCCCGCACCGAGCCCCGGGATCACACTGAGAACCGGGAGATACGAGCCCGGGATAGCGGGGGGTGCCAGGCTGGACACCGCGGGGGTACCGGGGGATGCCCGGCGGGCCCAGCACCGGGATGCCCGGAGGGGATAACGGCGGGGAGCGGGCACCGCCGGGGCAGCAGCGGCCGGGACGGGTTCTCCGAACCGGTAAGGGAAGAGCGGCCTCCCCGGAGCCCAACGGCGGCGGGAACGGGCGCGGGGGTGCCGGTGTCTCACCTGGGTCGCTTTGTAGAACTGCTTCTTCAGCCCCGCCACCGACATGGTGCCGGTGCCGGTGCCTGGCCCGGTGGCGGCGGGGGCCCGGTCTGCGGGCGGCGGGACCTGGTGCGGGGGCGGCGGGAGCCTCGGGAGCCTCAGGACGCTCCGCCCGTCCCAGCCCGGCCCGGCCCGTCCCCGCCGCCGCTTCCGCCGCCGCCCGGCCCCGCCCCCGGCCGCCACCACCGAGCGGCCCGGCCGGAGCGCCGCGCGGTGCCAGCGCGCCCCCTGCCGGCCGGGCGGAACCGCCCGCGGGTCGCGACTGAGCGGCGAGTAGAGTCGTTCTGTCGCGACACGCGGGACGGGCGGTCACGTTGGGAGATGACGGTGGCGCAGCAGGGTCTTTCTGCTGAGGGACCCAGCACCGCCCGCGGGGAACGGGCCGCGTGTGCGACACGGGGACAACCGTGCCGGGACCCCCGCCATAGGCCTGGGGGGGAAATGGGGCGACAGACACTCCAAATGGAAAACTACGACTCCCAGCATCCCTCGCGACAGCGGCTGCGCCTGCGTCTCGCAGCGGCGCGCTAATTGGCCGCCGGCCCCGCCGCCATTTCGCGCGTTGGCTCAATGCCCGTAGTGGCGCGAGGCGCGGCAGTGCTGGCTCCGCCCCCTTCGCCCGGTGCTGCCGACAGGCCCCTCCGACCCGCCGCGGCACCGGCCCGCCGCAGCCCCGTTCCCTCCCGGTGAGCGGGCAGGCCTCGGGCCCAGGCGCAGGGGCCCAGCGGCGCCCCGCCGGCCCTCTACAAAACCACCCAATCAGCGCCCGCAGCGCGCCAGACCGACAGCTCCCTCCGCCAATCAGCGGCGCTGGCGGCGGCAGCCAATCGAAAGGCGAGACGCAGAGGGGGAGGGCGGCTGGGCGGGTCACGTGGGGCGCGCTCAGCCAATCAGCGCCGCGGGACGCGGGGTCGCCCCGGCTCCCGCCAAGTACGAGCGGGACGGGCCGGGCGGGACCGGGCCCGGAGCGGCGGGGGCTGCGCGGGCCGGGCCGCCTCAGGGTCGGCCGCCGCCGCCCGGCACCGCCGCGAGCCGTGCTGGCCGCCGGCACAGGTAGGGCCGAGCCGGGGAGGGTGGGGGGTGTTGCGGCGCGGCCGGGGCGCGAGGTGTTTCCGGCGGCGGTTGGGCCGCGGGGTGCGCGGGGCCTGCCCGGGGTAACAAAGGAGGTGCCGGAGCTGCCGCCGCGCCCCGGGGTTGGGCCCGGGCCCGCCCGGCTGCATCACTCGTGGAGTCGCGGACCGGTTTGGGTGGGGAGGGATCTGAAAGCCCGTCCCATCCCACCCCTGCCGCGGGCAGGGACGCCTTCCACCGCCCCGGGGTGCTGCAGCCCGGCCCTGGGCACTGCCAGGCAGCCAGGGGCAGCCCCAGCTGCTCTGGGCACCCTGTGCCAGGGCCTGCCCACCCTCCCAGGGAGGAATTTCCTCCTCAACATCTCCTTGGGTGCTGGCACAGGCTCCTGGGGACGTTCCTGCTCAGCCCAGCGAGGGGGACACCGCGGCTGCTGGCACCCGGTGGGTCGGGGGTTCCTTTGGCTTGGGGGTGGCAGTGGCACCCCTTTGTCCTCCCTCACCGGCCCCGGGAGAGCTGCTGGGCTCTGCCTCAGCTGTCTCAGAGAAGCAGCAGCTCGCTGGGAGCAGCCACGGGTGCTGATTTGTTGTTTTCTCCCGTAGCCATGGAGTGCAGAGACAAAGCTGCCGTTCCTCCACGGAAGCTCGTCCAAGGTAAGGGAGTGTCTCTCATCCTGCACAGTTTTAGCACATTAAGAACATCTCAGACGTGATTTTATGAAATACTTTGGCTTGGCTGTGATTAAGCCATCTCTAAGTGGCTTATCTCAATCTTATTCTTACAAATGAATAAATCCCTTTGACACTCCCTGGCTCTAACCTGGTGGTGTTGTTGCAGCTCGGCTGCCCTTCAAGCGCCTCAATCCCGTGCCAAAGGAAAAACTCGATGTGAATCCAGAAGTCAAAAAAGTCAAGAGCTCCCCGAGTGCTTTTGTTCCAAGCAAGGATCCCTCCCTGGATGCCTCAGGTGGCTCCCTGGACGACGTGGAGAACGACTGCCAGCTGGGCTCCGACGGGAATTTGCCTCCAAAACTCGTGAACGGAAAGGGTCCATTGGACCATTTTATCCAGAAAAACCCAGGGGGTGACACGAGTGACCCTGGGGATGTTCCTGACCTCTCCAGGGGCTCTGGCCACAGACTCGGGGATGGCACGGGGCAGGAGGATGTGGATTCTAGAGCTGCTGTGAGCAATGGCACCATAGGAAAGGAGCTGAGCTGCCTGAGCTCCTCGCAGAGCAGCCCAGCAGGTGCCTCCGTGCAGACTGAGGGGCCCTGTGCAGCTGCAGCCAAGGCAGAGCAGGATTCAGGAGCTGGGAGCCAGCCACGCTCTGGCCTCACAGCCTGCAAGGACGTGGCAGGCAGGAAGGGCACTCAGGGCGAACTGAAGGATGTGCTCTTTGAGGGGAAGGTGCCCGTGGTGCTGCTGGAGGACATCATGACCCTGAAATCCCCCCAGGTGGCCTCTCTGGACGGCAGCGCCGCGTCGGAGAGCGAGGCCCTGGAGTCGTCCCACGAGGGAGACTCGGGACTGACCAACTCCTCACTGAGCTCTGGGAGCTCACCCGAGCTCCTGGCACAGAGCAAGGGCAGCACCAGCCCTCTGGCTGCCTCCACACCTGCCAGGAAGGTTGGTCTGCTCTGCTTTGGGGTGGAAGTTGCTGTGGTGCAATGTTTGGGTTCCTGGCATTGTGGGGAAGAGGGTGAGTGGGGCAGTGAGGAGTGTAGGAAAGGTGGTGGTGGTTAATTAGTGGATTGTTGCCCTTTTGGAGTCTTTAAATGCTGCAGCTCAAGGATTTGATCCTCCCTGGTTCTGGCTGCTGCTGTATTTACATTTCTTTAATGAAATGCCCACTTGGGACTTGGTGTTTTGGGAGCAGCAGCCCAGAGCAGTTTTGTGCTTCAGGAGTTTTTTCCCAAGCTCTGTTTTATCCTCCTCTGAGCTGCTGGGATTCCTGTGAGGATGTTCCCCCAGCACAGCCACTGCAGATGCTTTTCCAGCTCTCAATTTTTCTGCAGCTGCCATGGAAAAGCCCTGGCACAGATTTCCCAGAGCAGCTGTCCTGCCTCTTCCCTGGCAGTGCCCGAGGCCAGGCTGGGAGGGGTTTGGAGCAGCCTGGCACAGTGGAACGTGCCCCATGGCAGGGCTGGCACTGGATGGGCTCTAAGGTCCCTCCCAACCCAAAGCATTCTGTCATTCCATGAAAAACCTCTGCATGAGGGGGTTTTTGGTCACCTGAGTCTCAGTTTAGCAGCTCTGCTTCAGCAGGAGGCCCCCAAACATTGATTTTTGGGGCAGTTTGGACGGAGAAGCTTCCAAGGGCAGCAGCACCACAGGGATGGTTCTCCCAGTCCTTTTGTTGTGTTTATCAAGTCAAGTGATCAATTCTTCCTCTCTTAAAACTCCCAGTCTTCCATCTCTAAAATAAACAGACACACTCAAGCAGGCATGAAGTATTTCCAGTGTGGCAGAACAGAAAGCACTCCTGGTGTAATCCAGTACTGCCAGTGGGGCTGGGTTTGCTCATGTGCTGCTCCCCAAAATGAGGGTGTTGCACCCCAAGCTGTGCAGCTGGGAGTCCTGGCAGTTTTGTTTTCCTGGGAGGAAGCAGCTCTGAGGAGCTGAAGCCCTCAGTTGACAGAACTCCTGTTTTATGTCAGCTAAATATAGAAAATAAAGCAGTTGGGCTGTGTTAGCCTGTTAATCACAATTTAAATGTGATGCTGTGAGTGGCAGGAGGAGGAGGGGGGGGATCCAGTCAATCAAGTCACAGTGTGCTGAAATATTGACAGTCTTTAACCAGTCTATGAACAATGATCTTATGCATAAACCACCTTTTTCTTCCCCCCCAATAAATAAAAGAAAAATGACAAGTGTGCCCTGTTTGGAATTTAGGGTCAGTGAGCTGTTACTGGTGGAAGATCAAGTGGACTGTGATGACAAGAAGAAACAGTGTTAAAATGTGGAAAACAGTCCTTGTATTCATAAAGTTACAGCTAAATATCACAGCAAGATAGGTGGAGGCCAAAAAAAAAACCCAAACAACCCCAAGTTTAGCTGGAAGGAAGTGAGTTTGCCATTTTGAAATGTCCCCTGTGGTTCAGAGCAGCTCCCCTGGGTGCTGTGCATGTGGTGTTCCCTTGCTGAGGGGTCCAGAGGGGTTTGTTCATGGGAGCAGGAGCCCTGGGGTGGATCCAGGCTGGGATGGGAATGGGGAGATTGGAAATTCCTGAGCTGTGTCCTCATCCCCTGCTCTGGGGGAATTTGGAGTGACTGGATGTGATCTGCAGGAGCAGCCTGATGTCACTCAGGCTGGAAAGGCAGGACCAGGATCTCCTCTAAAATCTTGCATTTTGTAATTCCAGGTACCTCAGAAATTCCACAGAAGTTCAGCAGAGAAGGAGAAGCTGAGATTGCAAAGAGTAAGGCATTTCCCTGACACCCAAACCTCCCCTGAGGAGCCAGCAAAGGCCTTTGCCTTTTATCTCAGCCCAGCTGGAACATCTCTTTTGCCATTTTTCCTCACCCTGAGGAGTGTGGAAGAACCTTTAATGCAGGCAGTTAAAGTGCTTGGCTCTTTCCAAAGCTCCTGAACAGAGCCCTGGCTGCATCTGAGGCTCTTGGGGAAGAAATCAGAAACAGTGAAGCCCCAAAATTGAGGTTCTGTTTTTATGAATACACGAGGCAAGCGGGGCACTGTGTCTGTGGCTTCCCAGAGAATGTCACCACTGGATGCCACCACTGGGAATGCTCAAGCTCCAGGTTCTGTTTGCTTGGATGCAGCTCCTCAGCAAACTCTGCTCCCTCATTCTGCTGCCACTCATGGAATGCTGGATGTAGAGGAGGCTGGAGGGTCACTGGAGTTTCCAGCAGTCAGTGCTGCACAAATGAGATTTTTGGGGTTGTTTTATCTGCCCCTGGGAAGGTTTGTGCTCAGGAATTCTGTGCCTCTCAGTGGCTTGTTTATAAACTTGTGTGTTTTATGTAAGTTGTAGCTCTAAAGCTTTTCAGCTTTTCCCAGTGCCCCATATAGAATTCCAATCTGTTGTTTTCCCTTCTATAGCTGTGTTAAAAATAGCAGGGATGGGAGGGAGAGAGGAGAATGGAAGCTAAAATTGATGCTGGGAATGAACCAGACCCACCAGTGAGCTGTCAGCTTCACACCAGCTTCCCAGCACCCAGCACATTCCATGACTCAGGCTGACAGTGTTGTTTCCTTGCCATTGGCACCATTTGGCTGTTGGTGGCTTTCTGCAGTTATTTGTGTTGTGACACTGCTCAGGAAGCCTTGATGTTGACAAGGAGAGATGTGAAATCAATAAAAGAAAACTGAAAATACCCAGGGAGGAGTTGGAGTGTCTGGGCACAGGCAGATCCTCCTTTCCTGGTGACATCACCAAGCGCCTGCAGCACAGAAAAGCTTTTTCTCTTTAATTTGACATTTTCCTCCTTTGTGTCAGCAGAGCCATGGTGAGAATTGCAGTTGTTTTGGGAGGAAACACCATAAAAGGCAACACTTCCAATAAAATCTTCCCCCCACTGTCCCCAGAGTGCTCCTTGAACAAACTCAGGGCGCTGGTGATGTCTGATGATCTAAAATGGAAGAAAACAAGGGATAAACTCCACAGTCTGGGGTTTGGAGACTTTATTCCCTGAGATCATGGAATATCCCAGCGTGGGGGGGACCCATGAGGATCATCAAAGTGATTTCTGTGATAGTGGAAACCATCAGAAAATCCTTGTGGGTTTCTGATGTCAAATCAGCTCAAATTCACTTGTGGAAGTGACACCACTGTAGCCCTATGATGACACCAAAGCATGAAAAGCTTTGCTCAGGAGGAAATATTTTGGAAAGAATCTGAAATCTCTTATTAAATAAGGGAATAATTACGATTTTTTAATTCCCATCTAATTTTCCATAATGCTACAGTGGTAATGAAGATGACTCAATACAAAGCTTTCTTTGATGCTTAGAGAAATGAAAATACCTTTTTTTTTTTTTTTTTTTTTTTTTTTTGCTAAGGGAAAAGAATAATTAAAGCTTTCAGAGAGGCAGCACAAGGAAGCTCAGCTGGCTGCTGAGGCACCAGGGGGCTGTGGATGTGCTCCCACCTGCTTTCCTGGGAAGGATGAGGGTCCCTCCCATTCCAGGATATTTTGTGATGCTGCAGGTCAAGCACTGGGTGGGTCCAGCTTCCTCTTTGAGCCACGAAATGCTGATTTTCACCAGGGCTTTGGGACCACAAAGCTGCAGTTCCCTGAGTGTCCCCTTTGTGCCCCAGGATCAGGAGCGTGCGGACAAGCTCCAGAAGCTGCAGGCAGAGAGGGAGGAGAAGGGGAGGCTGAAGGAAGAGGCAAAAGCTGCGAAAGAACGAGCCAAGGAGGAGGCAAAGAAGAGGAAAGAGGAAGAGAAAGAGTTGAAAGAGAAAGAAAGGAGGGAAAAGAAAGAAAAGGAAGAGAAGGAGAAAGCTGAGAAGCTGCGAGTGAAGGAGGAGAAGCGCAAGGAGAGGCAGGAGGCTTTGGAGTGAGTGCCTGGGCTTGTGCAGCTCCTGGGGGTCCCTGTGCTGATTTCCATCCCCACTTTCCCTGCCCTCCTGCTCCAGCAGCACGGGCCTGGGGTCAGGGGGTGGCTCTGAAATGCTTGAGGGACTCTGTGGCCCTGTCCCAGCAGTGCCTTCTGCTGTCCTGCTGCCCTGAGCTTCCCCTCCTCACCTGGCTCACTTGGGCTCTTTGTTGAGGAAGTTACCTGTGATTTGGTAATCCCTGAAATGTCCTGGCACCAAGAGAAACTTGAGGCAGCCTATTAACTTGAAATGGGTCAATATTTGCTCTAGAAGGAATGAACAAAGTCTTCTCTGCACTTAACCGAGCGTGGTTCTTGCCTGGATTGACAGATGATCCTCGTGGTGGGGCCTGGGGCTTCCCACCTCAGTGCAAATAAACCCTCCCTGCTGGGTGACAATTCACGTGATCTTTGTTTTCAAGGGCAAAACTTGAGGAGAAGAGAAAGAAAGAAGAGGAGAAACGGTTAAAGGAAGAAGAAAAGGTAAAAATGCTTTCTCTGGTTTGTCTCCAAATTCTTTCTGGGGTGAAATGCTGTTGGTGGAGCAGGTGCCTTTGGGTGCAGCCTGTCCCCCCTGACCTACCGAGGCTGCTCCATGCAGATTTTACCTGTTACTTTCACACCTGTTGGTTCCTTTGCTTTTCCCCTCTCAGGTGTTTTCTGTGTGTGTTTCTGAATGCCCACAAGTGAACTCTCCCCTGGCAATATGACACTGGAGCCCTGCTTGTGGCAGGGAGGACCATGAGTGCTCCTCTTGAGTCACAGGAGCTGGTGACTGCCTGACCTTTGCTTTGTGCCTCGTTGCATTTGAAGTTGAGTCATGCATGAGCTCACCTGGAATTCCAAAGCTTTGTCCCATCTCAGATTGGCATTTGGGTTCTCGTTTCAGCGCATCAATGCACAGAAAGCAGAGATCACCAGGTTCTTCCAGAAACCAAAGACTCCACAAGCCCCCAAGGTGAGGGATTGCTGTGCCTGAGTGTTGGTCTCTCACAGTTGTTCCTAACAAATACCCTGATTTCCTTCTCTGCTGCCCCTTACAGCTTCTCACGTGGTCAAAACATTGTTTTTTCTTAATTTCCTGGTCTCAAAAGCGTAAAGGATTTTAAGAAAAAGGCCAGAGCAGAGACTACAGAAGACATTTGTGGTTGGTTTAGTGAATCTCAGCTCTTCTTCATTGCCTGGAAGATCTGCTGGAGTCTTGGACAGGAAGGGCTTAACCTAAATCTTTACTTAACCTAAATCTTCACCTCAGACAACACCTCAACAGCAGGTGTTTCTAGCATGTGTTGGTGCTGCAGCTTCTCAGTGTCCAAACCCTGACATTGTTCATTTGATGTTTCAGACCCTTGCTGGCTCCTGTGGGAAGTTTGCTCCTTTTGAAATTAAGGAGAACATGGTCTTAGCCCCCCTCAGCCGTGTTGCCCTGGATCCAGACTACCTGGAACAGCTGGATAAGCTCCTGCATGCCCAGAATGGTGAAGATTCTTTCTTGAAGGATCTAAAATGTCGTAAACCACGAAAAACTGGGCCCACTTTTGTCAGTGACAGCAGTGACAGTGTCAACAGGTCAGTCTGCACTCGGGGACTTGCTTTGCTTCTGTTTTATGAAATGAACTGCAGAGGGGATTTGAGGATTGATGTGGGAGAGGAGGGAAGGCTGGAGCTGTTTTGTGGGGCTGAGCCACCTTCCCCTGTGTTCCCAGTGACGTGGTGGTGGTGGATAACTGCCAGGCAGATGCTGTTCCTGAGAGGGAGAAGTTTGGCAGGATGAAGCTCCTGCAGTTCAGTGAGAATCACCGCCCTGCCTACTGGGGCACCTGGAACAAGAGAACCTCCCTGATCCGTGCCAGGAATCCATGGTCCAAGGACACTGTAAGCACCTCAGCCTGCTGGATTCTTTATGCTCTAGAAGTGAATGTGCTTGGCCAAGTCCTCTGCTTCCCTGGGATTTCTGAGCCATTTTGTTCCCTCAGCTTTGAAACCCCAGACTGGGTTTCTCCAGTGATGGACAGAAATGTTGGCATTTCTTGCAGAAACTACTGGACTATGAAGTAGACAGTGATGAAGAGTGGGAAGAGGAGGAGCCAGGGGAAAGTCTCTCCCATAGTGAAGAGGTGAGGATCCTGCATGCTGAAAAAAAATCAGGAACCACTTGCCCTTGGCAGTGTAACTTGTAATCCATTTTTTTGTAGGATGATGAAGAGGAGGGAGAGGATGAAGATGAGGACGATGGGTTTTTTGTACCCCATGGGTACCTATCTGAAGATGAAGGTGTGACAGAGGTAAGGGAGCTGGGTGTCCCTGAGTTTCCATCTCTGTTTCCAGTGAACTGTGTCATGTCAATATTGGCAGGGGAGGAGAGCAGGGTCCTGCACGGTTCAGGAGCACTGTGTGGCTCAGGGAACACGAGGCAAAGCTGGGTTTAAAAAGCTTTAAAAAGCTCTTTTTTTTTTTTCCTAGTGTGGGTGTAACAAGTCTTTTGTCCCCTGTGGCTGCAGGAGTGTGACCCAGAGAACCAGAAGGTTCGTCAGAAACTGAAAGCAAAGGAGTGGGATGAGCTGATAGCCAAGGGCAAGAGGTTCCATGTCCTACAGCCTGTGAAGATTGGCTGTGTCTGGGAAAGGGCAGCAAAGGACAACAGCACCAACCCAGACCTGAAGGTACTCCAGCAGTTCACAGCCTGTGTCCTGGATCCACCTGTGCCAGAGGAAGAGCAGCAGACACAGAAATGTAGCAAAAAAAGAGCAAAAGATCAGCAAAGTAAGACCTGAAGGGCTAAACAGTACTTCCCCACTGTTGTACTCTGCTTTGGAGGGAGTAGGGGGATTTTTGAGTGTTGCATTCAGAATGACCTGTTTCTGACAAGTCTGGAATCCAAGGAACCTCTGAGAGCTCTTGGAAAGAGCAGTGCCTCTCCAAAAAGTCTTGCTCTGGGCAATCTAGGAAATAAAGCCAACCAGACTTGAGCAAACTCAAATTTAGGATGGGCTTGAGCCTGCTTATTGTTTGGGGGAAAGGGTTTGGTTTCTGTGCTGGGTTCCAGTCAGGGGCTTTTCCTGCACCTGATTAACACAAGGCTGTGAATAACTCACATAAAGGCCAAGCAGGGGGTGGGGATTTCACTCCAGGTTGTTGTTATTATTGGGGGTGGGTTTTCTACATCAGATCTGGCTGCTGTTACAATCATGGAATTCCAGTTTGGGTTGGGAGACACCTCAAAGACCATCCAGTTTCTGCCATGGGCAGGGACACCTTCCCCTTGCTCCAAGCCCCATCCAACCTGACCTTGGAGCCTTCCAGACATGGGGCACCCCCAACTTCTCTGGGCAATCCCATCTCTAAAACCAACGACTCCTCTGGAGTCAGCTGATTTATATCCCCCTGGCTTTCCCAATTTTAACCCATTCTGTGCCACCTTTTCCCCCCTTCCTCACAGTCCTGGGCCAGCTCCTGCCGCTGCTGCACGGGAACGTGCACGGGAGCAGGGTGATCATCCAGGAGTTCCAGGAGTGCTGCCGCCAGGGACGCTTCAGCGACGTGCCCGAGGGCAGCAACAGCAGCCCCCCACAGCCCCCAGGTGGGGAGGACAACGGGGTCCCCTCCAAGGCCAGGCTCAAGAGGATCATTTCTGAGAGCTCCGTGTACGAGAAGAGGCCCGAGTTCAGGATGTGCTGGTACGTGCACGCCGAGGTGCTGCGCAGCTTCGGGCAGGAGCAGCTCCCCGTGCCCTGCCAGTGGAACTACGTCACCCAGGTGCCCTGCACGGGCAAGGATGAGGGGGGCAGCGTGCCAGGAGTGGCTGTCCCCCAGCCCACCCCCCTGGCAGCCAAGAGGAAGGCCACGGGAAGCATGTCCATCACCAAGTTCATGAAGAGACCTCGGGGTGCTGAGCAGGTGAGTTCCTGTTGTGGCCCAGTAAGGAGTGCTGGGAATGGGGCTGGGGGTGTTTGCACCCCCCCTGCTCAGCCTGGTACCTCCAGCCACTGTCCTGCACACCAGAAGACCCTTTTTATGGGGAAAGAAGTGAAATGATGGGACTAAAGAGATGGGTTTCTTTTGTGTGTCTGCAGCTTGGACTCTCTGTTCCATTTGAAACGTTGCTCTCCTGCTGTTCTTCCATTCTCTGCTATTTGGCAGTGATTGCATCCAAGCTGTGAATAGTTTGAGAGTCTGCTTGGCCTTGGTTTTACAGCTGTGTGTAATTTGTGTGCAGGTTTTATGTGTGCCTGTGGCTGCCAGATGTACAGCCCGAGCTGATGACTTACAGCAGTTGCATGTGAGCAGATTAAATGTGGTTCCCAAGTGCTGCAACTCAGCCCAGAGCACTCTGTGAAGGCTCCAGCTCATCCTGACACACACAAAGCTGAATTTCAAGAGCTGGTTTAAAAGTACAATAATTCATAGGGACAAAATGAGATGGAATTGCAGTGGTTGCTGCTTGGGAGCTGTGTTGTGGTTTTCCTGTTGTTGCTTCTGCTTTTCAGGGCAACCACAGGTAGTGCTGGAGCCTAATCATGACTGAAAAATGGGAATTCCAGAATGGTTTGGCTTGGAAGGGACATTAAATCCCACCCAGTGCCAGCCCTGCCATAGGCAGGGACACCTTCCACTGTCCCAGGCTGCTCCAGCCGAGCCTTGGGCACTGCCAGGGATCCAGGGGCAGCCACAGCTGCTCTGGGAATTCCATCCCAGCCCTCCCCACCATCACAGGGAGGAATTCCTTCCCAAAATCCCACCCATCCCTGCCCTCTGGCAGTGGGAGGCCATTCCCTGTGTGCTGTCCCTCCATCCCTTGTCCAAAGTTTCTCTCCATGTTTCTTCTTGGCCCCTTCAGGCCCTGGAGGGGCCACAGTTGGGTCCCCACAAAGTTTGGGGTGCTCTGTTGAGGCTTTAGGTGCTGGAACTTGGGGTTATCAACGTTTGGCTTGCTCCCCACAGGCAGGGCAGGGTTTGAAATCCCTGCCAGTGGATTTATTCCTCCTTCCCTGTGCACCAGGTTAGGAAAGAGCCCCAGAATGGTTTGGGTTGGGAGGGACCTTAAAGCTGATCTCGTTCCACCCCCCTCCCATGGACCACAGATGAGGCTTTTGATGCTTTTTATGCTTTGCCTTCCCAATTTATTCTTGGCTTTTTTGGCTTTTCTACTGAAAAAGCTCAGCATTCAGGTATTGATAGAGATCAGAGACTTGTGAGAAGCTGTTCAGCCCCCAAACTCCATCTGCTTGGGTTTTTTCTTGTACACTAAATAAAGGCAGAGATAAAAGTCTCTGCTTGGCACCCACTGGAAATTCAGCTTATAAGGGAGCAGAAATAGCAAAACAAAGGCTTTTAGGAGAATTACATCACCAGCCTGAATGCTTCAAAGCTTCTCAGAGCTGTGCTGGTGAAGTGCAGCTCTGAGCAGAGGTGTCACAGCCCCAGAAGCCTTTCATTCCTGATGTCTCAATCAGGAATTAAGATCCCACCCCACCTGTGGAGCCAGGCTGGAGCATGGGGAGAGCCTGGGAATGGCTGGGAGGGCACAGCTGCCAGATTCCCACCCTGGCACGTGTTGCTCTGCTGGGAAGCTCACACCAGGGCTTGTGTGAGTCAAGGTGCTCTTACATAAGCTGTGGAGAGGAAAAATTTGGTGCTGAAGTGGGCAGTACCTGCCCACGTGTAGGAGGGATTTAATCTGAGAACTGGGACTTTTATTGAAAGATGTAAATTGAAAATTTCTTGGCTTGGAATAGCTTTTAGGGGATGGGGACCAGGATTTTCATTCCAGGTCCAGCTGAAGGGGGGAAAAAAGAAAAAAAACTCAACAGACCCTCACAGCTGGGCAACTTTGGTTTGTGTCACTCCTTGGGTTCTGTGTTCTCGATTCAAAATAGGGAATTTGGGCTTTTCCCATGGCAGGAAACCTGGGCAGCAAGGGAAGAACTGGCACCACTCCCTGAATAAAAGCTGATTGGCAAAGATGAGGAGGAGTCAGGAGAGAACAAGGCCCAAACTTGACAAGCAACAGTAATTCTCTGTCTTCAGAAGGGAGAGAACATCCAAAGGGGCTCAGCCTGGAGCAAAGGAGGCTCAGGGGGGCCCTTCTGGCTCTGCACAAGTCCCTGACAGGAGGGGACAGCCAGGGGCTCCCAGGGGACAAGAGGGAACAGCCTCACATTGCACCAGAGGGGGTTAGGTTGGAGATTTAGGGAACATTTCTTCACCCAGAGGATTGCCCAGCCCTGGCACAGCTGCCTAGGGCAGGGCTGGAGTCCCCATCCCTGCAGGGATTTAAAATCCATGGGGATGTGGCACTTGGGGACAGGGCCAGTGGTGGCCTTGGCAGTGCTGGGGAACAGTTGGACTCGCTGACCTTTATGAGTCTGTGATTCTATGAAAATAATAAACAGGGGGGGGAGAGATTTCCCTTCCAAAAATGCAGCAAGAGTCAGATTTCCACGGAGCCTGAGCTGCCTGCGCTGCGGGGGCTGCTCAGCACGTTGTGTAAGAGGGAAGGATCCTGGAGCAAGAGCTTGGCCTCCTTCCCACTGTGTGTGCCACTGCAGATGAGGCCTTTTGTCACAAGTCTCAGCTCGTGGAGCTGGGAATTGCAGATTTCCTTCCCTCCAGATGTGCCCAGCACTGCCTGTGCCAGGCCTGTGGCACCCTCACCCTCCTGACTCACACCTCGTACCTGTTCTTTCCCTCCAGGCTGCAGAGATGGATGGATTTCAGGCAGACACTGAGGAAGATGAGGAAGATGATGACTGCATGATTGTGGATGTACAGCCAGGAAAAGGTGGGAAGGGAAATGGGTACCAGGCTCTTGGCAGACACTCCCCCAGGGGAGCAGGAACTGTGTGAGCTAAACTTTGGATTTCCTGCCCTTTCTCACCATTCCTTGAGCTTTTCTCTCTATAGATAGCTTATTCCAGATACTTCTGATTTTTTAAAGATGCTTCTTTAATATTTATGGCCTTCTCTAAGCTGCTCTTGCCTCTTCTGCCCTCCTCCTCCACTTTTGCCTCAGTGGCACAAAGCCCTTGTGAGCAGCACTTGGCTGCCAGCGTTACCTGCTTGTTTCTGGGAGCACAGGTGAGCACTGGGGCAGTGCCAGCACATCCACTGGTAAATTATGGAAAATATTGCTGCCCTCTGGGGCCTGCAGAGCCTTTCCAGGCCTGGCAAGGGCTGGGTTATCACCCCTCTGGTGCCTCCTCAAAGGTGCAAATTGTCTGAAGGAAGTCACATCAGGGAGCAGCCTGGCTGCTGCTTTGCTCCACAATCCGAGCACTTGCTTGTGTTTGTGTCCCAGTTATCCCTTGGAAAATGGATCAAAGCCCCTCTGCTGCAGCCTCTCCTTTCAGGCCACGCTGGGATGAGGATGTGGAGCAGCTCCTTTCATCTCCAGGAGCTTTTGGACGTGATCACACAGATCAATGAGCTGACTCCAAGCACGTGCTGTGGTTTCCAAAGCTCTGGGCTCTTTCTTCCTGCTCACAATGGAGCTCTCCCAACCTGCTCTAAGGAAAGTGGGTTTGTGTTGGGCAGCTCCTCTGGTAGATCAGGACTGGTGCACAGAAATTCTGTAGTGTTTGACCCATTCCAGGCATTATCTGGGCTCTCCTTCCTCTCTGAGCTCCTCTCACCTCCCAAAACAGACAGTGGGACTGCTTGACAAGAAGCCTGGCTTTAATCTTAAGCTGCTTTTGCTTATTACCAGGCTCTGAGATGAAAACCTCACCTCAGGTTTGTCCCCTCTTGTTCTGAGGATGCCATTGAGCAGCTTCCCTCCCTTGGGCTCTGCTGGCACACATGCAGCTCTATTTGTTTGGCTCTAAAGCACTGAAAAGATTATGAAAATCCTTTTTATGGTTCAAGTGATTTTTTTTTTTATTCTGGATTGTTGATATTAAATACGAAGCCAGTATTAAAACCAGTTTTTAAATAGTGTTGAAAAGGAGACTCACAACAGATGCAGGAAGCTAAGACAGATAAAACATAAAGTAGTCAAATTTTACTGGATTAATGAGGATATTTATAAAAACAAAACAAACCAAACACATTCTCTCCTTTGCAGGTTCCACAGCTTCAGAATCCAGTGGCACAAGAGCTGCTCACCAGGACAGCAGCATGGTCAGCCCATCTAATACAATTTGAGATTTAAATGCCTACTAACTCCTCTGTATGTATGTAGAATGAGCTAGAAATTTTTAAACCTTGTGTATCTTTGACCAAGATACTTGAAAGTATTCCACATTTCTTGTAAAGAGAAGACAGCACTTTGTTCTGCTTCAGACCAGATGGAAGCTTAAATTTTTAGATTTAGCTTTTTAGCTTTTTTTTTTTTTTTTTAAATACTGCATATTAATCTGTCCTTAATAAAGCATTATTGAAATTTTGATACTTCTTTGTAATGGAAGGTATCTAAGTTATCTCTAAAAGTAGCTGAGGGATTTTGGAATAAGCTTATTGTGATGCCACTGGGGAAATGACTGTTCATAATGTTGTACAGCGTGGCCTTGGGTATAAATGATGTACAATTATATATGAATTTATGCTCTTGTACCATCCTGTTTGTGGTCTTAATTGCTCCAGAGAACAGCAGCAGGGCTTTACCCTTGGAAAAGGAAAAATGCATTGTTTTTCTTATTTTGGGACAGGCTGGACAGGTCAGGGCTAGATTCTCAGTCTCTTGTCTACATCAGAGCTGGGCTCTGTCCCACAGAAAAACTCTGGGAGTTAATACCTCTGGTTGAGGTACTAAAGGACTAAGCTGGCATCAAACTTGATGATGCACAGAACAAACTTGCTGGGGGTTTCAGCTTTATACAATGAATTACTTCTTTAAAAGATTGTCTGTAATTTGAGGTTTATTTAATCTACTGGGCACCACCAGTAGCTGTTCCCTGCTGTCACTCTCTGCTCTCTGAAGGGACAAGGGAGGTGATGCTGCCCCAGTAACACCAGTGCCAGCCCCAGCACTGACTGGTTTGGCATCTCAAACCTACAACAACAATGCAACTCAAGCAACTGGGATCAGAACTGAGTCTTTAAATAATTCCATTTAATCAGACTAAGTGTAACTTTATCCAAACAGCTTCTCTCCAAGAGGAGTTACAGTGCACACAGAAGCAGAACGGGAAGCTGAGTTCTAAACCCAGCCCCCTACCCAGGCTCAGGTTGGTAATCCAGCCTAACAGCCCCTAATCCCTGCTCCACCACCGCCTGGGGAACACCTCAGGCAGTCCCTGCTCCAAGTTTGGTGTTGAAAGCCCCTCGGAGGAGCCACTGGGAGAGGCCACCTGTGAGCCTGGAGCTGGGAGGGGACAGCAGCGTCCAGCCCCTCTGCAGAGCTAAACCAAAGCCACCTGTGAGCTCACGTCGCTCCAGCAGTCCTGGGAAAAGGAGGGACGAGTCTAAAGCCAGCAGCACTGGAGGCACTGCCCTTTATTTCAGGACAGGGTCTGGGCCCTGGCCAGCAGCTCGGGCCTGAGGGGGCTGCGCTGCTCCTCCGCCGCCGCCTCCACGTCTGCCATGACCGCGGCGTCCCAGGCCAGGCTCAGCAGGGCCGAGGGCACCTGGGCACGACAGGGAAGGGTGTGGGATGCCAGCGATCCTAAAGCCCAGCCAGTCCCACCCCTACCCGGGGTAGGGACACCTCCCACTGTCCCAGGTTGCTGCATCCTGGCCTTGGGCACTCCTGCAGCTGCTCTGTTCCCCTTGAGTGTAGAACACCCTGCGTGCGTTCACAGACTGCTCAAACTGAAAAGGACAAGGCTGCATTCTGCCAGCAGCTCCTTTTAGGGGTGCTACTTTGGGCTTTCTGTTCATACCCTCCCCCACCATTGCTGCATTCCCTCTTTCCCAGCCCCTGACAGCTGCTCTGTGCTCCAGGAGGGAGGACCCTGCACTTCCCTCCACACCTCGAAGCCCCCAGGCAGTTACTGCTTTGTGCTTAAAATGAGGGCACAGAGCACAGCTTGGGGCTCTGAAAGAACACAAACTTCTCTCCCCCCACCTCTGAGCAGCAGAAGACTCTGACAGCCTCAAGATGCTCTGGAAGGTACCAACAATCATTTCTTTCACTCACCAACCCACATTCATTGAAGGCCAAGTTCTCATCAGTCAGTTTGAGACCTCCAGGTCCCAGGAGCTCAAAGGGCAGCCAGTCATCTCTGAGTGCTTCTCTCACAAAGTTGTAGAGCACAGATACTGATTCTCGGGCATAAAAAGTCCCTGCCATGAGAAAACAAGGTGAGAGAGTCTGGCATTTACCAAAATCTAACCTTTTGTGGTCGGTTCCGTGGGGCTTCACCTACTGATGCTGACTTGATGAACGACTTCCCTGACACACAGCCAGCCTGATTTAACTGAAAACTATAAAAGCAGAATCCCCAAAGAAAAATAGTCAATTGTTGGGAGCCCCTGCCAGCCTGTAACAAAGAGCTGGGAAAGCCTGAAATGATTTCTGGAGTTCTGCTGGAAAATTTGAAGAGGATTTATGCTGTTGTACAGTCTGACATCACACAGGCAGCCTCACGCTGGCTGCTGTCACACGCTGATCTAATGAGTCCAGCCTGTTTCCAGAGGCCTGGGAAGAGCAGGCTTTAATTAATGATGCCTTGAGATTCTTCCCTCTCTGTTCAATCCTAGCTTAAAATCCCAACCCTGAGCAGGGGGAGGGTTTGGAGATGGGAAGAGTTCGTGGAGAAACGTTACCCCACTGTGGTTTTGGGGTGGTTTATTCCACCAGCTGAACTCAGCCCCTCCTGTTATCCAGCTCCTTACACTCCAGGTACCCTCAGAAGCTTCTGGAGGTGCCCGAAGGAAGGGTGAGGTGTCCCTCTTACCTTGGAGGATGTATCCATCGGGGAAGCGCACCCGCAGCAGGGTGTAGTTGTACTTCCTCATCTCCCTCTGCTCGTCCTTCTCGCGCATGGCTCTGGTCCTCAGCATCGACGCCTTCTCCACCGCCTCTGTCCTGGTGGGGAGAGAGACCCTTGTAGGCCCCGAGGAGAGCCACGAGCTCCTGGCTGGTGTCCCCTGGCCCTGCTGCTCCTGCAGCCCCTCACCGGAGCCGCTGCTCCCTCCGGAGCTCCTCTGCAGTGAGGTTGAAGAAGTCGTGGGGCAGCTCGAAGCGCGCGGCCGCGGGCGACGGCTGGAAGAGCGCGAGCTGCCGGTGCAGCTGCGCCCGCACGGGCTCCGAGCTCAGCAGCTGCTCCTTGCGCTCCTTCAGCTCTTCCAGCCTGCTCAGCACCTCCTCCTTCAGCACGTAGAACTCCTCCGTGGTCTCTGCAAAACCACAAGGATGGCGTGAGGCTCTTGGTCTCTAGGGCGGTGACACAAGGGACAAGGATCTCTGGGGAAATGTCACATCGGGACGAGGAATGTGCAGGCTCAGAGGCTGTTTTTGTTCCAGCCTTGGAGTAATGACCTCTGCGGAGCTGACAGCAACCAGAGCTGCCCTCAGCATCCCAGCACCCCACAAAGCCCTGATTCCACATTAACACCACGAGTTCTTGCCTTGTCCTGGAACAGGCAGTGTTTTTGTCTCAAACCCGACAGCCTGGAAAAATTTGTGTGTCCCTTCCAAGCAGCTTATCCTTTCCTGGAAGAAAAGGACAGAATTTAGATGGAGTTTGCTCCAAGCAAGGGCTTTCCAAGGCTGAGCAGCTGCGGAGTCTGAGCTCACCTGAAACACCTTGTTCTGCAGTTTGATTTTCCGGTATTTCTCCTCCTCTGGATGGAGATAGATGTTATCCAGGTACCTGCAGCAAGAGGAATGCACTGCCTGGATCAAAGCAGGACACTCTGAGGTCAGAGAGAAAACACAGACCTCACAGAGAAAAAAAGCTAAAAAACCCAGGAAAATAAAATACATCAATGTTTTGGGGCCAAACCAAACAACCAGCAGCTTCCAAACCTCTTGGATTAGTAGAACCAACTCCTCCAGGATGCTGACATCAGCTCAACTGACAAATTGGGTGGTTTAAGAGTTCAATTTTCTTCCAAAAAAAAAAAAAAGACTTTGCTAGAAGCAGAGCAAGAAAACCCACCAGGGAAGGGATGAGCTGCCCGTGCCCTCAGTCACACTCACTTGGCCATGGTCTCCACGCACACCCGGACCTTCTCCCGGTCCTTGTTGAAGGTGTGGATCTCCATGATGGAAGCAGCCACTGGATCCACGGAGAAATACTGGGGGAGAAGGAGAGAAGCTGCTCAGGGAGGAGCTGACCCCAGCTCAGCTCAATTGTTCCTCATTTGCTGGGCTAGAGATGATTTAACAGGTAAAGTGAAATTGTCCTGGGGGAGACTTTACACAAAGGAAGTGGAGGGTTGGCTGGTCACTGCTGGAAGGGACCCACGGCACAAAAGGAGTTTGAAGAGGGAAGGGAAGGAGTTTGAAGGGAAGCACTCACTGCCTGGATGGCTTCTCGGAGCTGCTTTTCCTTCTGGTCTTTCCTCACAATGGCACCAGTCAAGGGGCAAATGAAATAAACCCCCGAGACAGAGGGAGCAGCTGCCCCTTCCTCCTCCTGCTGCTGAAGGAGATAAAACCAGGCACCAAACTGAGCACAGAGAAGTTTTGGGGGGGAGCTCTGTTTATAAACACCCTCGGGACAGGGAGAGCAGCCCCGAGAGGTGCTGAGCAGGGAATGGCAGCATCTCCCTCACCTTTTCCTCCATGGAGAGCCCCTTCTCGCTGGCAGCTGCCTCGGCCATCAGCTCCTTTCTCACTACAACAGACAAACCCCAGCTGGAGCGGAGGCTCAGCACATTCCAGAGCCTTTTGGACAGCTCAGCGCTGCCCTGAGAAGCAAACACCTGCCCAGGTGTGGCGTCCTAGCCCAGGGCTCCACATGACCCCATTTCCACGACAGCTGCCCCAAAACACCCTCGAGAGCCCCACCCGAGCGCTTTTCCAGCCGGGACCGCTGTCCCCGGGCTCCAGCAGAGCCGCGATTCCCCCGGCCCGCTCCTACCCTGGCTCTTGATGGCCTCCTGGGAGGCGGACGGTGCCTTTCCCTTGGGCTTCAGCTCCAGCCGGGCCAGCGCCGCGGCCGCCGCTCTCTGCGCCTCATCCGTCGGGGCCTGACGGGGCTTCGGGGCCACCTCGGCTTTGGGCTTCTCCCTGGGGGCCCTGGCACGGAGGACACGGGGCTCGGTGACCGCTCGTGCGCGCCCACCCGCCGGTGTCAGCCCGCGGAGGACGCGGCCCCGCGGGAAGGGGCGCTCGGGCCCGGCGATGTCGCTGGTCCCGGCCCCGTGTCCCCCTCGTGCCCCGGGCAGGTACCGGGCCCAGGGCGGGGGGGGTACCGGTCGCGGAGGGGCCGGTGGTGCCCGGGGTTGGCGTTACCGGTGGTGGCGTTACCGGAGGGTCCCCCCAACCCGTACCGGGACGGCTCCGAGAGCTTCTGCCCGGGCCCCGCCGTCTTGAACTTCAGGTCGGCCTTGATCTCCTGGAAGAACTTGCGCATGGCGGTGCCGGGCTGGGACCGGGACGGGACGGGAGCAGCGGGACGGGAGCACCGGGACAGGAGCGGGGCCGCCGCGTCCCCCCCGCGCTTCCGGCCCGCCCGCGCCGTCACCGGAACGGGGCGGGACCGGTCCCGCTCGGGCGGCGGGGATGGGGCGGCGGGGGGCAAAGGGATACCGGCACCGGGATCACCGGGGGCTGGCGGCACCCGCGGACCCCAGAGCGGGACCTACGGACCTCCACAGAGCTCCCCCGGCCGCATCCGTGGACCCCCGGCGGCACCCACGGAGCCCAGAGCGCCCGCAGACCTGCACCCCCTGAGCGCCCCAGACCCCCCCCAAACCTTCACCCGCAGCCCCCACGGAACATCCCCGGCTCCCGGTGCCCCGGGAGCAGCCCCGGTGTGAGCAAAGCAGGCTGAAAGGAGCCCTGGGCAGCTCCGGAGCGAAGCTCGCGTGGAGCTGGGACACAGCCGGGGCGTCTAAAGCACACGGACAAGGAGCCTCGTGTCCGCCCCATCCCTGGGAGATCGGCCGAGGGCTCCAAACCCGAGGACGGACACGATGAACATCCCCGCGTGTGCTGCGGTTTCACGGGGTTTATTTCCACGGCACAGCTCCTGCTCCCCCTCCTCGTGGGACACGGGACACTCGCAGCCGAGGAAGGGGCTGCGGCTCCCGGCATCAGGAGGACTCCATCCCGAACGAGGTGTGCGTTCACCTGGGCAGCGGCACCTGGCACTGCCCCTCCGCTGGCACGCCGGGGACACCGGGAGCACCGAGAGCCAGGAACACCTGGATGAAGGCTGGACACGCACCGGCATCGGCAGCGGGAATCACGGCCTGAGACACGGATCTGCCCTCCCGTGACACCGCCACGGCACAGGACAGGCTGAGGAGAATGCACCGAGCCCCGAAGCTGCTGGGATACAGCACGGCCAGGATGTGGCACAACCCGAAATACTGCACAGCTGGGACACGGCGAAGCCTGGGATGCGGCAAGGCCAGAATATGGCACAGGCTGGATATGGCACGGTCAGGATGCAGCACGGATGGGATATGGCAAGGCCAGGACGTGGCACAGCAGGGACGTGGCACACCAGGGATGTGGCACACCAGGGATATGGCAACACCAGGGACGTGGCACACCAGGGATGTGGCACAGCAGGGACATGGCACAGCAAGGATGTGCCACAGCAGGGACATGGCACAGCAAGGATGTGGCACACCAGGGATGTAGCACAGCAAGGACACGGCACAGCAGGGACACGGCACAGCAGGGACATGGCACAGCAAGGATGTGCCACAGCTCGGACATGGCATACCAGGGATATGGCAACACCAGGGACGTGGCACAGCAGGGATGTGGCACAGCAGGGATGTGGCACAGCAGGGATGTGGCAAGGCCAGGATGTGACACACCAGGGATGTGGCACAGCAGGGACGTGGCACAGCAGGGACGTGGCACACCAGGGATGTAGCACAGCAAGGACGTGGCACACCAGGGACGTGGCACAGCAGGGATATGGCAAGGCCAGGACGTGGCACAGCAAGGATGTGGCACAGCAGGGATGTGGCACACAAGGCATGTGACACACCAGGGATGTAGCACAGCAGGGACATGGCACAGCAGGGACGTGGCACACCAGGGATGTGGCACAGCAGGGATATGGCAAGGCCAGGACGTGGCACAGCAAGGATGTGGCACAGCAGGGACGTGGCACAGCAGGGATGTGGCACAGCAAGGATGTGGCACAGCAGGGATATGGCACACCAGGGACGTGGCACAGCAGGAGCAAGGCCCCACTCACAGTGTGACAGGGAGCACTCCCAACGCCACCTTCACGAGTTCCCTGCAGCAGGATTTCCCCTCCTCACACACCTCCCCCCAGAACCCTGGGAATGAGCAGTTTCTCCCCAGAAGGAGGGTTGTGGTTTGGGTTTTGCTCCCGCCTGGCTCTTGCCGGGCACTGGGAGCAGCCCGGTGTGGGCAGGGACTGTTTTCCTTTCCGTGACCTCGCAGAGAAGCCAGTTTGGGTTAAAACCAGCTCCCAGGCCAGCTGCACAGCGTTTGCTCCAGCTTAGCCAGGCTCAGCCTAAGTTTGGAACCCCGTGGGTCGGATTCCCCCCATGTGGCCCCAGTGACTCTCCCGGTGGCCCTGTCCTGGGCCAGGGACACGGCCACCCACCACCCTCCCCAGTCCAGAAGGAGTTTGGAGCCCCGGGATGGCCGCAGGGAAGGAATTCAGCCGGGAGCTGCATCCCCAGGCTGGGGGGCTGAGCTGGGGGCAGTGGATGGGGCAGGATCGGTGTTTGTCCCACCCACAGCCCTGACCCTCTCCCCACACCCTTGTGCCCCACAGCCCTGACACCCCCCACAGTCCCCAGCCCCAACATAGCCCCATCCCCGCTCAGGTCCCAATTCCCAGTCCTTGTCCCTATCCCCGTCCCTGCTCAGGTCCCAATTCCCCTCAGGCCTTGTCCCTATCCCTGTCCCCGCTCAGGTCCCAATTCCCAATCCTTGTCCCTATCCCCGTCCCCGCTCAGGTCCCAGTTCCCCTCAGGCCTTGTCCCTAGCCCTGTCCCCGCTCAGGTCCCAATTCCCAATCCTTGTCCCTATCCCTGTCCCCGCTCAGGTCCCAATTCCCAATCCTTGTCCCTATCGCTGTCCCTGCTCAGGTCCCAGTTCCCCTCAGGCCTTGTCCCTATCCCCGTCCCCGCTCAGGTCCCAGTTCCCCTCAGGCCTTGTCCCTAGCCCTGTCCCCGCTCAGGTCCCAATTCCCAATCCTTGTCCCTATCCCTGTCCCCGCTCAGGTCCCAATTCCCAATCCTTGTCCCTATCCCTGTCCCCGCTCAGGTCCCAATTCCCAATCCTTGTCCCTATCGCTGTCCCTGCTCAGGTCCCAGTTCCCCTCAGGCCTTGTCCCTATCCCTGTCCCCGCTCAGGTCCCAATTCCCCTCAGGCCTTGTCCCTATCCCCGTCCCCGCTCAGGTCCCAGTTCCCCTCAGGCCTTGTCCCTATCCCTGTCCCCGCTCAGGTCCCAGTTCCCCTCAGGCCTTGTCCCTATCCCTGTCCCCGCTCAGGTCCCAATTCCCAATCCTTGTCCCTATCCCTGTCCCCGCTCAGGTCCCAATTCCCCTCAGGCCTTGTCCCTATCCCTGTCCCCGCTCAGGTCCCAATTCCCAATCCTTGTCCCTATCCCCGTCCCCGCTCAGGTCCCAATTCCCCTCAGGCCTTGTCCCTATCCCTGTCCCCGCTCAGGTCCCAATTCCCCTCAGGCCTTGTCCCTATCCCTGTCCCCGCTCAGGTCCCAATTCCCAATCCTTGTCCCTATCCCCGTCCCCGCTCAGGTCCCAATTCCCCTCAGGCCTTGTCCCTATCCCTGTCCCCGCTCAGGTCCCAATTCCCCTCAGGCCTTGTCCCTATCCCTGTCCCCGCTCAGGTCCCAGTTCCCCTCAGGCCTTGTCCCTATCCCTGTCCCCGCTCAGGTCCCAGTTCCCCTCAGGCCTTGTCCCTATCCCTGTCCCCGCTCAGGTCCCAATTCCCAATCCTTGTCCCTATCCCTGTCCCCGCTCAGGTCCCAATTCCCCTCAGGCCTTGTCCCTATCCCTGTCCCCGCTCAGGTCCCAATTCCCAATCCTTGTCCCTATCCCCGTCCCCGCTCAGGTCCCAATTCCCCTCAGGCCTTGTCCCTATCCCTGTCCCCGCTCAGGTCCCAATTCCCCTCAGGCCTTGTCCCTATCCCTGTCCCTGCTCAGGTCCCAATTCCCCTCAGGCCTTGTCCCTATCCCTGTCCCCGCTCAGGTCCCAATTCCCCTCAGGCCTTGTCCCTATCCCCGTCCCCCCCGCCCCTCAGGCCCCGCCCCTCAGCGCCCCCCGCTTCGGCGCCTCCGGCGGCGCGGCCCAATCCCGTTATCCCGCCGCGCCACCGCCTCGCTCCTATTGGTCGGACGGGCTGAGCGACGTGCGGCGGAGCCAATGGGCGGCGCGGTCGCGACCGGGGGCGGGATATCCTGCGTGCCGTGCGGTGCGGGCCGCCCCCGCCGCCTGCCCGGTGCTGCCGCGGCCTGGGCTGGGCCTGCCCGCGCCCGGTGCCCCCCGCGCCCCCCGGTGCCGCCATGCCACACAGCTTCAAACCCGGGGACCTCGTCTTCGCCAAGATGAAGGGCTACCCGCACTGGCCGGCCCGGGTGAGACCGCGGGGCCGCGCCGCGGAGGGACGGAGCGGGAGAGGGGCGGGGGTCCCGGACCGGGATGGGGGCGGGATCGGGAGGGGGGGACTCGAGACGGGATGGGGACGCGTACCGACCCTTGTCCCCGGAGCGGAGGCCCCTGCCGGGATGGAGATGCCATAACGGTACCTGTACCGGGATGGGGATCCCGTACCGGGATGGGGGCACGGTACCGGCTTGGGAACACGTACCGGGATGGAGATGCCATAACGGGACCTGTACCGGGACGGGGAGCTGGTACCGGGGTGGACATGCTGTAACGGTACCTGTACCGGCATAGGAGGGTCTGTACCGGGTACGGATGGGTGTCCCGTTCAGGATGGGGGACCCATGTCGGTATCTGTCATGGCATGTGAGCCGGTGGTGGCATGAGGGACCCGTCCCAGCACACAGAGTGGGATTTGGGGTCACATCCCAGCACCCGTACTGGATTGGAAGGTCCCGTACTGGGACGGGGCCCAGTACCAGTGCGGGGTGTCCCATTCTGGGATGGGAGGTCCCATTCCAGCACCTCTCCTGGGATGGGGGCCCAGTACTGGAATGGGGTGTCCCGTACCGGAATGGGGGGCCCCATATGAGCAGCTGTGCTGGGATGAGGGTCCAGCACTGACTCAGAGATCTGGGATGGAAGCTCAGTACCGAGATGGGTCCTGCACTGTGGGGTCTGGGCTTCTGTCCCTTGCTGGGGACAGTGAGGGGACACTCTGGGTGTGACATGGGTGGGGGGCTGCTGCGAGCGCTCCCGGTGCGGGATCAGCGGGTGCTGCTGTGCTTTTGGGGGGGTTATTTGGGATGCTGGAGCGTTTGGGGAGGGGGACAGCTGGTGCCAGTGGCCGGGTGACAGCGTCGTGCCGCAGTGCTCCACGAGAGCGGGAGCTGCTTTGGGATGTGCTCATCTGGGGGGTGCTTGGGGGCTCTGCGGGGTCCCCGGGAGCAGCCGAGGGCGTGGCAGCTTCATGCACTGCCCTCGGATGGGAAGAGACTGGCAGGTGGAACCGTGCGGGATCGGGGAGCTCAGGGGGCCGGAGCTGACACCGCTTGGCTGCACCTCGCCGTGAGACCCGGGACTGCCGCTCCTGCCAGCACAGCCCCTCTGCTTTAGCTCGCTTGCTTTCTGGGGAAGGGTCCCCCCGCCCCGAAGACCTCCCCGTGCGCACCCCGAGGCTCTCCCCGCCCACAGCCCAGACCGCCCGGAGCACAGAAGACGGGGTGTCCGGCCGGCAGCGGGGCTTTTCCTGCGGCCGGGCTCCAGCCAGGACGGACCCTGCGGCCACTCGTCCATCGCCCCCGCCCGCGCTGCCGGCTCCCGGCCATGGATCCCGGGGGAGTAGCACAAGGCCCACGTTGCCCACAAGACCTCGGTGCCGGATCCTTCCCGTTACTCTGGTAGAGATCCCGCAGGGACTCGGATCCGTAGCCAGGGCCCCGTCCGGGTGCTTTCCTGCCGCGCTTGGCTCCAAGCGGGTGCCGGAGCCGACGCCGCTTGCCGGGGCTGAGGACGTGTCACCGCTGTCTCTGACCTCCTCGTGCTTTGGGTTTCCTTTCAGATCGATGACATCGCGGACGGCGCCGTGAAACCCCCCCCGAACAAGTACCCCATCTTCTTCTTCGGCACCCACGAGACGTAAGCGCTGCCTCGCTCCCCCCGGCCGGGCTCTGCCTCCGCTCCGGCCTCACCTCTGCTTTGTCTCTCTCCAGCGCCTTCTTGGGCCCTAAAGATCTGTTCCCTTACGAAAAATATAAAGACAAATATGGGAAACCAAACAAGAGAAAAGGCTTCAACGAGGGCTTGTGGGAAATCCAGAACAACCCCCACGCCAGTTACAGTGCCCCTGCGGTGAGTGTGGGCTGGGCAGGGGATGGGGCTGCAGCCCCTCCGTCCCCCCGAGTCACTCCTCCTGTCTCTGCTTCTCCTCGCTGCTGTGCCGATTGCTTCCAGCTTCCAGCTTGGCTTCCTTGGGGTGGAATTAGCTCCCCTCTCCTTCCCTGCCCTCTCTCTTCCTCAGGGAGTCTGCTCTCCTCATCCTCCTCCGTGGAGGGGTTTCCCTCGGGCTTCCAGGAGCGCTGGAAGTTCCCACTTGCTCTGGAGGAAGGTGCTTCTGCCCCGTTGTCATGGTGGAACCGGGGTCGTGCTTTGTGCTGCTTGCCCAAAATCATGGAGATTTTGTTGTCAGAGCAAGAACTTGAGGCTTGCTCATCCCTGGCTCCTGCATCTGCTTCTGGACTGTTGGGAAGTCCCCTCCTCCATCCATTCCCAAGATTCCTGAGCCCTCCAGCAGGATATGGAGCGGGCTGGGGAACAGCTCTTTGTCAACTTCTTGTGGGGGCACCTCATGACCATAATTGGGATCCAATTTATTCCCTAAAGAGCATCACAGGAGGCGTCGGCTTTGGAGGCAGTGGGGCTGAAGAGGCAGAGGAAGGTTTGTAGGGTGGGCAGCAAGGTCGAGGTGGTCCCTGGAGGTCATCAGGTGCAGGGAATGAGCCCCCTGGGCCGTGCCACGGCAGGGCAGGAGTGAGGATGTGGTTTGAAGGGCAGGGATTGGGAAATGGTCCACCCAAAACAGTGGCTGTAGGGTAAGGCGAGGCTGTGGAGGTGCTTGAAAACCTGGAGATTGGTGGTGGTGAGGGAAGCAGCACCTGCCATGGCCAGGAATCGCTGGGAACTCCCATCAGGGATGAGGGACCCAGCGAGGCTGAGAGTTCACCAACACCCACTGTGTCCTGTGGGCAAAAGGAGCAGGAGAAGACACTGAAGTTTCCTTGGCTTTGAGACTTGAGTGAAGCGAGGTGCCAGGAACAGCCAAGGGTGAGGAGAGGCTTTCCAGCAGCTGGAAGAACCCTGGCTCTGGGAATGTCAGTGCTGCCACACACAGAGGAGCAGCCCAGAAGACGAAGTTGGCGTGTGATGTCCTGTGTGAGGAACCTCCCGATGGGCTGGAGAAACAAGGAGGCCTTCAGGGAGCAGGACACAGGAGATCCCATCTGGGAAGAGCACAGTGGCCGCCTGGACTCCTTGTGTGGACCTTTCCCATGGGGAAAGTGTGCAAAGAGGACAGGAGGAGGCCTGATCCAAGTGGAGGCAGAAGGAGAGGCTGAACCTGGCCACCTCGGCTTGTCTGGCGCCGTCAGGGCAGAGGAGGGCTGGGCTCTGCTCCCAGCTCCACGCTGCTCCAGGGATTTTGGCAGGGTGTGAGGATTGGGGGGCAGAGGGCAGTGAGGCAGCAGCATCCCGGGAATGTGTTCTTGGAGTGGTGTGTGGGGCTTTGGGAATGGGTGCAGCATTCCCCAGCAGGGCTGGTGTCATTGCCTGGAGCTGCTCCGGAGGGATCCGTGCTGGGAGGGGAGGCTGCCCTGCACTGCTCTGCACACCCAGCTCTGCCCTCCTTCACTCCCCACCCTTGGTGCCTCCTCCCCGTCCTCTCCTGCCCTCCCAAATGCCCCACAGGCCCCCCTAACCCTGCTTTCCTCCTGCTGCCTTTAGCCTGCGAGCTCCTCCGACAGCGATGTCCCCGAGAACGACCCCATGGCGGGGAGCGACGCCGGGGACGACGAGGACGACTCTGCCATGGCCACGGTCCCCACGGAGAAGGTGGACAGCGATGAGGACTCTGATCGAGGCAGCGACCACAGTGGGCTCAAGAGGAAATCCTTGGCCATGAAAGTGAGTGTGAGCTGGGGACAGGAGGGTGGCCCAGCCAGGGGACAGTGTGGCTCCATCGTGGAGCTCTCCTTGAACCCACCTCAGAAGAAGGTGGTGGAGAAACCAACTCCCTCTTGGATTCTCCAGTGGGAAATGGGGCTCAGCGTGGTTTTGGGGGTCTCACAGCTGTCTCGTGATGCCTGTGGGATGGTGGGGTGGCTAATCCTGGCGGGGTTTGCAGCCTGGAGGAGGATCCAGAGCTGCAGATCTGAGTGCAGCTTTTGCAGGGCCCATTGGGAAGAGTTGGAGCAAGGCCTTCCCAGGAAACATTTGCTTTCCATGGTGGATGGAGAAGGAATGGGCTTCTCTCATCTTGTCACCTCTCCTTTGCCAGATGCCTGTGACAAAACGGCCTCGGAAATCCTCCAGTGACTTGGATCAGGGCAGCCCCTCTGTCACAGAAGAGGAGAACTCAGAAACGTCTTCTGAGTCGGAAAAAAACAGTGACCAGGTGAGAGGATTTTGGGATACACTGGCAGGGTGGTGGGGAGAACATCCCTGTGGGAGTGGGGCAGAGGCTGAAGGGAACCTGACTAGCTTGATTCCATGGTGACACTGTTCCACATTTCCTCATATTTCTGTTTTCCTCCAGGATTTCACTCCTGAAAAGAAGCCAGTGGCCCGGGCTCCACGGAGGATGCCGGCAGCAGGGAGGAAGAAGAAGGTAAAGGACCCCTAATTGAGGGAGGCTGGAGGGGAGTCAGGGTCTGCACTGTGGGGATGGGGGAGCTGGGGGTGACAGGGCTGTGCCCTGGGCTGGAGCACCTGGAGGGACCTCACTGATCTCGTGGTGACCTGCTGGGGCTCTGGGTGCTGGGATTCAGAGCTGGGATGGGGGGTGTTGCTGGGATTGGGGCAGTGCCACCCCACTGCCACCCTCCATCCCAGCCCTGCTCCCTGCCTGCAGAAAGTGGAGTCTGGCTCTGACTCCGACTCCAAAGTGGACTCGGATCTGGAGATGGGCAATGCCACCGTGGACATGACCAAGTCGGACTCGGACTCGGACTCGGATGTGTCAGTGAAAAAGGCACCACGGGGCCGCAAGCCAGGTACCCTGGGGCTGCTCCTGCTCCTGCCACCACCTCGGCATGGGAGTGTGGGAGCTCAGGCATTCCCAAGGCTCTAGGGTCCCATCCCAAATTGTGGGCACATTCTAGAATCCCTCTGCCTCTGCAACTCAGAGCTGTTTTAACAGAGGGACCTGCAGGGCTCCTGCTGAGCATATCCCTGTTGTCTTGCAGCTGAGAAACCCCCTCCCAAGCCCCGGGGCAGGAAACCGAAGCCAGAGCGTGTCCCCAGCAGCTCCAGCAGTGACAGGTGAGCTCAGCTGGGACACTGTCACCCTTGGGCTGGGCTGAGGGGTCACGCAGGGGTCCGAGCCTGCCCTGTCCTGGCAGTGACAGCGACAGCGACGTGGATCGCATCAGCGAGTGGAAGAGGCGGGACGAGGAGCGGCGGCGGGAGCTGGAGGAGAAGAGGAAGAGGGAGCAGGAGGAGGAGATCCGTCGGCTCCGGGAGCAGGAGAAGGAGGAGAAGGAGAAAAGGAAGGAGAAGGCAGAGAAGGGCGAGGAGGTGCACTCGGACTCAGACAGCAGCGCCGAGGATGAAATGGCCAAAAAGGGCCGGAGAGGCCGGGCCAAGGCTCCGTCCTCCTCGGATTCTGAGCTGGAGCAGGAGAAGGAGGTGAGTGTGGAGCTGTGGGGGCCTGGGGGTGGATGGACAACCTGTCACCTCCCTGTCAGGCCATCAGGGACCTCCAGGAGTGGCAGGGACCTGCCCTCGTGGTCTTGGGTTAGCCTGCAGCTGCCCACATGGTGTTGGGAAGGGTTTTATCCATGTCTTGGAGTGGGAGCTCTTCCCCTGGCCCAGGATGCCTCATCCAGCTGTGGGCCTCACATCTGGCACAGGGTGCCCAGAGCAGCTGTGGCTGCTCTATCCCTGGGAGCGTCCAAGACCAGTTTGGACGGGGCTTGGAGCACTCTGGGACAGTGGAAGGTGTCCCTGCCCATGGCAGGGGTGGGATGGGGTGAGCTTTATGTTCCCTTCCAACCCAAACCATTCCATGATCTCCAAGATGCTCTTCCACCACAGTCTTGGGGTTTGCCCCGCTGTCCCCCTGGAGCCTTTGGGAACATGTAGGGTGATGCTGTGCCATGGCAATGGGGTGACCATGGGGTGGCCACGGGTGCCGTTGTGCCGTGGCCGTGGCTCCGTCGGCGCCGCAGCAGGGAGGGCTCTGCTGCTCTCCCTGCATTGTTCTCTCCTCCAAGGTAAAGAAGCCGGCGAAGAAACAGCCCTCGGAGTTGTCAAGGAAACCAAATCAGAAGGAGAAGAAGGGCCGAGCAGAGGAGAAGCCACGGAACAAGTCAGCATCTCCACGTCTCCCTCCCTCCCCTTTCCTCCTGGGAATGGGGCTGTTCCTGCACGGCTCCAGCCCCGGCACCCCAGGGTGGGGATGGGGCTCATGGGGCTGCAGCACCTGCAGAGGGGCTGGGCCTGTTCCTCCCCTCCTCCTGAGCTGAAGGGGCTGGAGGAGCTGTTGGGGGTTACCAGGATGACATTCCGTGGTGTTTTCTTTCTTATGAGGCTTTTCCTGCCTGCATTCCTGGGAAGCTGGGGCACAGGGGAGCTGTGACCAGGGTGGAGGGGTCTTGGATGCTCAAGCCAGTGCCATCCCCCTTGTTAGCCCAGTGGTGAGCAGGGGGTTCACCACAACCATCTTCCCTTTTTCCTTCCCTTCACACAGACCTCTGAAAGTGGAACGAGGCCGGAAGAAATCCGACCTGATCCCCGAAAGGAGGATGGAGAAGAAAAAGGGTGAGAGAGCCACTGCTTCCCATCACAGAGGGGAGGAGAGAGAGGGGAGGGCTCCAGGGTTGGTTCCCCCATCCCTGGAGCAGGGAGAGATTAGTGAGCTTGTGCCAGGGTTTTTCCCAGCACTGCTATGATCCCAGGATCACTTCCCTGGCATCCCCTCCCTATCTTGGCACATCCCAACCCATCCTCTCCAGAGACATTCCTGGGACTGTGCTCAGCTTTGGAAGTGCAGGAGGACACAAACCCCTGCCTGGGAGTGATTCCAGGCCTCAAAGCAAATCCTGGCTCTGTGCAGGGCCGTGGGCTCTGTTGGTGCCCTGACATCTCGGCCTGTGTCTCTCTCTGTGCTCCAGAGCCCACAGTGGAAGAGAAACTCCAGAAACTTCACAGTGAGATCAAGTTTGCTCTGAAGGTGGATAACCCGGTGAGTGCCGATGGCGTGGCCTGACCTGGGACATCCCTGCTCATCCTTGCCCTGCTGTGATACCTGGGAATGCTCCTCCTCCTCCCTTTGGGGGTGCTGGGAGGCCCAAGGTGCCCTCAGGGCAGCTCCTGATCCCGCTGCCATCCGTGCAGGACATCAAGCGGTGTCTGAACGCGCTCGAGGAGCTGGGCACGCTCCAGGTCACTTCCCACATCCTCCAGAAGCACACGGATGTGGTGGCTACGCTCAAGAAGGTAGAGCAGAGGGCTGAGCCCTCCCTGGGGCGAGCAGGGAGCCTGCCTGGCCCCCGCTCTAAGGGGGTCCCTCCTCCTGCTCCCCGGGGCAGATCCGTCGCTACAAAGCCAACAAGGACGTGATGGAAAAAGCGGCCGAAGTCTACACCCGGTTGAAGTCGCGTGTGCTGGGACCAAAGATGGAATCCATCCAGAAAGCCAACAAAGCTGGGCCTGAGAAGGACAAGGGGGAGGCAGAGAAGGGCCAGGAGAAGCTGTCGGGAGCAGAGACACGGAATGAGAAGGGGGAAGAGGAGACAAATGCTGGTAACATTGCTGAGCATCCCTGAACATCCTGGGATCATTCCCTGCCCTGTCTGGGCAGGTCACAGTCCCCTCCTTGGAGCATGACCTTTGCTGCTGGGGACACGGGACATGGGGAGGTGGTTGTTGGCCTTGTGGGGGAGGGATCAGCACCTCCAGGCTCTGCTTTGCTGGAGTGCCAGGAGTGGGAAAGGGCTGGATGGGGAATGCAGTGAGGGCAGAGGGCAAACCTCAAGCCCCACGCCCAAGCTCTGGGGGCCTCCATGCTGGTTTTTGGCCCAGGACAGCTCCTCCCTGCCAGCCTGAGCTCTGGTCCAGGCATGAAGGAATGTGGAGATGTCCTTGGACACTGGCTCAGACTCTTGCACAGGGAGTGGTGACTGGGATCTTCCACCCTCGGAGCCAGGTCTCTGCCTGGGGCCGTCCTGGTGATGCTGCAAGAGCCTTCCCAGAGGAACTGACAGGGAAAATCCACCCTGATGGTGTCTCTGGGTTTGGGGGTGGAGGTTTTGGGGCCCTTCTTGCAGCTGTGGGTGTCAGGCTGGGTCCCCTCAGGCTCGGCTGCATGTCTACAGCCATGGATCCTCAGTCCACGAAGGTCGGGATGGATGAGGGGGTCCAAGAGCCTGAGCCTCTCTCTCTTCCCTTCAGACCTGTCAGGTCCTGTGAATGGTGAATCCCTGTCTCAAAAGTCAGAGGGCACAGAGGAGAAGGACAAGAGCCAAGGGCCAGGAGCTGGGGAGCTGGAGGCATCCACAGAGGAGCCACACAACAAGTGAGTGTGGGGGGCAGGGCTGCGATCGCTGGGCCCTGCAGGGGTGATTTGGGGACATCCTGTGGGTTGTGAAAGGGTTTTTCCAGCTTGGGAAGGAGCTGGGATGTGGGAGAGGGACCAGGAGAGGCAGAGGGGTGGGGGGCTGAGCTCTCCCTGCCCCTGCTCTCCCCCAGCAGTGTCCAGGACTATCCCAAGGCCGGGCCGGAGCGAGCTCGCGGGGAGTCGGAGGCTGCGGATGAGGAGGAGGAGGAGGAGGAGGAGAGCTGAGGAAGCAGCTCCCACCTGGAGGAGGAGGAGGAGGAGGAGAGGCTGTGAAGGGAGAGCAGCCTCTGCTTCGTCCCCTGCCTGAGTCACTTCACTAAGTCCCACCGTAGCCGATGTCCTTGGTCTTGTCCCGTGTCCCATCCCTGCGGAGGCACCACCCGCGGGGGGGCTGTGCTGGTGTCTGTATTTGTCCCCCCACCCCCCCATTTTTAATTTTTGTTTTGTTTTTTTTTTCCCTCCTACCTAATTTCTTGTGATTTCAACCGACATGAAATGAATATAAAGGGTTTTCTAATGAAAAACAGAAGGAACCCCAGTGTCTCTTTCTTGAGGCATCTCTGTCTGGGACGAGGGGAGGACCTTAACCCCCTGCCCAGGGTCAGGGCTGGAATACACCCCATGGGTCCCCAAATTCCCTCTGACCAAGATCACGCACTCAGGGGCTGCTCCAAGCCCCTTTCCCCACCATCACGATCCTCTCTCCATCCAGAGGCAGCTGCTGGAGCCGGATCCCTCTGCCCCAAGGGTGGCAGCAGGGCTGGGCACCAACTTCTTGGGGTAAAATAAGGGTAAAAAGGGTGTGTTCTCTCCTGACTGTGCCAGGGAGGGAGTGACCCTGGCACCATCCCGCCCGTGCTGGGCAGCAGCTCAGTGTTGGTCTCTTTGCTCTGTTGCAACGCTCCAGAGCTTTTGTCCGTGTCCAATAAAGAACTCCCGGCTCCACCCGGCGCCGCCTGCTCTTTGTGCCCGACCCCCGGGGGAGGATGCCCCGACCCCCCCTGGCAGGCTGCAGTAACTCTGCCCTGGGGACACTTTGCTTTTTCTTTTTCCAGGACTGGTTTCACGCTCGCTCTGTAAATAAGACCCAAAGAAAGCCCAAAACACCCTGAGTGCCTCTTGCCCAACTGCTGGGGAGTGGGACCCCACTCCTGATCCCACTGCCAGGTCCTCTCCTCCCACGGGGGCAGGGGGCTGTCTGGGGAAAGGGGGCTCAGGATATGGGGATCCCCAGGTCTTGGGGAGGGAGCTGTTCCTCCAGAGCCCAATTCCTCCCTCCCACACCCCCAAAGAAACCTCAGTCCAGTGCAAAACTAACCGGAGTTTATTGTTTCTTGTGCTGTTTTGGCCCTACAAGGGTGGGGGTTTGAAGGCACCGAGGACATGGGGGACCCCCAACAGGCACTTGGGGCAGCCAAGGCACGTAACTGCAGGTCCCCAGCAAGGGGACAAGGGACAGAGCTGGGGCAGGCAGGAGGGTCCCCACAGAGGCAGGCACAAGGTTAGAGGCGAGGGGGGCTGGGGGGGTTTAGCAAAGGCTCCTAACGAGGCTTTTTTGCGGGGGGGGGGGGGAAGCAGCCCAGAATTGCTACTCCATCTCCAGCTCCACCGGGCGCTTGCCCGAGGGGGCGAAGGGTCCCACCAGCCACGTCAGGGGGGTGTTGAAGGCCACGTGTTCCACCAGCTCGTCCATCAGCTGCCGGGCTTTGGCGGCGTGGGTGCGAGCCCGGGCCAGCACGGGCCCCGTCACGTCCTGCAGGGAGGTGACAGAGGCCAGCGCTGCCCGCAGCTCCTCCACGTTGTGCCGGACCTGCCCCGCCGTGTCCTGCACGGTGGCGGGGAGGCCCTGCAGGCTGGACACCAAGGGCTGGCAGGAGCTCTGCAGCTGCTGGCTCAAGCCCTGCAGCATGGTCAGCGTGCCCGACTCCACCGCCTGCAGGGGGACACGGGGGGTGAGGGCCGGGGGACACCCCGGTGTCCCTGACACCCTGGGGACCCCCCTGCCCTGCTCCTACCTCCGGTGGCACCTGGTCCTTGCCACCGCCCGGCTGCTTCTTGCTCCACTCCAGCCACAGCTGCTGCAGCTTCTCCTGCCCTCCCTGCAGCCTCTGGTCCACGCCCTGCTTCAGGTGCTCCACCTGGGAGAGGGGCACAGCCCGGCTGGGTGGGGGGGCCTCCGGGGGACACCCCGGGGTGGCACAAGGGGTGCGGGGCTGGGTCCTACCAGGTCGAGGGTGCGCTGGAGCTGGGCCAGCAGGTCCTGGCTGCTCTGGCGGGCGCTCTGCAGTTTGGCCAGGGAGTGCTGGAGCGCTCGGTGCCGCACCTTGGTGGAGAGGGAGCCCAGGCGCACGAAGTAGCTCTGCTGCTGCCTCTGCTGCTCCGGCTCGAAGCCCTCCACGGACGTGGCCAGCTTGGCTGTGGGACAGGAGCTGCTCAGGGGGTCCCAGCACCACCATCACCACCCCACAGAGCCCCCCTGCTCTGCCCAACGACTCTGGAGGGCTGGGATCAGCTGCTCACCCAGTTCCTCATCCGTCATGGGCAGGTAATGGTCCACCAGCTCCTCGGACTTGCCCAGCACGGAGCCCACCCCGCTGGCCACCATCTGGCCCACGGTGCTAACGCCGCTGCTGACCGCAGACCTGGTCAGCTCCACACCACCCTGCACTGCCCCTTTGGTCATGTCCATCACACCGGTCACTCGGCTGGTCACTGCGTCCTTGGCCCCGGCCACGGTGCTGGACATGGCATCTTTGGCCCCGGCCACGGTGCTGGACACTGCATCTTTGGCCCCGGCCACGGAGCTGGACACGGCATCTTTGGCCCCGGCCACGGTGCTGGACACGGCATCTTTGGCCCCGGCCATGGTGCTGGACACGGCATCCTTGGCCCCGGCCACGGTGCTGGTCAGCACATCCCTGGCCCCTGTCACCGTGGAGGTCACCAGCAGTTTGGTGTCCGAGATGATCTGGTGGACACACGAGCCTCTGTTAAGCACTGCGGGGGCCCTGAGTGTGCTGCCCACTCCACCCCACGCCACCCCAGCCCACCCCGGTACCTTCTGGGGGGGCTGCTGCAGGATGGGCAGCTTCTCCTCCAGCTTGTCCAGCCCTTTGCAGGCCAATTCATTGGCGGTGGAAACTGGAGATGAAAAAATAGGCGGGTTTAGCACCCTGCTGCCTTGCAGGAGCTCTGCTAGGGCCGATTTTCCATCACCCCAAAATTCAGGGGGTGCTGCCCCCACATCTTCCAGCTTCTCCAGCCGTTTATTCCTCGGCCATACGAACCAGAGACACAAAACCAGATCATCCCTCTCCTGGCTCCTCACGAGAGCTCGGTGAGAGCCAGTTTTGGGGTCCCCCAGCCCCGTGGGGTGCTGTCCCCCACCCCTGCACTCACTCTGGGGCTCCAGCCGGGTGAGGAGGGGCTGGGCCCCGCTCACTGCTGCCGCCGTCAGCGTCTTCACGCCCTTCTCGGCAACATCGCAGACGGAGCGCACGTAGGGGTGGCTCTCCTTGGTGCAGGTGTAGGCGGAGGACACCATGTCGTAGGCAGAGCTCACCAGGGGCAGGTTGGCCACGCGGGTCCCGATGTTCTGGGGGCCGGAAGGGCTCAGGGTGAGCGTGGGACTGAGGGACTGCCCAAATCTCACAGGGAACAGGGTGTACTGGGTGCTCCCACACACCATCCCACACAGGGGATCGTTTTGGGGTGCTCCCATGGCTCTCCAAGCCCATCAGAGGGTGGGATAACCCCGATCCCCGTCTCCAAGCAGGGACCCCGTGGATCGCCCCCAAATTCCCCGCCTTGCCCGCACTGACCTGTTGCTCCTCTGCCTTGGGCTGCGCTGGCGTGGGCTCGCTGGTGGCCATGGTGGGGCTGGGGGGCACAGGTCGGGACCGTGAGTGGAGCCAGGCCCCCCCAACGCCCCCCTCCTGCCTCTCGAAGGGAGGACCCCAGGTTACCCCTCCCCGAAACGGGGCAGCTCCCACGCGGTTGGAAAAACCCGGGACAGGGGGGTCCCTGGGACCGGGACCGGGACCGGGATCACAAGCGGGATCGGGACCGGGATCGCGATCGGGACTAGGAGTGCGAGCGGGACCGGGACCGGGATTGCCACCCGGAACAGGACCGGGATCGCGATCGTGAACAGGACCGAGACTGCGATCGGAACCGGGATCGCAATCGGGATCGGAACCGGAACCAGGATCGCGGACCGGCCCTGGGTCGTGCTCACCGCTGGCGGCCGGGGTCGGTTCTGCTCCGCTCGGTTCGGCTCCGGGCTCGCCCCGCTCCTCCCCGCCGCCCTTTATACCCCGGAGCCCGCCCCGAGCGCATGTGACCGGAGCCGCCCAGCGGGGCCGGCCCGGGGCGGACCGGGAGCAGCGACCGGCGGGGAGCGCGGGGCCGGGAGGGCAGCGAACCCCTGGGAACGGCCTGCACCGAGTCCCCCGCCCAGCACCGGATCCGCCGGGACTGGGCTGCACTGAGCCCCCCCGGGACCCCATTCCTCGGTCGGTGCTGCACTGACACCCCCCCCCCCTCCCCCGCCCGCCCCCGGTACCGGATCCCCCGCGACTGGGCTGCACTGACACCCCTTGGGGACCGGACACTCCCGGGACCGGTCTACACGACACCGAGATTCGGCTGCCGTGACGCCCCGAGCCCGGAACTCGAGACCCCCCCCGACCTTCCATGGCACCGATCCCCCGGGAGCGACCCCGCCCTGACCCTCCCGAGCGTCCCCTCCCCTCGTGCGGCTCCCAAGCACGGGGGTCCCGGTGCTCGCCCACACCTGGCCCGGTGGAGCTGGTCAGAGCGGTCCCGGGGCGTGCCGGCGGCGGGAGGATGGACAGTCCTGGGGTGCCCGGTGTCGCCGCACCGGGTGCTGTTACCACGCGGTGCTTGTGACGTCGGGGATACCCCGGGGCGGGCCCAGCCCCTCCACGGTGACAACTGGGACAAAGTTCAGTGCCACACGGCCGGGGGTCACAGTCCAGGTGTCCTGGCACCTTGTGGCACCCTTTCTCCCAGTACCCCATGGAATCCCGTCCCACTGTGTGCCACTGGCACCCCTTTATTGAGCCCCCCTCGGGGGTGCCCCCGGCTCTGCCGCCCGTGCAGAGCCCCGCGGTGAGCTAGTGGCTCTGCCACAGCACTGCAGGCTCTGAGTCGTTTTAAGGCCAAAAAAAGTTGTTTTCTTCCTCTTTAAACTGGTTTGAAGCTGTTAAGACATGAAATTCCAGTATTCCTGGGACTTAGGGCAGCCCTGGATCCCAGACAGACTCACACAGTGTCCTCCATGTGCCACCATCCCCACAGGAGTCCCCGGCCGTGACACTGGGGTCCCACGCTGGGTCACCACGTCCATCGTGCCCTCATTCCCGGCGGGATTGGGGTTCGTAGCTCTGGGTGGGTGCTCCCCCAGCTCAGTGGCACCAGTGACTCAGTGCTGGCTGCAGACCTGGGGGGCAGCGGGCACCTGGTGCGTCCCCCCCACGGTGACACAGCCCTCCCACTTGGACATATCCACCGGGACATCCTCCGGATACTCCACGAGCGCGGGGGCGAAAGGTCCCACGAGCCAGGGCAGGGGCGTGTGCTGCCCCACGTGCTCCAGCAGCCCCTCGAGGCTCAGCTGTGCCCGCGTCACGGCGTCCCGGCTCTGTGCCAGCACCAGGCCCGACAGGTCCTGGAAGGAGTGGGCGCTGGCCAGGGAAGCCTGGACGCCCTCCACGCCGTGCCAGACGTGTCCCGCCGTCTCCTGCACGCTGCTGGGGAACGCCCGGGCACCGGTGGCCAGGTGGGAGCAGGCGGCGTGGAGCTGGTGCAGGAGCCCGTGGAGCATGGCCAGAGTCCGAGCCTCCACCTGCGGGGTGGGCAGCGGGCAGCGGGGGCTGGGGGTGGTGGACCCCACCCCTGCCTGGATGGACCCACACCTGGACTCCGTGGCTGCTGCTCCAGGTGTCACCACCCCAGGTGTCCCCTTGCCATGTGTCCCCACCTCAAGAGACTCAATGGCTGCTGTCCCCACCCTCTCCAGATGGAGCCATCTGTCCCCCATGGTCCCTCCACCCTGTACCTCGTTGTCCTCCATGGGCACCGCATCCTGCTGGCTCCACTCCAGCCACAGATGGTGCAGGTGCTCCCGGGTGCTGTGCCACGGCCCGTCCGTGCCCTGCTGCCCCTCCTCGATCTGGGGGGAGGTTCAGCCAGGTGGGAGCACACCTGGGGGTGCCTGGGGCCGCCGCGGGGCTGGCACGGTCCCTGCCCCATCCTTACCAGCCGGATGACGTGGTGGAGCTGGGCCAGGAGCCGCTGGGCACGGAGCCGTGCCCGCTGCAGGTCCCCCAGCGAGCGCCGCAGGGCCCGGTGTGGCAGCCGGGCTGACAGGGAGCCCACGCGGACAAAGTAGCTCTGCCACCGCCTCTGCCGCTCCTGCGGGGCCGCCTCTGTGCCCCCGGTCACCTCCGTGCCCTTGGTCACCTCTGTGCCCGTGGTCACTTCCGTGCCCTTGGTCACCTCCGTACCCCCGGTCACCTCCGTGCCTCTGGTCACCTCCGTGCCTGTGGTCACCTCTGTGCCTGTGGCCACTTCTGTGCCTGTGGCCACTTCTGTGCCTGTTGTCGCTGCTGTGGGAGCGGGGTGAGGGCAGCGTGGCTGGGCCATCCTGCGCTGGGCACTGGAGCCCAGCGTGAGCACCCACAGGATGCTTGGCCACCAGGTCATGTGGAGATGCCACCTTAAGCCAGGTGGCCTCTGCGGTCACCTGAGCTGTGACACGGGGCCAGCTCTGCCTCATGTCACCCAGTGCCAAGCTATAAATACCCAGGCGGGCACACGGGACTATATTTGCTTTTGGGTTTCCAGGTGAGAGTTCACCCAGTGCCATCCCGTGTCCTTCAGACAGGGACTGTCCCCTGCGTGGGGTCACGGTGGCCTCAGTGCTCTGGCACCATTGTGGGGCCACCATGTATAGCCAATGCCAAGACTGAGCAACAGGGTGAGGGTCCCGGGCGGGCTTGGCACCCCGAGATTTGGGAGATGGTGGGCACTCACCCAGCTCCTCGCCTGTCCCGGGGAGGTACCGATCCAGCAGCTCCTCTGATTTGCCCAGCACGGCGTCCACGCCCGTGGCCAGCAGCCGCCCCACGCGGGTGCCCACCACGGCCCCGAGCGCCGAGCGCGTCCTCGCCACCACCCCGCTCACCGTGCACGACACCAGCTCCCTGGTCCCGGCCACCACCTGGCAGGGGACAGCGCAAGGACAGCTTGTCCCCGCTCCTCGTCCAGCGCTGGAGCCCTGCCCGTGTCCCCCGGGTGACGTTACCCTCTCGGGGGGCTGCTGCAGGATGGGCAGCTTCTCCTCCAGCTTGTCCAGCCCTTTGCAGGCCAATTTGTTGGCGGTGGAAACTGGAGATGTGAAAATAGGGGGGTTTAGCACCCTGCTGCCTTGCGGGAGCTCTGCTAGGGCAGGGTTTTGGGCTACCCCAAAACTTGTGGGGTGTTTCCCCTCCAACCCTCCAGCTTCTCCAGCTATTTATTCATTGGTGATACAAACTGGAGATGTGAAAGCTGATCATCCCTCTCCTGGCTCCTCACGAGAGCTCGGTGAGAGCCAGTTTTGGGGTCCCCCAGCCCCGTGGGGTGCTGTCCCCCACCCCTGCACTCACTCTGGGGCTCCAGCCGGGTGAGGAGGGGCTGGGCCCCGCTCGCTGCTGCCGCCGTCAGCGTCTTCACGCCCTTCTCGGCAACACCGCAGACGGAGCGCACGCAGGGGTGGCTCTCCTTGGTGCGGCCGTACGCCGAGGCCACGGCCCCGCAGGCACAGCTCACCAGGGTCAGGTTGGCCACGCGGCTCACCACGCTCTGAGGGTGGGGGACAATAAGATGGGGGTCCCCAGAGCCACCCGCAGCCCCCCCAGACCTTCCATGCACCCCTACCTTTGTCTCCGGCCCGGTCTCGGCCGGCACCGCCGCGTTTTCGGCCGACATGGCGGCGGCGGCTGCAGCGGGAAGAGGGAGATTTTGGGGTGCCATGGGTGGGTGAGACTGGTGGGGACCCCCCCGGGGATGACACCCCCGGCACTCCCCAGCCCCTGTTCCGTGGGGGCTGAGAGCCACCAACTCATGACCTGAGTGGGAGAGGCTGGCGGGTTCTGAGGGGCTCTTGGGGTGTTATGAGGGGTCTGAAAGGGGTTTTGGGAGGGGGTCGTCCTTCTTCCCTGCCAGGAAACGGGGGGACTGGGTCCCCTCAACTCCTCTTGGACCCCTCCACCCACTCCGGGATCCCCACGCCCCTTTTTGGGGCCGGGGAGGGGTTTTTGGGTGATTCAGCTGAAGCCAGACTGGAATCGTCTGTCGCAATCCTGCGCTGGGGACGTGCCGCTCGTCACCGCCGCCTCGGCCGGGGCAGCCCCCGGACCGCCGCGGGCAGCCGAGCCGCGGCAGCCCCCCCCGGCCCCCCGGCAGCCCCTCTGCCCTTTGGGGCCTCCCGTGGCACCCCCGGCCTGGGCCTGTGCTCTCCGGGGAACGAGTTCTGGGGGGATCCGGGGGGCTTCAGGCAGGTCCCTGCGGGGGACAGGTCCCCTTGGGACCCTGAGTTTGTTCCCTTGAGTTTCTAGGGGTGCCCCTCTGGTGTCCCTGGGGTCTTCCGGGGACCTCGGGACTCCTGACCTCCCCCGCACCCCCCGGAGGCCCCCGGGGACCTCCGGACTCCCCCCGGGACCACCCGGAGCCCCCCACGGAGCCTTTCTGGAGCCTCCCGGGACGCCCCCAGCCCCATTTCGCGCCCTACCGCTCCCGCCAAGCCCCGGGCACGGTACTCACGGGGGTGGGGGTGGGGTTCTGTCGCGACCCCCGGGCGAGATCGCGACACCGGGCCCCGCCCAGCCCGGACCCGCGGGGAGCGGCGGGAGCCAATCAGCGAAGGGGCGGGACCGGATCTCCACCAATGAGGAGGGATGGGCGTGGCAGGGGGGCGTGGCTTGGGGTTGGGGCGCGCTCGTCGCGGGGTGCGGGGACAGCGGCGGGGACAGCGGCGGGGACAGCGGCGGGGACAGCGGCGGGGACAGCGGCGGGGACAGCCCAGCCCCCGGTCACCTCTCACGTGTCCCCGCGCCGAGGGACCCCGTGGCCGGTGTTCCACCCCCGCCCCAGGTGTCTCCACCCCCGTTGTCCCCACCCCTGGTGTCCCCATCGCAGGTGTCCCCTTGCCACGTGTGCCCTTGCCGCTTGTTCCCCCCGTCAAGGGACTCAATGGCCGCTGTCCCCACCCGCTCCAAGTGTCCCCATCCCAGGTGAACCAACTCCAGGAGACCCGATAGCCGCCAGACCAAGTGTCCCCACGCCAGATGTCCCCACCCCTGGTGTCCCCACGCCAAGGCACCCAATGATTGGCGTCCCCAACCCCAAGGAACCCAAAACCAGGTGTGCCCACGCCAAGTATCCCTTTGCCAGATGTCCCCACCCCAGGTGTCCCCGTGCCACCAGAGCCCCTCAGGGTGCCAGGTGTCCCCCAGGCCCTGCGGGTGCTCAGGCCAGGGGACAGCAGTGCCTGACGGGGGGCAGAGAGCCGTGGGTGACCCCCGTGGGTGGCCTCGTGGGGCGAGAGACAGCCGGGAAAGGGGACAGGCAGGGGACACGGCGCGTGTGGGGTGGCACGGGCAGGGACACGGCGCCAGCGCTGCCTTATCCCAGGGGAATTCGTGGGAAAAGTGGGATGGGGACCTTCGTGGGGCCGGGACAGGGGGCGGGTGCGCGGGGAGGGGCTGAGCGCGGGTGGGTGCGTGTGTGTGCGCTGGGCAGTGCGGGTGCCCACGGAGGGGGTGCCACCCTGTGCCCCCCCCCAGCCCTGTGCCACCCTCCCCCGGCCGGTCCCGCTCCCGGGGGGGGGGTTAAGAAGGTGCCGAGGCGGCGGCGGGGGAGTCGCCTCCGGTAACCGGGTGTTTATTGGGGCCGCGGGGTACAGCCCGCGGGCGGCCGCATGCATGGCCGCTGGGGGGGGTGGCTCCCGCCGCCCCCTGCCCTATTTACAGCCTGCCACCCCCTGGGGACCTGCCATCCCCCGGGGATCTGCCACTCCCCCCGCGACACGCCACCCCGGGTGGGTGCCGGGCAGGGGTGGCACCGAAAGGGCACCCTTTGCCAGCAGAGAGTGGGTTCGGTGGGGACCCCCCCAGCGGTGCCCCCCCAGCCCGGCTGTGCTTTCCAGGAGGGGGTGCCGCGGGGGGGAAGGATGGGCAACCCCCAGGCTGGCACTGGGAAAGGGCTGACCCCAGACTGGGGGTGGGAGTGTGCCCCATCCCCAGATAGCGCCACATTCGGGGGGCCCCCAGCCCCCCGCACCCAAAATGTTCACCAGGTTCCATCACCACAATCAATGCACCCCCGGCCGGGTGTCCCCAGGGGTCTGGCAGCACCCAAAAGGCCCCCCGGGTGCCGCTGTGGGGCTGCGGGCTGGGGGGCACAGCCCAGTGCCCGTGTCCGTGTGTCCATCCTGCTGCCCCCCAGGGCGCTGCGAGCCCTGGGTCCAGCCTGGGGAGGGGACACGGCGGACGCTCCACCCCGGCACATGGGACAACGCAGCCGGAGCGTGGGGCACTGCCCCACGCCAGCCGGGCACACCCCCAAACCCTATCCGGGGGCACCCAGGGGGTGCCTGTCCCCCCCCTCACCCATGTAGCACCTCACCCCATGCCCGCAGCTCCTGCCCGGCCACCCCTCCCTGTCCCCAGGGAGCCGGGGCCCCCATCAGTGTCCTGGCGAGGGGGACGCACACAGGGTGGGACCCTATTTTCCCGAGGGAGTCCGCTCCACGCCGTAGCGCAGGAGGTGGTGCAGGTCCGTCAGCGGCCGCGGGGTGCCCGGTGCCCGGGCTGCCCGGGCTGCCGTCCCGTGCCGCCCGTAGCCTCCCGCCGCCGCCTCGCCGCTGTTGAACGTGTGGTTCCTCTTGAGGTGGGCGCCGGGGCGGCCCGTGCCGTTGTTGGCGTTGAAGTTCAGCTGCTCGGGGTGCCAGGGCGGCCCCTCGGTAAAGTCTCCCCCCTCCCCGCTGGGTGCCGAGACCACCCGCCGGCGCTCGGGGCTGGGGTGCGGCGTCCCGCCGAAGTCGCCGTAGGAGCTGCGGAGCGGGCGGCGGGCGCCGGCGGGTGGGTGCTGCCGGGTGCGGGGACCCTCCTGAGGGTCTCGACCCCAATGCCCGTCACCTGAGGAGTCGCTGAGTTCGGCCTCCAGCTCCTGGTCCACCAGGATGGCGTGGCAGGAGAGGGGGATGCCCCGCGGCGGGCGGCCGGAGCCGCCGTGCCCCCGCCCGGCGCCCGCGGGGCCGGAGCCTCCAGGGTCCCGCAAAGCCGCGTTGATGATGTTGTGACTCTGCTCCCAGGTGCAGTTTTGGAGGGCTCCGGGGCAGCGTTTCTGCTGCAGCGGGGTCTGCTCCGGCGTGGGCAGCACCCCCGAGTCCAGGTCGTGTTGGGTGACCTTGCCCAGCTCCTTGGGCCACCCGTTGGGCATGAGCGGGGCCAGCAAGGCGCCGCGCGCCCGCCGCTCGCCCAGGCGGCTGACGCTCACCACCGACTCACTGTGCGCCAGGATCGTCTCCTTGTCCTTGCGCCGCGCCAGCTCCTTGCGGTCCCGGTGCCCGATGAACCAGCACACGCTGAAGCCGGAGATGACGGCGCCGATGACGAAGGCGGCGACGGAGGAGATCACCAGGAGGTTCACCGACACCAGCCCGTCCGGCTCGTCCACGAAGCTCTCCGTCACCAGCCCTGGCGTTGGGGACATGTCAGGGGACCTGCGGGTGCCACCACCACGTCCCCGAGCCCGGTCCCGGCCCCGCACTCACCCTCGCACTCGCCCAGGTGGGACGTGCTGCCGCCGGCGATGTCCTGCTCGAAGGCCACCCTGGGGGTACAAATTGGGGGGGGGGTCAGTGGGTCCCAAATGGTTTGGCAGAGTCTCCCAGCTCCCTTCAGCGAGCAGTTAATTTGTTGTGGCTCAACAATTGGGGGCTGCAGGAGCCGGTGCTCTCTGGGGACGCCACTGTCCCCCCGGCATGTCCCCAGGCCTGGCAGCGTTACCTGGGGCTGGGCTCCAGGAAGATGCAGGAGCCCTCGGGTGTCCAGCCACAGTAGGGATCCCGGCTCCCGAGGCAGTTCCTGGCAGGGAGCAGAGATGTCAGGGTCAGCCCTGATAGGGGGACACAACACCCCAGCCCCAGCAAGGGACTCTGTCCCTGCCACGTGCTGTGCCTCAGTTTCCCCAGCCATGCTCCCAGCCGTGCCGAGCCCTGTCCAGCACAGGGTGAATTCCTGGGATGTGAGGTGATGTGAGCCCCCCACTCCTCGCACAGCCCCCACCGGCGAGCCCTGCCCAGCCCGAGGCACTCACTTCATGCAGCCCGAGTGCTGCTGGCAGCGAGCCACGGGCACCCTGGCCACGCACGGGGGGAAGGCCAGCAGCAGGGACCCCGCAGCCTTGTCCAGCTCCAGCCCCAGGAGCCGCCGCTCGTCCTCCGTGTCCCGGCCACACCTGGGGACAGGGCAGAGCTCATCATAGCCCCAGCCCTCCACATAGCACAGGGCCCTCCACAGAGCCTGTCCCAGTCCAGAGATTTTCTCATCCATTCCTCCCAACCTTGCATCCCTCTGACCCATCCATCCATCCATCCATGCACCCCACCCACCCCTCTTATTGCCCCCTCTCCTTCCTCTGGCACCCTGGCACTCACCTCCCGGGCTGGTAGGTCTCAAACTCCTCCAGGAAGACGCTCTGGCTGCCGGGGGCGGCGGGCGCGGGGCTGCTGGTGGCGTTGGGCAGGATGAGGAACTTGAGCACGGTGCCGGTGCTGGAGCCCAGGAACACCACGGTGTGGTTGCCCCACGGCCCCGCTGCGTTGTCCACCACGATCTTACGGAGCTGGTACCTGCGTGGGGGAGGGAGCAGTGTTGGGGTGTGGGGGTCCCCAGGGAGGGGGGAAAGGGTGAGCCCCACAAGCCCATCTCCATGTCCCCATCCCCAGCTCCATGTCACCATCCCCAGCCCTATGTCCCCAGCTCCAGCCCCACAACCCTGCCCTCATTCCCACTCCCCCATCCCCAGGTCCCTGTCCCCATTCCATGTCCCTGTCCCCATTTCATGTCCCTGTCCCCATTCCTGTCCCTGTCCCCATTCCATTCCATGTCCCTGTCCCCATCCCCGCTCACGCCCTGGCTGCCCTGCTGCCAGGAGGCTGCGGCCCAAGAGCGCGGCTTGATTAATTCCCCATCAAGCGGCAATTAAGGCAGATTTAATTAGGACGAGACAATCTTGACTGCAAAGTGTATGAGATTTATCAGCTCTCCTAACGCTCCCAGTGCTGGCACCAGCGTGGAAAGGCAGCACGGGAGGCTCTGGCCAGCACCTCCAGCACCTCCCAGCCCCTTCCAGCCCTCCCAGCGCCCCCCGGTGTCCCCAAGCCCCCCGGGCACCCACCGGGTCATGGTGCGGAGGATCCAGGGGGCGTTGCCCAGGGCCGGCACCGCCTCGTCCATCAGCGGGTGCGTCTTGACGAAGTTGAGGATCTCGTCGGGGAAGGCGCTGGAGGAGTTGTAGCGCATCCCCGGGGACGCGCAGCACCCGGGCCTGCGGCCACGGCACGGCTCAGTGGCGCTGTCCCCAGCCTGTCCCCAGCCCCGCTGGTACTGGCCGTGGTTATCGTCACCCCTGTCTCCATTCCTGTCCCCATCCCAGCGGGATGGCTGCCTCTGTCCCTGTCCCCAGCCCTGTTCCTTTCCCCAGTCCCACCAGTGTCCCTGCCAGCAGCAGTCCTTGCCAGCTCTGTCCCCATCCCGGTCCCTCACCGTGGCTTTGGCACCATATCCTCTGGCACAGGTGTCCAGATGGACTCGGGTGACTTCTGCTCCCGGAACCGTCCCTCGAAGACGGCGGCCACTTGGGTCATGTCGAAGGCGCAGACGGCGGAGCCGGGAATGCTGTGGGGACACGGCTGTGGGGTGAACACGGGGAGGCCCCGGGAGCGCCAGGGGCCCTGCAGATCCCAAATGGAAGCGAATCCATTTCCTGTCCAGGACCCAGCTGGACCCACCCCAGGCCTCATCCCAGATCCCACTCAGGATCCAGCCTGCATTCCAGCCAGATCCCAGCTGGCACGCAGCTCCGATCCCACTGAGCCTGGGCAGTCTGGGCAGGGCACGAGAGGCTCTGACCTGTTGGTGGGTGTGGAGAACACGGCCAGGACCACGGGGCGCCCGTCCAGCTCCAGGATGTCCGTCACGGCTTGGATGACGTTGAAGTAGAAGTGGGAATCGCCCGGCACGGAGCAGTTGAGCCGGGCCTTGAGGAAGGACGTCCACTGCTTCTCCAGCACCCGCTGCGAGCCCCCCATGTCGTTCTTGCACACCCGGGCCACCCGTGACACCACCACCTGCAGGGAGGACACCTGTCACCACCCGACCCCAACAGCCATCCCTGCGTCCCTGTCCCCACCCTGGGTGTCCCTGAGGGCATCACAGAATGGTTTGGGTTGGAAGGGAGCTATGGGATCGTCTAGCGTCAAGGGAAATATAGGTTGGATAGTGGGAAATTTACATTTTAAATTTACATTTTACAATTTTAAAATTTACATTTTACAATTTTAAAAAAATTTACATTTTTTAATGTAAAAAGAGATAAAGTTCTGGAATTCTCTGCCCAGGGAGGTGGTGGTGGTGGAGTCACCACCCCTGGATTTGTTTAAACAAAGCCTGGATGTGGCACTGGGTGCCAGGGTTTAGTTGAGGTGTTGGGGCTGGGGTGGACTGGATGATCTTTAAGGTCTTTTCCAACCCAGTGATTCTGTGAGTTCTGTGAGTTCTGTGAATCTACTTCCCAGTGGGACGTGTCCCACCTTCTCCAGGTAGTTGAACTCCATGGCGATCTCCCGGAAGAAGAAGTAGACGTGGCTCCTCCATTCCACGGCGTGCACGAAGTAGGGCTCTGCGGGGACAGCGGGGTCAGGGATGGCCCAGGGTGGGGTCACAGGGGACATGTGCCATGTCCTGGCACAGCTCAGGGTGGGGACACACCTTTGAACCACTTGGAGTCGTGTTTGACGGTGCGCAGGGTCGGGCTGTCCCCGAGGCTGCGGTAGATGACGGCGTCGATGGCCAGGAAATCCGTCACCGTGGCGGTGAAGAGCATCCCCCCTGCAGGGGACAAGGTGTCAGCAGGGCTGGGGGACACGGTGCCCGCCGGGACACTGGCAGTGCCACCACTGACCTGTGAACAGGGCCACGTTGGCGTGCTTGGGATCGTAGGGACACCGGGCCATGCCGCTGATGTTGTCCCCGACGGGCTCCAGCGTGTCCATCTAGAGCGGGTGACAGGGGGACGTGAGGACACAGCCGGGCACGAGGGGGACCTGAGATCCCCATCCTGAGGGGGGGCTCTGGCTGTGGTTGGCACAGACAGGGTTGAAGGTGTTGATGCTGCAGAGCCTTCCCACGGGTGTCCCCTCCTGCCTTCACCCCAAAACCCTTCCCACGGGTGTCCCTCTTGCCTTCCCATGGGTGTCCCCTCCTGCCTTCACCCCAAAACCCTTCCCACGGGTGTCCCCTCCTTCCCTGACCCCAAGCCCCCCTCCCACACAGGGATCTGTCCCGGGGGGCTCACGCTGTAGTTGGCGCAGACAGGGTTGAAGGCGTTGGTGCCACAGACGAAGAGGAGGCTCTCGTTCCTCACCAGCAGCACCTTGACGAAATTTCGGCACTCTGCCTGCGCCGGGAGAGGGGACCGTCACCCTCAGCACCCCAAAACCCCCCTCACCTCATCCCACCCCATGCAGGCCCTCAGCACTGCCAGGGGATGGCTTGGGGGGGTTGTTCTCACCCCAGAACTGCATTTATGGCAAGCTGGGAATGGGATTTCTGGCCCCCAATAATTAAGTACAAAATCAATTTAGCCAAGCGACCAATAAATCAGAGATACAACCATGGGGAGGGAATGGGGTGGTGACACTGGGGAGGGGACAGGGTGTGACACGGTCACAGAGGGTGCTCAGTCCCCACCAGAGGGTCCCCATGGGGTGCAGATCCCCCGGGCTGTACCTCGTGCTTGCCCTTCATCCGGCAGATGCTGATGTCGTGCTGGTTCGAGCGCCACGTCAGTTTCTGGGTGGGGAAAACCAGTGTGGGGATGGAGACAATCCAACAGCACCCCCTTGAGAACCCCCTGAGGCCCTCCCAGAGCTCCCTGAGACCCCCAGCACCCCCTGAGACCCCCCAGTACCCCCTGGGAGCCCCAGCACTTACCCGGTGGTAGCGCATCTCAGCGGCCCCGCTGGGCTCCAGGCTGACCCGATAGACATTGTCCCTGGGGAGGGGGACACAGGTGTCACCACCCCCCAGCTGGGATGTGCCCCCCAGCACTGGGGATACAGGATCCACCCCCACCCCCCCCGGGAAGATTTGGGGTGCTGGGGTGGACAATGAACATCACCAGGGCAGTGTCAGTGCCAGTGACCCCCCCCCCCCAAATGCCCCATGGCAGATTTGGGGTGCCCTGGGCAGGTTGTGGGGTCCTGCCCAGCAAAGAGGAGTGGGGTGGGTGTGGGGTGCCCACCCCCGTGGAGGGGAGGCTTTGGGGTGCTGGGGTCCAGACCTGTCCCCGATGAAGAGGGTCCGGTTGACCTTGAGGATGCGCTGGATGTTGAGGCGCTGGGTGCTGCCCCCCTCGGGTCCCCCCGGGCGGGCGGTGCCGTGGCCCACGAACACGGGGTAGTGCTTCACATCTGGGGGGGCACAAGGGGTCACACAAGGGGCCGGGCACCCCCACACAGCCCAGGTGACCACCCACAGGGTGGCACCTCCCTCCCGCCTTCAGCCCAAAATCCCACCCCATGGGTGCCCCCCGCCTGCCTTCACCCCAAAGCACCCCAAAACCCCTAAACCCTTTCCATAGGCACCCCCAAAAGTAGCCCAAAGCCCAGCCCCGCCCACGGGTGGTCCCATCCTATCCTATTCCAAAACCCTCCCTTGGGTGCCCCCCGCCTGCCTTCACCCCAAATCACCCCAACCCCCCCTCCCTTTCCATGCCAAGCCGTGCCCCCCCCCGTGCCCCAGTGCAGCACCCCGACCCCCCCCCAGCCCCGGGTGGGCACTCACAGTCCGGGGGGGCCACGGCGATGGGGCCGGGCTCCTCGGGGAAGGTGCCCCTCGCCATCCTCTCGGCCGCCAGCAGCAGCAGCAGCACCAGGGGGACGCGGGGTGGGGGTGCCATGGTGGCCCCCGCCCTGGGTGGGCACCCACCGCACCTGCGGGCACGGGCAGGGCTGGGAGGGGCAGCGCTCAGCGGGTACCCCCCCCCCCCCCCCGGAGCACCCCAAACCCTCAGGGGGATTGGGGCCAGACCGGTGGTTTGTCACCAGCAGCACGTGGGGAAGGCACTGCTGGTGACATGGCAGGGCTGGGGACATGGGGACAGGAGGGTGAGGACACATGCACAGAGAGACACGGGGACATGGGGACACGAGGAAAGCCAGAGAGGCTCTTCCCCCTCCCAAAACGCCACAGGGATGTCTTGGAAAATCTCCAGGGATGCTTCAGGGTGTCACAGCAACCCCATCCAGACAGCCCCAGTGCCACCGCCACGCTGGGCCACCATCCCCACCCTGTCGCTCGTCCCCGAGGGGCCGGGACTGGGCTGGGTAATTAGCAGCCGGGCAGGGAATTAATTGATCATTAATTCCATGGGAGCCGGGAGCGGGAGCGATCGAAGCGGCGCCCTCCTCCCCCGCGGGGACCGGGGACGGGTGACATTGTGCGGGGCTGGGGGTCACGGGCCCTGCACACCGGGCAGTGCCAGCGCGGGGGACGCGTCCCCAGCCCCTCCGTGGGGTCACCACTGTCCCCAACCCGGTCCCCTCTGCGGTGTCACAGCCCCCGGGGACATCTGACCCCGACCCTGCTGTGTCACAGCCCCCGGGCAGGAGGTGACCCCAGTGGGACCTGACCCCGGTGTCACAGCCCCTGGGGACAACTGACCCCATCCTCAGGGTGTCACCACCCCAGGGACACCCAGCCATGTCCCCACTGTCTCAGCGACATCCAAACCTGTCCCCACAGTGCCACAGCTCCCAGTGACGCCCAGCTTTGTCCCCGCGGTGTCCCCAACAAGCAGGAGATGAGCTCTTTCTGCCCGGTTTGTCACACAGCAGCACCCGAAAGCCACCAAGAGCCGGAGGGAGGAAAGGGGGACCCCAAAAAATCACCCCAGGGAAGGGCTCGGTGTCCATCGGCCACCTGAGAATCCGCCCGCGCCTGGGGGAGGGTCGGGGGCCGGGGGGGGCCGTGTCGCTGCCTGGAACCCCGAGCGGGGGGTCCGGTGTCACCGTCCCCAGCCTGTGTGGTGACAGCGAGCGGGCTCAGGGTAACCGGAGCCTCCGGCGCCATAAATGCCAGCGATTGTGCGGGAAAAGAAAAGGCAGCGGGAAGAGGGGGGCACGGGGAGGAGGGGGCACGGCGGGGAGGGGGACACGGCAGCAGGGGGGTGACAAACAGGGACCCATTCACGGCGGCGGCGGAGCAGGGGGACGGTCACCGTGCGTGTCCCCAGCGGGGCTGTGGGGAAACTGAGGCAGCGGGGGGGTGGGGAGGGGATGTGTTGAGGATGAGGGGGGGGGGGTCTCCACTTGGATATTTCGGACACGGAGCGGGTGAACAGCCTCGGACATGTCCCTCGTCCCTGTCCCTGCTCCACGCCTCAGTTTCCCTGCTGCACAGAATGCTCAGCCCTCACCCCGCACATCCAAAGTTTTGGGGGGCGGGGGGAGCTGCTTGACCTGTCCCACCCCCCCCCCCCCAGCATCTCCGCGACCCCCGGCAATGGGGCATGGGGCAGAAAGGGGGAGCAGCCCCAGCGTTGCCCCTCTTGCTGCAATCCCAGCGGCTCTGAGCACAGCGGGATCTCTCTGATCCCACTGAGGGGGTGTCCCTGTCGGGGGGGCCACTCTGCACCCCCTTCCCGGTGCCACCTGCCCACCCCCCCCCCCAGCGCGGCGCTCTGCCCACCTGAGCTGCTCCGGCCGCCTCCGCCGCTGCCCTATGTCACCACTGTCCCCTCCGCTGGCAGGGGGGTCCCGCAGGCGCCGGTCCCATGGCTGGGGGTGGCACCCCCCCCCCCCCCCCCGCTCCGGGACGCCCCGGCGGCGCTGGGGGGGCTCCGGCGTCCCGAGAGCCGCTCAGCTGTCACGTCAACCCCCCGCGACCCCCGGGGGAGGGGGGCCCGTGCCCCCCGCCCGCGCCAGGTGGGAAGGTAGGGCTGATGTCACCGTAACCGGAGCCACCAACCCCCACCTCACCCCGGCAGCTGTCACCGCAGCCGGGGACCCGGGGGGGGGGGCACCCATGGGACCCCCCCGAGTGGCACCGCGGCGTCTCCACGGGAAAGCGGCGGCACGGAGCCACCGGTGAGACCCCCCCGGACACAGAGCGGGGACAGGGGGACAGCGGGGTCCCCCACCCCGGGTCCCCCATCCTCATAAACCCCTTAGAAGGGCAATGGGGAAGAGGGGGGCACCGGGAGAGGGGGGGACACAGCGGGAATGGGGGTGACACCAAGAAGGGACAGCAGGAAAAGGGGACACACACTGGGAAATACGGGGGACAGCGGGAAAGAGGGGACACTGAGGGGCGGGGACCCTGGAGAATGGGGGGGGCATTGGGAAGGGGAGAATCTGGGAAAAGGGGCACACACTGAGGAATGGGGGGTGGGAAAGGCGGAGGGCGCCAACAGTGAAATCCCTGAGAAGGCAACTTTTTGGGAATCCCCTCCCTGGAATAATCTCAATATCCACATCGCACTCCATCGGTCTAATGCCGGATTTTGGGGTTATTTCCTTCAGAAGGCGCCCAACGCCAATTAGAAATCAGTAATTACATATGCTAATGAGGTATTTACACCACCCCACCCCCCGCACGTGCTCCAGCCCCCCAAAATGTGGCCCCCGGTGCCCAGAGCATCCCTTGCTCAGTGGGGTCACACAGTGCCACCCCCATTGCCACAGAGGGGTTTGGGGGTCACCAGCAGTGCCCCCCCAGCTGCCATGGGCCCCCCCTAATCCCAGCTGCTGCTGCCCGCCGGGGCTGGGGGGCTGAGCCCCCCCCCGGGTTTCCGTTCCGGGGCCGGTTCAGATGGCAGAGCCAGGAAGCAGCTGTCCCCACGGCAGGGCCGGAGCAAATGTCACCCCGGCCACCTGGCACCGCGCGCTGGCCTTGTCCCTGTCCCTGTCCCTGTCTCCTGCCGCGGGTCCCCCCCGTTCCGAGCGGCAGCTCCCGGGGGGGCGCAGGCAGCACCCCCAGAGCTGCGGAGGTGCCAAGAGGACGGGGGAACACCAGCACCGGAGGGGTCCCCGCGTGGTGACGGGGATGGGGGGGTCACCGGTGTGGCAGGGGGGGGACACAGCACCCACCATTTACCTTGGCGCTTCCACGGCCCCGCCGGCGGCTCAAATGTCCCCCAGGGCCTCCCGCTCCGGTTACCGGCTCCGCTTACAGCTGCCGTTTATAGCCCCCGTTCCTGTCCCTTGTCCCTCGTCCCTGTCCCCTCCCCATCGCCCACCGGGTGGGGACACAGGCGTCCGAGCCCCCCAGGACACCGCAAGCGACCAAGGGCGTCCGGCCCCCGACACGGGCACCGGGGATGGTGGGGACCCCGCGGTCACCTTGGGTGGCTTTGTCACCCACCGTGGGTGCCCAGAGGTGGCCCCAGTTGCTGGGGGCCCCCTCGATCCCCCCCGGGTGCCACCCATGGGTGCCCCGACACGTCCCTTCCAGCACGCCGCCGGTGCTGGTGGCCGGCCAGAGCCGCATGGTGATTTGCATATTAAATCCAGGCTCATCTGCATATTAAGAACGGTTTCCTAGCGAGGAGGATCACGCGTCACGCCGAAATAAACCCCGGGATGGGGGGGGGGGGGACGGGACAGAGGGGGTGGCAGACGGAATGTTGTGTCCCCCCCACCCCCCAATTCACAGCCCTTGTCTCCTGTGGTCCCCCCAGTTCACAGCCTTTGTCCCCTTGTCCCCCCCCAGTTCTACGGGACAGGAGCCTCCCGTCCTGCTGGTCCCCCCAAGCCACTTGTCCCTACTGGCAGACATCCCTTTATGTCCCTCCTGTCCCCCCAAAGACTGTCACCCCTCCTTGTCCCCATAGGGGTAAGCACATACGTGCCCCTCCAAAACATCCATGCCCCTCATCCCCCTCGTCCCCAAAGCCCCACACGTCCCTTTGTCCCCAAAGGCACTCACCCTCCTCGTCCTGTGCCACCCCAGGGGCTCTGTGCCCTGGCGGGGTCCCCTCGATCTCACCCTGTCACCCCTCTTTGGCACCCGCATGGCCCCAGGGCGGTGACAGGAGCAGATCCGGCTGCTCCGAGTCACCTCCTCCGGTCTCGTGCCTCAGTTCCCCTTCAGGAAGGGAAGAGGGAACCCCCTGTTCCTGCCCCGAGCCTGGGCACCGCCCTGGGAACCCCCACCCAAAGCCCTGCCAGTCCGGGCATGGCACCTCCCCCGTGCACCCCGGGTGTCCCATCCTTGTCCCCAGGGTTTCCTGTCACCATGGCGCCTCCTCCTTATGGAGCCTCGGTCTCCAGGGTGTCCCACTCCCGAGGAGCCCCTTCCCCAGCGTATCCCTTTCCCCGTGGATCCCTTTCCCCGTGGATCCCTGTCCCCGTGGATCCCTGTCCCCGTGGATCCCTGTCCCCGAGCAGGCAGAGGGACACCAGCTCCTGGCTCGGTCCCACGGGAGACCCCACAATAACAGCCTGCAGTGTTTACATCCGGCTCCAGGTGGGAACCCTGCAATTACACCCCAGGACACGGAGCCCCGGCATTCCCGGGATGGGAGGCTGCTGAACACACCTGCACCACCCACAGGCACCCCAAACCCTTCCTAAAACCACCCCAATCCTCAGAGAGCAGCCCTACAATCACAACCCACCGATCCCAGAGCCAGACCGATCCCCAAACCCATCCTAAAACCACCCCAATCCTCAGAGAACAGCCCTACAATCACAACCCACCGATCCCAGAGCCAGACCGATCCCCAAACCCATCCTAAAACCACCCCAATCCTGACAGCAGCCCTACAATCACAACCCACCAATCCCAGAGCCAGACTGATCCCCAAACCCACCCCAATCCTCAGAGAGCAGCCCTACAATCACAACCCACCGATCCCAGAGCCAGGACAAGGCTCTGGGAGGTCGGGACCAAGGGTCAGCCCCACAGCCAGGTCAGATTTTAAGCCCTAATAAAGTCGGGTAGTTGGTTTTGGGGGTTTGTTGGCATTCAGGTCCCCCCTCCCCACATCAGCTGCGCTGCTCTGGTCGGGACAACGGGGCTGTTCCACTCTCCAGGCCCAGAGCCAGCACTTCCCATTAGGATTATCTTCAAACTCCTACCTGTGTTTAAATAAGGTTAAATATAAATATTATCTGCTAGGTTCAATGGGCAGAGAGGGGCTGGGGCTGGCAGGTCACCTCAGTGTCACAGCAGTGTCACAGCAGTGCCACAGCGCCATCCCCAGCCTCCTGCTGTCCCCTGCTGTGATGATGGCCCTGGAGGTGGCACTCAGGGTGCCCACCTTCCCTCCTGGAGCCGCCCACCTCCCAGGGACACCCGGGGATGGGGACACTGGAGGGGACAGGAGACACGGCCACCCCCAGCAAATCTCCTCCTGCCACACCGGTGCGCCCAGAGGGTGACAAAGTGACAAGTGGCTTCCGGTGCCAAGGTGTGGGTGAGAGCACGTGAGCCTTCACCCTGCTGCCTCCTCCTCCTCCTCCTTCCCATCCTCTCCATCCCGCTCTCTGTTTTGGAAGTGTCCTTTGTCCTGGCTGGGGACAGGTGGGAGCTTTGTGGGGTGACACCCAACACCCCCCCACCCCCGTGAGCCACCAGCACCCGGCTCGGAGCCCCACGGAGCTGGGATGGGCGCTGGGAGAGCCGGGGGACGGGGTGGAGCGTGGGATGTGGGATGTGGGATGAGGAGAGGGATGCAGGATGTGCAGTGGGATGTGCAGATGGAATATGGGATGTGGGATGTGGAGTGGGATGCGGGCTGGGATGCAGCGTGGAGGATGGGATGGAGGATGGAGGATGGGATGGAGGATGGAGGATGGGATGGAGGATGGAGGATGGGGTGGAGGATGGGGTGGAGGATGCAGGCTGGGTTAGGGGACACAGGGTGGGCTGTGGGGTGGGATGCAGGCTGGCATGCAGGCCAAGATATGGGATGGGATGAAGGTCAGGATATAAGATGCAGGATGGGCTGTGGGATGCAGGCTGGGATGCAGGATGAGATGCAGAACGGGATGCAGGATGCAGGATGGGATGCAGGCCGGGCTGTGGGATGCAGGATGGGCTGTGGGATGCAGGATGGGATGCAGGCCGGGCTGTGGGATGCAGGATGGGCTGTGGGATGCAGGATGGGCTGTGGGATGCAGGATGGGATGCAGGCCGGGCTGTGGGATGCAGGATGGGCTGTGGGATGCAGGATGGGATGCAGGCCGGGCTGTGGGATGCCAGCGGCTCGCAGAACAAAGGGCCATTGTTCCCAGCGCCGCCTCCGCGCTGCCGCCTCGCCGGAAGGTCCGAGCGGCCTCACCGCCCTCGGAGCTGCTCCTTGTTCTCCCGGCACAGCCCGCGGCACCCACCAGGCCACCGCTGCCACCGCCACTGTCACTGTCACTGTCACCCCCCCCGGCCACCACCACCACCGGCGCAGCTTCTCAGGCACCGGCGCCAAAAGCCTCGGGGCAGGATGGTGTCCCTGTCCCCTGCGTGGCCCTGCCAGGTGTGCCAGGTGCCATCTGTGCCTGGGGGGGTGTGCAGGGGGTGTCACGTGTGTGCGGGGGGGTGTCACCGTGTGTGTGTGTGTGTGTGTGTGTGTGCGCGTGCAGGTGTCGGTGTGTACAGCAGGTGTCACACGTGTCACATGTCACTCACAGTCAGTGTGTGTGTGCCAGGTGTCGTGTGCGTGTGCAGGGGCTGGCAGAAGGCACCGGCTGACACACATGTGCAGGAATGCGGGCACCAGCTGGCACCTGTGAGTGACGGTGCGTGGGCACCCGGGTGGCACCTGTGTGTGCATCCGGTGGCGCCTGTGTGTCTGTGCACCTGTGGGGTGTCACACGTGTGAATGGGGTGTCACATGTCACACGTGTGCCAGTGTGTTCATGGGTGTCACACGTGTGCAGGTGTGCAGGGGCTGTCACACGTGTGCAGCTGTGTTCATGGGTGTCACATGTCACACGTGTGCCAGTGTGTTCATGGGTGTCACACGTGTGCAGGTGTGCAGGGGCTGTCACACGTGTGCAGCTGTGTTCATGGGTGTCACATGTCACACGTGTGCCAGTGTGTTCACGGGTGTCACACGTGTGCAGGTGTGTTCATGGGTGTCACATGTCACACGTGTGCCAATGTGTTCATGGGTGTCACACGTGTGCCAGTGTGTTCATGGGTGTCACACGTGTGCAGGTGTGTTCATGGGTGTCACATGTCACACGTGTGCAGCTGTGTTCATGGGTGTCACATGTCACACGTGTGCCAGTGTGTTCATGGGTGTCCCACGTGTGAGGCGTGTGCTGGCACACGTGTGACCAGGGCTGGCACGAGGGACAGAGCACGGCAGGGACGGGTTATTTTGGGCACATGGCAAGGATGGATCCCAGCTCCCACCTCCCAAACCTCCACCTTGACACTTCCCGATTTCCCGGCGCTGTGTCTCAGCCTTCCCGGCAGGAGGCGATGCATGGGGCGGTCAGAAATGCCCGCGGTGTTCCCACCATGCCAGACAGAGCCGGATCCATCTCTCGGGGTGCCCACCGCTGGCTTGTCCCATTCCACTCTCTTCCATCACCCTGTTCCCAGCACTGCCTCGCTCCAGTCCTGGTCCCTGCTCCGTGCCTCAGTTTCCCCACCCGAGCCCCCCGCAGGCTCCCGCGGCCCCCACGGTCCCTCCTGCAGCCGCCGCTCGCCCGGGGCCACCGTGTCCCCCCCCGCGTGTCCCTCCCAGATCCCCCCGGCGCCAAACCCGGCGCTGAGCTCGGCCGCGGCGCTGCCGGGTTTGATGGGATTATCCCGGCGGGCGGGATTACACGGGGAAGAGTGAGGATTAGCCACGGCGCATCGGCACGACACTGCCACAGCCACAGCCACGCCGCCAGCGGCCCGAACTGGGCTGAACTGGGAGCAACTGGAGCCCAGGTGTGACGCCAAGCCCCAGCGCTGGGGTCCTCCGGGACCGGTGCAGCCGCTGTTTAATTAACCGGCTGCTGGGAACCGGCACAAAGAGACAAGAGAGATTTCTTTATCCCCCCTCTTTTTTTTTTCTTTTTTTTTTTTTTTTTTTTTTAATTTGACAAAATTGTAATTAAATAGGGAGTAAAATCCCGGCAGCACACGGCAGCCCCTCGAGGATCTCCTCTGTGCCAGCCCACTGCTCTTCCTCTCCCCCTGCTTCACCCAGGGAATCCAACCCCTCATCCCCTTTTGGGGGACACCACCAAAGCCTGGAGGTCCCTGAGGCCCGGCTGGATGGCCCCAAGGCCGTCGTGTCCCGTTGGGCCGGGCACTGCCGAGGGCGCAGAGCCTCCTTTGGGTGCCACGCTCCGGCTCCACCTCCAGCACCACCCTGGGCACGGCAGGCAGAGCCCGGGAGCTCCCCGGGACGCGGCTCCCGAGGCGCCGGTGGCGATCCGGCGATGCCAGCGGCGATGGGCACCAACAGGTTAGGCAGGCACAGCTCCCGCACGGAGCCGGGGCTGCTCCTGCTTTGCTTTACTACTGTTTATGTCGCCGAAACGCACCGGATGCCACCACAGCGGCACCACCGGGGAAACCATCGCGGCCGGCCCCGCCGGCCTGGCACAGCGGGAGACACCGGCCAGGAAAAGCCACCCCGGACAGCGCGGTGTCCCCGCCTGGTGACAATCCCCCCGGACACGAGCTGGGATCCGGCCCCAGCGCGGGAGATGCTCCAAGGGCCCGGCGCAGCTCAGCCCACTGAAAAATGAAATCACATCCAAACTGGCAGGTTTAATTAAAAATATTCCAGCTTGTCTAGGGATACAAACCGCATCCGGCACTGCAGCAGGGATCTGCATCCAGCTCCAGTGCCTGGCGAGCAGGGCCTCGTGGCCGGGCTGTGCCCCAGCACCGCCGTGGGAGTGCTGGTGGCAGCGCAGGAGTTAGTTACTGGTTTAACTGGGAGCCAAACCATCGCCTGGCAGTGCTGCCAGGGCCGAGGGGACAGGGACACCCAGCCCGCTGTCACTATCCTGTCCCGTGACTTGGGGCTCCTGGTGGGGCTGGAAGGGACACAGAGCCAGCAGAGCCCGGGTCTGGGGTGAGCACGGGGGGTCCCTGCAGCCCCCCAAGAGGGGACAGCTCTGCCGTGGGGAGCACACGCGTGCACCCCTGTGCTGCTGTGCGGGGTCACCCGGCCGAACTGGGCCATTGCCCTTTGTTCGTGGGCACCAAAACCATCGGGGGGCTCCTGGCAGGGGGGTGAGTGTGTCCCCCCCACACTGACACACCGAGCTACCCCCGGCACCCCCAAAGCTGAACCCGACCCCCGGGGCCACCTCCTGTCCCCCCACGCACAGAACGTCCCCAGCGCAGCCACGTGGCCCGGTGACAGCGGTGACCCAGTTCCCGTGTCACCCCGGGGACGCTGCAAAGGGGCTGCGGAGCCGCGCTGGCACCCCCGGGACCCGCCGGGATGTCACCCCCAGCACCCAGCGGGGTGTGACAGGGGGACACACGGCACTGCCCGGACCTGGCACCCCCAGGACGGACCCCAGAGCCGCTCTCAGTGTTATTTTGTGGGGTAAACTGCCGGGGGGGGCGCGCAGAGGGGCCCCCCAAACCAATCCAACCCTTCCCCAAGGCTGTGTCTGCAGGGCAGGGAGCTCAGCCGTCCCCCTGCCCCCCCATCCCAGCACATCCCCGGGGCGGGATCCGGCCTTGCTGGAGCCAAAGAGACCGAGGGGGCACCGGGGGGGGACACGGCGGTGCCACATCTGCCATCATCACCCCCACCTCTCCCAGGGAAGCAGGGCCCCCGTGGGGGGGGGTCACCCCTAGCAGGTGTCTGACCCCCTCCTCTCCGCACCCCAGGGTTGGGGGATGGATTGGGGGTCCCCTCTGCAACGCCCCACAGCTCATGACCTGGTTTGGCAGAGGGAAACTGAGGCACGGCAGGAAGCAGAGCTCACCCAAGGTCACCCCGTGCTGATGGCACAGCCCCGTGGGCATTGCCCCCTCCCTCTCTCTAACGGGGGGTGCTGAGCCCCCTCCCCAAAGCCTCTGCACAGGGAAGGGGCTCCCCATTCCCCTCTGCCCCATGGGAGGGGGGGCTGGAGGGGCTGGGGGGGGTCTTGGGGTGCCCCAGCCCCCCGACAGCTCTGGGTGATGTGGGATGATGGAGGTCAGGCTGGGGAGGGCAGGGGGGGTTTGCTGGGTCTGGGAGTGCCCAGGGCACCCCAAGAGAGGGTGACAGGGCAGGACTGGGGTCAGACAAAACATCCCGAGCCGTGCTATTTTAGGGTCCCCCCCTCGCCAAATCTGCCGACGGTGCAGTGGTGCTGAGCCCCAAAACGGGGGACAGAGCCCCCCCCGCCCGGCAGACGCTGCCTGCACGGCCCCCCCCGGCCCTGCCCTGACACCGGGGGGGTGTCAGACCCCCCCGCGCACGGCGGGTCCCCCACTTCTGCCGGCTGCCCCCCCCCAAGTCTTGTTCCCACCAAGTTACAGCCCCGAGACAGAGCCAGGCACCCTCTGGATTTGTGGGGATTTCTCTGCCCCCCACCCAGCCCTGCGCGATTATTTGAGGGGGGGGGGCACAACCCCCAAACCCCCCAGGTTGAGCCTCACTGCTCCTCGCTGCCCTTCTAGGGGCTGCATTGGCCGGACCCCCCCATTTCAGTCTCTCTGCCCCCCCAGCCCAGCAGAGGCTGCCCGGGGTGGGGGGCACAGACCAGCCCCTCCTTTTCACCCCCCCAAAAAAACCCCAAAAAAACAACAAGCCCTGGCTGCTTCCCAAAGAAGCAGCCGAGGCAAAACGGAGCCCGACGAGGCAGAGACACCCCCCCATCCCCATCCCCATCCCCATCCCCATCCCCATCCCCATCCCTATCCTCATCCTCATCCTCATCCTCATCCTCCCAGCTCGGGGCGGGGGGGGGGGTTCCGGATCCCGCGCCCATCGCCGTGTCCCGGGGCTGGGGGAGGGTCGGGGTGCCGGTCCGGGGGGCTGATGGGTGGGAGGGGGGGCGTGGGAGAGGAGGGGGGGTGGGACGGGGTGCTGGGTGGAGGGGATGGGGGGGCTCAAGGGTGCGGGGGGGCTGTCGGGATGCTGGGCTGGGGAGAGGGGTGCGGGATCGGGGCGCTGGGGGTGTGGGGTGAGGATGTGGGGAGGACCAGGGTGCGGGGGGGGGCACATCAGGGTGCTGGGGGGAGCAGGGGTGCTGGCGGTGGGGGCATGAGGTTGCGGGATCAGGGTGCGGGGAGGGTCTCCGGGGTGCCGGGGGGGGGGGGGGGCTGGGGGTGCGGGATGAGGGTACCGGGATGCTCGCGGGGTGCCGGGGAGGGCTGGGGGTGCGGGCTGGAGGTGGTGGGTACGGGAGGGGGCTGGGGGGGGGGAAAGAATTGGGGTGCGGGTGGGACCCCCAGGAGTGGCGGGGTGGGGATGGCGATGCGGGATGGAGGTGCTGGGGGGGGGCAGCGGTGCAGGGGGGCTCAGGCTGCATGGAGGGGGGACAGAGGGGTGCGGGTTGGGGGGCGCGGGGGGGGGCCCCTCCAGCCCGTGACCCTTCAAGGTTCCGCCCGCTCCGCTAACAAAAGCGCCGCTTCCCAATGCAGCAGCGGCGGCGGCGGGAGGGGGGGAGGGCTGGGGGGGGGGGGGGGGAGCACCCCCTTTTCTCCCTTCCCCCCCACCCCAGGAGGGGCAACGGATGGAGAAGGAGGAGGATAAACCGGGACGGGACCGCATCGCGAGGGGGGCGGGCGGGGGGGCACCGGCCGCGCTCTTACCTCTCCGTCCCGGTGGGGGGGGGGGGTCCGGGGGGGGCTCGGGGCACCGCGCACCTGCGCCCACCGGCAGCAGCTCGGCCCGGCCCCGCTCGGCTCCGCTCCGCCGCGGCGGGAGCGCCGGTACCGGGGCCGGGCGGGGCGGGGCCGCGGGGGGGGGGGGGCGGGGGGCCGGGGCCGGGCCCGCCCGGTGGCTGCGGCGGCACCGGGGCCGCTCCGGCAGCAGCGGCGATGGAGGAGCCGCCGCCGCCGGCGTTCCCGGAGCGGCTGCGCCCCCCGCCCTGCCCCCGCCCCGGGGAGGCGGCTCGGCCCGGCCCGGCCCCGGGCCCCCCGCCCCCGGCGGGGAGGGGGGAGAGCGGAGGGAGCCGGCCCCGCCTGCCTCGGCCCCCCCCCCCCCCTCCGAAAAGGGGCAACACTCCCCCCGCATTCCCGGGCGCCGGGAGGGATGGGACCGGCCCCCCCCCCCCGTCCCCTCGATCAGTTTCGCCCATCCCGGGTGCCGGGAGGGGCTGGGATTGATCCCCCCCATCTCCTGCCCGGGTTCCCCTCCATCCTTGGCACGAAGAGGGGTTCAGACCGAGCTCCCCCCATCCTCTCCCTCCGTTTCCCCCACCCCTGGCACGAAGAGGGGCTGAGGCCGATCCCCTCCGCCCCTTGCCTCAGTTTCCCATCATTCCCATCCCGGTGAGGGGCTGGGACCCCAGTCCCCCACAGCCTCGAAGGCGATTCCCCTCCTTTGCTGCCGAACATATCCCTGTCCCCAGGCTGAACCCCTTCCCTCGATGTGAGCCCCCCATCCCCTGCCTCAGTTTCCCCTCGCCCCCAGGAGCTGCTCTGCACCCCTCGGGTGCTGCCCACCCAACCCTGCCCACCCCGGGCTGCAGGGGATGCCAGGATGGGCCCCGAGGGGCCACCCGGGGGTCTGGGGGTGACACGCAGGGTGGGGGCCTAGCACGGCATTCCTTTGGTCGCTGTGTTGCTTTGTCCCAGCTGTTTTAGCCTGAAAAACCCCAAACCAGGGTGAAACCCTGTCCGGGCGTCAGGGGTGCCCCGAGCTGTGCCCAGGGCTCAGCCCGCCCTGGCGAGCAGGAGCTTCGGAACGTGATTCACCTCTTCCTGCATCCCTCCGGTCCCTGCCGGTTCCCAGGGCAGGGAGGGGGACAGCCACCCCCGGGGGGGGACACTGACAGAAAGGGGGGTCTCCAGGGGAAGGAAACACAGCCATGACTCAGCGCCTGAATCACCGTCCCCAGGGGGACAGCGAGGGGACCCCGCGAGCCCCTTGACCTGTTCACACAGCCCCGGCCCTCTGCTCCCCCACCTCGGGCTCATTATGGCTAATTAATCAACCCCTCCTCGCAATGAATTCCTCCACAATTCCTGCAAGCAGCGTCCAGGCGCGTTTTGCTGATCAGTGGGGCACCCTGATATCCCACAGATATCCCGTGGCACCCTGAAATCCCCGGTATCCCGCCATCCCAAAACATCCCATGGCACCTTAATATCCCACTGCACCCTAATACCCAGTGGCACCCTAATATCCCATGCGACCCCGACATCCCCCGGCCCTGGCGGTCCCAGGACTCCTCCCGTGCAGGAATTTTGGCTGGCAGTTTGGAAAACAGCGGCCCTGGGAGGGCTCTTCCCATCCGCAGCCTCCAGATCGGGATTTATTCCCGGATTTGGGGATTTGTGTGACCTTTAAGGGAATAGCTCTCGCCGCGGAGGAGTCCACGGGCTCGGCCGAGTCCCGCGGCCACACGTGCGATGAGCAGGGCCGGTCTCAGTGCGGGGTGCAGTGGGATGAGGGGGGTCAGGGGTGTGTCGCCCCCCGCCCCCCCCCCCCCCCCGGGCTGTGCCCCGCCGGCCTCGTGCATCCCGAGCACGCGGGGTGGCAGCCGTGACCTCCGGCCTGGCCCGGCACGCCTCGGCACGGCACGAGATCCCAATGCCACCCCCGGCCCCCCCCGCTCCCTGCGGGGGCCCAGGCAGGGGTTTTGGGGAGCGGTGCCTTCACAGCCCCCCGTGGGCACTGGCAGGTCCCCCACGCAGCCAGCGATGGAGCCCGGCAGCCCTGGGCCCCTCCACCCTGTGCGGGGCAGGATTCCCAGTCCCAGGGGATCCTGGCACGGCTGCCCCGTCCTCCCTGGCAGAACCCCTGGATCAGGACCCCTGGGCGTGCTCCTCCCTGTGTGTGTGTGTGTGGCTGTGCACACACGTGTGTCCGTGTGTTTGCACCCATGTACACATGTGTGTCCATCTGTGTGTCCATCCGTGTGTCCATCCATGTGTCCATCCATGTGTATCCATCCATGTGTCCATTCATGTGTGTCCATCCATGTGTCCATCCGTGTGTCCATCCATCCATGTGTCCATCGTCTGCGTGTCCGTGTGTCCATCCGTGTGTCCATCCATGTGTGTGTCCATCCATGTGTGTCCATCCATGTGTCCATTCATGTGTGTCCATCCATGTGTCCATCCGTGTGTCCATCCATCCATGTGTCCATCGTCTGCGTGTCCGTGTGTCCATCCGTGTGTCCATCCATGTGTGTGTCCATCCATGTGTGTGTCCATCCATCCATGTGTGTGTCCATCCGTGTGTCCATCCATGTGTGTGTCTATCCATCCATGTGTCCATCCATCCAGGTGTGTCCATCCATGTGTGTGTCCACCCGTGCTTCCATCCACGTCCCCTCTCCCAGCCACATCCAGGGCCACCGCAGAGCCCCCGTGTCCCTACACGGCTGTGCACACGCGTGTGTGTTCGCACACACGTGTTCCCGTTCCCGGGAGCACCCCGGCCACCGCCGGCCCCCGCAGCTGCCGCAGCCGCCGGTCCCGCCGGTCCCCGCCGGTCCCCGCCGGTCCCCGCACCTGCCGTCGGCCGTGCCGGGGCCGGCCCTTCCCGGCACGCGGGCGCTCGGGGAGGAAGAGTGGTAATTAAGTTAATTTGCACATGCAAATCATCCGCAGTTGGAATCTGTTAATTTTATAATTTGATGTTTAATGTACATATCTGCTGTGTTTTCCCAGGCACAAACCCAACATTTTCTGGGTGCTAATGACAGGGGCCGTGCCCCGGGCTGGGGGACAGGGACCCCCCCCGGGGGTGTAGAGGCACCGGGGATCGGCCACCACCGCGAATGGGTGTGTCCTGCCCGGTGAGGCCGGTGTACGCTTGTGCCAGCCCCCAAAATGATGGAATTTGTCCCATTCTGGAGGTGATGTGGCTTCTTTCCAGCCCTCCTGCCCAGGAAGTGTTTTGGGATGATGGTGGTGAGCTGAGACCTGGAGACTCGTGTCAGCTGAGGGGGATGTGGTGGCCACGGGAACATTCCCACCCTGCGGGGTCACTGATGGTGGCAGCACCCAGCATGGCCCCAAATACTGCCCTGAGGATGAGCAACACCCCAAATACTGCCCTGAGGATGAGCAACACCCCAAATACTGCCCTGAGGATGAGCATCACCCCAAATACTGCCCTGAGGATGAGCAACACCCCAAATACTGCCCTGAGGATGAGCATCACCCCAAATACTGCCCTGAGGATGAGCATCCCCGGGGGCTGAGCATCACCCCGAGTTCAGGCATCACCCCGGGCTGAGCATCACCTCCAAGTCGAGCATCACCCCAAGGCTGAGCAGCTCCCCGGGGCCCAGCAGCAAACCCAGGGCCAAACATCACCCCAAACCCACCCCCTCCAAAGCCAATCCCCCCCAGAGCAAGTGGCACAGCTGCCGGGGCTGGCTGAGGCCACCCCAGCCCGGTCGCTGTTTATCTGCAGGACCAGCTGGGGCTTTGCATGTGCCGGATTTGTGGGTTCCCTTTGAAGCTCCGGCTGCCGCCGGCCCCGCGCCTCTGTCTCGGCGGAGATAAGGCGGTTCCCCGCAGCCCGGGGCTCGGAAGGACGCGGTCACCCTCCTTCCCGGGGCTGGATCCGCCCGGGAGCTCCCCCAGTCCCCAGCAAGGCAGGGAGCGGCCCCTGGGGAGCAGGGGAGGGTGATGCCACCTTTCTAATGAAAACTAATTGCCATTAATCCCGTCTCATTGTTTACTCGGGGCTGATTTAAGCACATTTCAGGCAAGACTGAGCAGTTGAACATTTCTAATGTATTTTTCTTTCTGCTTTAATGACCTTGTTCCTGCCACCCCGCTGCCATCTCCCTGCTCCGGGAGGCGACTGGTGACTTCATCGAGTTCATCCGGAGAGAGAAGGACCCTCCGTGGCTGCTCTGGGGGGGTTGGGAAGGAACTGAGCTCCCCGAGCCCCAGAGGGACCCGGCTTGGCCCGGTGCCGGCTGGGACAGCCCCTTGTCCCCATCAGTGCCACCTTCACCGGCCTCTCCCGTCCAGATGTACCCCAAGGCCAAATCCAGCTGTTTCCAGCCCTGCACAGCCCCCCTGGCCGCTCTCCCCGCGACCCCACGGCTCTGCCATCCAGATGTGCCCCCCATGACCCCACTCCAGCTGTTCCCGCTGTCACCCGAGGGCCATCCACCCAGCTGTTGCCCCCATGCTCCCAAAACAGCTCTTGCCACTGTTTCCCCATCCAGATGTGCTCCCAGGAGCCCGGTCTGTCCCAGCCCAGCTGTTCCCCCCCCAGTCCATGGCCCGTCCCCCCCACACCCCACCCCATCCCCGTGTCCCCCCAGCCCCCCCAGTCTCCCACCGAGCCGGGGCTATTTTTATCCTCCTTTCAGCTCTCTCCTGCTCCGGTTCCATCCGGAGTCAGTGACTTTCACAACCTCCTTTATTCCAAACCCAGACTTTCACATCTCCCTCCCTCTGGCGATGAACCAGCGCCGGTGGGGGGAGGTCCACAGAGGTGCCGGTGCCCCCAGATCCCTGATGAGGGACTTTGTCACACGGAGGAGTTGTCCCCATCCCTGCTCCTTCCTCAGCTTTTCTCCTTTCTCCTCACGAGGATAAAATCCTCAAGATTTCTGTATCCTACCGAGGAGGAGGAGGAGGAGCAAAGTCAAGGCTTTTGGGTGAGCAGGGTTTTTTCCCTCCCCGGGATCCTGGTGTGGCAATGGGGGCATGCCTCATGTCCCCTCCAACCCCACGTCCTCCCCGACCCTTTCCCTGAGCCCCTCCCTCTCAGCTCGTGCCTCAGTTTCCCCAGTGACCCAATGCACCAACAGATCCCCCAAACCCAACCCCCATCCCCCCCAAAGGGACCCTGCCAGCTCCCAGCGGCCCCCCATGTAGATCCCCCCTGGCAGAGCGGCTCTTCCCGAGGAAAGTCCGGGGCCGGCTCCTGGCTTGGGGCCCCGGCAGCGATTGTGATTTTCCCCTCAAGCGTGGCTAACGCCGGCCCCGCAGCCCAAGCCAAAGCATTTTCCACCCCCCGGGGGAGCTCCGGCAACACCCCCTGCAGGGACAAACCTGGGGATGGGGGGGGGTCCCCTCCCACAGCCAGCAAAGCCATCACAAGGATTTCACCCAAAATAACGGTGCAAACTGGGAGCAGGCTGCTGAACCCATCCTGCCATTTACTGGGATTTTTTTGCCCTTTCCATCAGCTATTTTCCAGCTTCCAACCCAGTCCTGTAGTTCTCATGTCGTCTCTACACGAGGATAAATCCCCAGGAACTGGGGCTCTGTTCCTCAAAAAGATTCATTAATTCAAGGACAATCAGAGTCAAAAAAAGCCGCTTTTAAAAAACCCAACTCTTTATTTATGCCATTATTACAGCCACAGAGTAAAAATGATGCACTCCTGGCTTTGAAGTAGAGCAAACAAACCGCGCGAAATGGTTAAAAAACCCCAATTAAATGGCGAAAATCTTGCCCTTCCTCCCTGCCTAAGGACTAGAGTTAAGGTCAGCTCTTTCCTTCCTTAATCTGCGATTTTTTATCTGGATAGCAATTTCCCCTGGGCTGCCAGCCGCTTGGTAAACGGCCTCTTTTGTCTTTAGCCCTTCCTTTCTCCTCAGGAAAATGGAATCCGATTTTTTTGCCGGTGTTGTTTGTACACTGGTGCCCGATGCCACGAGCTGCTGATGCTCCCGCCGCATCCCGGGCTGGGTTCACTCCCGCTCCAGGTGCGGCGGGAGCGGCGGGCCCGGCTGCTTTGGGCACCCGCCCGTGGCTTGTTTAACGTCCCCGTCTGTCACGGCGAGCGCCCGGGACACGATCCAGAGAGCGGTTTGTGGCGATCAAGTGCCAAGCCGGCACGCCGCGGGCGCCTGGCAGGCGCGGCGAGGGTTCATCGGCGTTTCCCATGGCCCAGCACGTCCCCACCTCGCCGTCCTTTGTCCCCACAGAGGTTTCTGTGCCTCCTCTGGCCTCCAGACCCCGAGGCAGGGCCCTGCACCCCTTGCTGGGGAAGCCTTCGGCCTCGCTGAGCCTGGGCTTTGCTCCAATCGATGCTCCAGCCTCTCTTAACACCTCGCAGGGATCGATGGACAAGGCAGGGAATTGCCTGCACCGAGGGCCGTGGATAATCCCCCTGGCAGGGCTCTGCCCGCAGCGCTCACCTCAACCCTGCCCGTGCCGTGGTGTCACCAGGCTCCCGGGCAGTGCCACCCGCCTGTGCCATCACCGGGGCTCTGGTCACCACCGTCCCCAGGGCTCTGCCTGTATCTGCCCTTCCTCCAGCTGCAAAGAGCTCCCGCAGCCACCGAGAAAACACCAAAATCCACTAAAATCTCCCCAAAACCGGACCAGCTGGTGGCACTGGGGTGATTTCCCTGACTGGGGGGACACCACTGCCCGTTGCTGAGATTCCCCTTCCCGGATCCCTTTCCAAATCCTCTCCCTGCCCCGCCAGACCCTTTTCCAGATCCCTTCCCAGATGCCCTGCCAGATCCCCACGCTCCACTTCCACAGAGCGATTTAATCACTAAAAGGCAATTTGACACCTCAAAATGACACTCTGCAAGCGTGTGCGGGGCTGCCCACGCTGCTCCCGGGTGGGTGCGTGTCCTCAGCGGCTCCCGGGCCGCGGGAATGCCGTTATCCCGCCCTGCCCGTGTGCCTGGAGCATCCTTCAGCGGGAGGAGGAAGCAGCCCGGCCATGGCAGAGCCCTGTCGCAGCTCAGCACACGCATGAGCTCATCACAGGGGGCAGCCGGGTCCCCGAGGGGTGACACGGCCAGGGATGCTGGGGACAGCGATATCCCAGCGAGGAGCTGGATCCCATCCTGGGCAATCGGCTTTCGAGGAAAAGCAATGTGGGGAGAGGGAAGAGGAAGCTGGAAAAGCTCCAAGATCAGCGGCACTGATACGAAACCATAAATTATCCTCCGGCTGTGCCGGCTGCGGGGACGGGCAGCCCCCTCGGAGAGCCGGGGAAGCGGCACCGCCGGCATCGACCCCGGCCCTGCCGCCGCGGCTCAGCCGCTGCCATCGTTAGCGGGAGCTGCAATTTCTCATCAATCCAAAGCGACTAATTAACAGGCGCCGCGGCCGGGGCTGCTCCCCGCATCCATCACGGCACGCGGCCCCGCATCCATCACGGCCCCGCCGCCGGCGGGGTTGGTGCCCGCCGTAAATCACCGGCACCGGGGCTCTGCGCCAGAGCTCCCGTTCAGCGGGAGGGGCCCTTGGCGGGGCGCAAACCCCCCCGGTTTCGGCAGCTCGGGAGCATCCGGCAGCACCGGGATGCGCCGGCTGGGTCGGGAGGACTCCGGTTCCCTTCATCCCCCTCCGGCAAGCGTTAACCAGCTCAGCTTCCCGGCATCCCCACCATCTAATTACAGCGAAGATGAAGCAGGGAACGATACCTCGCCGTTAATTAATAACTCGTCACGGCTCAGAGCAGGCGGAGAGCGTGAACGCCGGGTGCTGGCGGATCAGGGCGCCCAGGTTTTGGGGTGCAGGGAGGGCACAGGCACCCTCGGAGCCGGAACAGGAGCGAGGAGCTAAAAAACGACATTTAAATAATAAATCCCAGCTATTAAGAGAGGCTGTACCTGGGAGCGCCGGGCAGCGCCGGCGGCCAGCGGGGTAATTAGACCGCGGCTGAAATGATGAAAAGATATCTGCAGGCTTTGAGGCCGAGGCTTTGAAGCTGTAAATCCTGTGAAGGCAGCATCCCCGCACGCACCCGCCGGGAGATATTTACCCGGGACCTGCTTCCCACCATCCACGTGGTGTGCAGAGCCGAGGAAAAAAATCCCCCAGCCACGGGAAGATGATGAGCCCGGAGGGATATTCCTGGGTACCCCAAATTCTGTGCTCTGGGCAAGGGTAACCCCGGCGCCGGGGGTGCACCGGGCACCGGTAGCTCAGCCAGAGGCTCTCCTGGCAATTGGCTGTGCCAGGAATGCCAGAGCCTCGTCCTGTGGGGTGTTGGAGCTTCTGGGACGAAGTGAAAGGTCCCGGTCAGCTCAGGGGGTGGCTGAGCTCGGCAAGGGGGGCCAACACCACCAAGTTGCTGGTGGGTTGGTGTTGCTGGGGGGGTTCCGCCGGCCTGGCCCAGTGCGTTCCCCCCGCACATGGAAAGGTTCGGATTTCAAACACCCCTGTCCCAAGCTGGCCTCGCACACTCCCCAAGGACACACAGACATCCCTGCACGTGCCCGGGTATTCACCCAGCCACCCACGGCAGCCCTCGGTCCTTGGCACCTCTGTGGCTGTGCCAGGTCACCCAAAGCGACGTGACCAGGGTGCGGGGTGGTACCTTCCTCGGAGAGGCCATCCAAATGGGAAGATCGTTGGATTTGGCCTCTCACCTGCCCAAAACCCCTTGGCACGGGGGTCTGGGGCCGGCTGTGCCAGGGATGCCATCGGGGCGCGGTGGGAGCCGCGTGGCGTGGCCGGACAGGCAGAGCCCAGCAGGAGCGATGCGGCAGCTCGGCACAGGGGTAATTAGCAGCTTTGATTCCAGATCCTCATTAGGGGCTGGCACCCCCCGCTGTTGCGCTCCGTGCAATTAGTCGCTAAGTAACACACGGATATTTATACCCCGGCACAGAACCGGGGCCGGCACGATGCCGGCATCGGCATCGCCGGGATGCTCCGGCTGGGACCGGCCGTGGCCGTGACATTTTGGGACAAGCAGCCCAGCCTTGCAGGCCAAGGAGCTGGGATGAGGGTCCGAGGGCCACCCCGGGGAACTCAATGACGGGGCAGCACCCAAGGGTGGGCACCCACAGGGACACGTGTGGCACCTTCACCCCGGGGAAGCCACATCCCCGGCACCACCGCGAGGAACCGGCAGCTCCAAGAGGCTTTTCTATGGGGAAGATGTTTTATCTTCCCTCTCACCCCACCCTAATTAATTGTTTTAATTAAGGAAATGCCACCTCCACTCCCGACTGCCATTTGCCTGCAGAAACGTTGCTAATTACAGCGAGGGAATCGCGCCGGGGCTTGTTCGCAGGCAGCTGGGAGGGGGGTTGTGAGTGGCGGCGGGGGGGCTAAAAATATATGGGAAAAAGGAAAATAAATGAGCTCTGAGATGCAAATCTTCCCCCAGGCAGCGGACGGAGTTTGGGGTCCCCTGTGAGGGAAGGGGTGGCCGTGGTGGGGGGGATGTGGTTTGGTGCCTCCATCCGCCCCCTCCGCCCGGCAGCGGGTGGGTGCTGAGGGAGCCGGGTCCGTTGTGGTGGCACCCAGCCGGAAATCGGTTTGGGAAGTGGGGGCTGAACCCCGAATTTGCCACTGCACGGAGCTGGCACCACCGCCTCCCTCGCCGGCTTTGTCAGCAGCAGCCGGGAGCTCGCGCTGCGCTCTGCTTTTTAACAGCTTTCATGAATTTTAATGGGCAGTTGCTGCTGGATTTCTCCTCTTCCCGCTGCTTTCCCGCCCCCCGCAGCCCTTCGGGTCGCCCTTTTCCTCCCCGGGGCTGCTCCGGCTCTCGTCATCCTCCGAGCCCCCCGAAATCCTCCCCAGTGTCCCCCCTTGTCACCCCCACAGAGCAGATTTGTCCCCACCGGTGCCGGGTGTTCGCGGCGAGGGTGCCGCGGGTCTGGCCGGTGGCTCCGGGCACCCCGGTGGCTTTTCCCGAAATTCCACGGATACAAAAGCTCCGGAGACGCCACTTCAGAACCATCCGTCTTTATTAGCAGCTGGTTAACACCTCCCCGAGGGACCATAACGAAGGGAAGCAACTTAATCACCGTCATGCAGCAAAGTGCGGGCGAGCACGTCTCCCCCGGCCATTCCCACCCCCCGCGCGGCTGCTTCCCGGTGGCTCCCGGTGTCCTCGGGTGCTCCCACCTGGTGACAGTGTCCGTCCTGGTGTCCTCTGATGATGCCCCTGCTGGCTCCGTGTGACAGCATGGCCCCTGGGCCTGAAGATTTGTCCCTAATGGTTCTCCTCCAGGCTCTCCTGGTCCTTAGGCTCCTCCAGACCTCCTGGTTCTCCAGCCATGTCCCTCCTTGCCCCAAGCAATGATGTCCCCTCTGATGTCCCCTCTCCTCCCTCCTGGTCCCACAATGACATCCCTCCTGGTCCCTCCTGGTCCATGATGGGATCGCCCATGGAAGGGAGGCTGGAGTCTGCCCTTTTCCCAGGGGATTTCGAGTGTGGGGTCGGGACGTTGCAAAGCAAAGGGGTTTGGGTTTGTGAGGGAAAGGCCACAGGGCCACAGCTCCTCAGACCACCCCAGGCACAGGGACACAGGACACTGCTTGTCACCAGGGCTGGTGGCACCCCCTGAGCACGCCCTGAGGTCCCACAGTGCAGGGATATCGTGGGGGTGTGGATCCAGCCCCACCGGCTGCCAAACCCCACCAGCCCTCGCTGTGGCTCCATCCCAGCTCCCAGCAGCTTTCCCAGCGGCTCCATTCCCAGCTCCCTTAGATTTGGGTCCCATTCTGAACACAAAGCGTCGCTTCGAAACGACTCGCGGTTGCCAAAGGGATCGAAATAACATTTTCTGGCGAAGATTTCGCTTTGTGTTTTAAAAACGCTGCTTAGAAATGGCTCGGCGCTGTCGGTCCCTCTCCTGCCACCGCCAAATTCCAGAGATTTTGGAGCTGATCCCACCTGGCTCCAAAATTCCACTTATTCTGGGAGAATTTTCTCAGCTCCATCCCCCGCCCTAAGAGCCAGTGTTGGACCTGGGTGAGCTTTGGGAAAGATGGAAACAGGCTTGGGCTGCTGGTGGGTCTGCTTGGCTCCCTGGGCTGGGAAAAACTTCTTCCAGGAAGAGTGTGTGGGAGCAGGGGAAGGAGTGGGAGCAGCTGGAGCAGTCCTGCCCAGGGCTTCTGCTGAAGCAGGTCCTGCTGTCCCAGCACGGTGGAGGGAGCGTGGTCCCACCAAAGAGTCTCTGTTCTCCCATTGTTGGTCTTTGAAGAGCCCTGCGTGAACCAGGGGAGATGGTGGTGGCCATGGGGAGGAGGTGGTGGTGGCCATGGGGGGATGGAGGCTGTGGCCATGGGGAGGAGATGGTGGTGGCCATGGGGAGGAGGTGGTGGTGGCCATGGGGGGATGGAGGCTGTGGCCATGGGGGGATGGTGGTGGTGGCCATGGGGGGATGGTGGTGGTGGCCATGGGGGAATGGTAGTGGTGGCCATGGGGGGATGGAGGCTGTGGCCATGGGGAGGAGATGGTGGTGGCCATGGGGGGGATGGTGGTGGTGGCCATGGGGAGGAGATGGTGGTCGCCATGGGGGAATAGTGATGGTGGCTGTGGGGAGGAGATGGTGGTGGCCATGGGGAGGAGATGGTGGTGGCCATGGGGAAATGGTGATGGTGGCCATGGGGGGATGGTGGTGGTGGCCATGGGGAAGAGATGGTGGTGGCCATGGGGAAGAGATGGTGGTGGCCATGGGGGAATGGTGATGGTGGCCATGGGGAGGAGATGGTGGTGGCCATGGGGGAATGGTGATGGTGGCCATGGGGAGGAGATGGTGGTGGCCATGGGGGAATGGTGATGGTGGCCGTGGGGAGATGATGGTGGTGGCCATGGGGGGATGGTGGCCATGGAGGGATGGTGGTGGCCATGGAGGGACGGTGGTTGCAGATACAAGCACCTGATACAAACCCCAAGGCCACATCCATTTCCCCAAGGTCACAACCATCTCCCCATGACATCTCCCTTACCCCTATCTCCATCCATCCCAGCTCTGCCTTCACCCTCCACTCTTCATCTCCATCACTCCCAGTCCTGCTTTCCTCTCCCCCATCCCTCTTCTCCATCTCCCCCAGCCCCTGCACCGCCACTCCCGGACCCCGTGGAGGCCACCAGCTCCCGCATGCCCACGAGGCGAGGGCGCCGGGGAGGAGCGCCGGGAGCCGGCGGAAGATCAAGAGGAAAATGATCAAAGGAGGGATGTGGGTGAGCGCTGGCAACCCTGTCACCCTGGAGACGGGAAGCAAATATTTGGGCTAATAGCACTCCCGGGGAGCAGGACTGGGCGCTTCCCATTGTCGGGTGACAATAGGGATGGGCAGCTGCCACCGAGGCGCTGGCAGGGGCGGCACGGGGGGAATTTGGGCTGTCGGCGGCTCCTGGTGGGAATTGGCCCTGAGGCAGCGCTGGGTACCCGGCTGGAGGGAGGCTCTGCCTGAGGGATGCCTGCCCAGGGGGATGCTTATCCAGGGAATGCTCTGCCACGGGATGCTCGGCTGGATTCAGGGGTGTTGGGAGGGTGAAATTTCACGGTGCTGGCGCTGTCCCTCAGTGCCACCAGGCCAGCAGCACCGGGGCCTCCGCCAGCCCTGCCCTGTCCCCTCCCGTGCGGATCTGTCACAGCCCTGGGCTCAGCCTTTCCCCACCTTCAGTTCCCCAGAGGCAGCGAGTCCTCCCTGAGCCTTCCTCCCGCAGCCCCGGGGGTGCTCCTCCTGCCCAGCCGGGAGGGAAACTGAGGCACGGAGAGCTCAGACAGGCAGCGAGTGCTGGGAAGGGGCTGCAGGAGCTGCAGCCGTGTGTGTACACAAATAAATACACATTACTTTTTAAATATATCTTTTTAATAAGCTCAAGCAAGTGGTTGAACACAGAGAACACTTAAAATTAAATATAGCCTCAAATATCTCCAGTTTTAATCCAATGGTGTGTTTGTAAACACATCTTTAAGACACTGGGAGAGCGCCCAGGCTGCCACCTCCCACTCTCCTGCTTGGGGACACCTGCAGAGGTGACAACACAGCCCTTGCTGGCCCTGGGCCACCCAGCCACTGGCAAATGTGGGTCTGTCTGCTCTGGGCAAGGCAGGGTGGGCACAGCCCGGGGTCCTGGGCATGACAGGAGGATGGTAACAACTATAATAATGCCAATATTATCAATAATGATACTAATAATAATGATGATAACAGCAGCAATAATAATAAAAATATTTTAAAATCTTAATTTTAATAATAACAATGCTGACAATGGAAGCACTAATATCATTAATAATATTATTATTAACGCTAATTTTTCCCGGGCTGTCAAAGGGCTTTTGCCTCGTGCCCCTGTCCGTCCCCACAGCGCAGCACCTGACGTGCCGCCCGCCGGTTCCAGGAGCATGATGGAATTGGAGTGACACGGAGGAAAATCAATCTGAATGAATGAGGTCACCTGCCTCATAAATAATTCATCAAAGGCGCGTGGTAACACACCTCGGCCCCGAGAGCCGCGGGGGCAGGCGGGGAGCGGCGGGGCCGGGGTGGGTGCTGGGGACACGGGTGGGTGCTGGGGATGGTTGCTGGGGGCTGGGATGGGCGCTGGGGACAGGGGTGGGTGCTGGGGACAGGAGATGGGTGCTGGGGACAGCGGTGGGTGCAGGGGACAGGAGATGGGTGCTGGGGATGGGTGTTGGGGACAGGGATAGGTGCTGGGGGCTGGGATGGGTGATGGGGACACGGGTGGGTGCTGGGGACAGGAGATGGGTGCAGGGGACAGGAGATGGGTGCTGGGGATGGGTGTTGGGGACAGGGATAGGTGCTGGGGGCTGGGATGAGTGATGGGGACACAGGTGGGTGTTTGGGACAGGGGTGGGTGTTGGGAGCCAGGATGGGTGCTGGGGACAGGGGTGGGTGCTGGGAACATGGTGGGTGCTGGGGATGGGTGCTGGGGACAGGAGATGGGTGCTGGGGATGGGTTTTGGGGACAGGGGTGGGTGCTGGGTCCTGGTCCAGCTCAGCCATGCTGGGTGCCAGCCTTGCACAGGTCACAGGACGGTGCCCAGCCCCAGCAAGGCTCAGGGTGGGGGTGGCACAACGTCCCGGGGTGCTTGCTGGGTGCTGGGCCCGGTGCCACTCTCAGTGCCCTGGTGGGACAGCCCAGCACAGCCAGGGCTGGGCCTGGAGCGTGGCAGGACCCCCATCTCTGGGAAGAGGCCACAAGGTCCCTTCACAGCCCCCCACGGCCCAAAGGTGACCCCCCCAGCACCCAGCTGCTGCCACCAGCTGCCCCGGGGACGTGGCAAAGGGGCTTCTGTCCCCCGGGAGCAGCGGGCAGGTGCTGGAGGTGTGGGCAGGAAGGGCAGCAGGCGCAGGGATTACAGCGGGAAGAAAGCAGTGCAGTGTGAGCCCGGCAAATGTTTTAATTCCCTTTAATTCCCCGGCTGCACCGTGGCCCTGGACTCATCCCCAGGGTCATCAACCCTCCCCATGCTCACAGGGCTCTTCCCAGCCTCCCTCCTTGGAGCTGTTTTGGAGGAAGGCGAGCAAAGGAGCCCAAAATGTTGGAAAAGAACATCTTGAAGCCCTTCTGCCATCTGTTGTGCTTTCAGCGCAATTAAGCAGGCAGCAGCCGTGCCAGGCAGCAGGAGCATCCCTGCCTGCAGCAGCCGTCCCCCTGGCAGGCCTGGGAATCCACCCGGTGGGGCTGCGGGTGGGTTTTTGGGTGCCCAGGGCAGCTGGTTGGCAGCTGGGAGCAGGCACAGATGTCCGGCTTGTGGTTGCTTGGCAGGTGCCTGGGAGGAGGCAGCTCTGCTCTCCCGCCTCTCCCGGCTTGCCAGGGGGGTGCCAGCCCAGCTGTCCCTCCCCGGGGGTCAGCGGGGTGCTCTGGGCCATGAGGGGTCATTGCAGGGTGCAAGTGGCGGGTGGGAGGGTGACAGCGACACGCTGGCAGGTGGCTGTGGCACCCCAAAACCTCCCCTGCGCCAGACCTGAGGACGCTTGGCCAGGGGACGCGGCTGTTTGGTGTCACCACACAGCGAGCTGCCACAAATGGGGGCTCGGAGCAGGGCTGGGACCTGAGGGCTCAGCCCAGCAGCCCCGAGCCCTCCTCCTCCCGCAGAGCCCGAGGCAGCGCTCCGCGGTGGATTCGCCTCCGGGTCCGCGGCTGCCGCCGGCTCCGGGCTCGTCACCGCTTCCCCGAGCTGCCGCCGGCGTTAACTTTGCCGGCAACATTGGTTTATCCCCTTGATCTTGACGGAAACTGGGAAGCAAGGGAAGCATCCCCAGGGATCCGCCGTCACACGCTCCGAGCTTTAATTAGGGCTGGGAAATCGCCGCCGACAGCCGCGCGGGGAAGCGAACCCGGCACGGATTAGGGCCGAAATTAAATGGTCTGCACCGAAACGGGGAGCAAAACGCTCCGAGCGCAGCTCCCGGTGGTGCCGGCAGTGGGGTGGGGATGCGGGGAGCAGCCCTGCCCGCCGGGATCTCGGCAGATGGCTGAGACACGCGGGGAAATGCGGGATGGAGCCGGCCCCGGCAGCAGCTGCGGCGAGAACAGCTCTGCAGTCGGCTCAGATGGGGATGGAGGAGCCTCTCCCCAGCCCCCTCCGCCTGTCTCCAGCCGGCAGGGCCCGCTGGGACCCCCGCGCTGGTGGGGACGTGGGGACAAGGTCACACATGTGGCCTGAGCTGCTCCTCCGGAGGGTACCGTCCCCACGGGCAGGGATGCACCGTGCAGGGTGCAATCCCCCGCACCCTCCACGGCAAGGGCTGAGGACACGTGTGGCACTAGTGACATGCATGTCACCTCCCCCCGCGTGGCCCAGATGGCAGAGAGGCACGCCACAGATGGGTGCCCACCCACCAGCCACCGGTCCTGCTGTGCCAGGGCGATTCCTGGGGTGCCACCCACCAGTTCTGGGGTGAAACCTTGCAGGATTTGGATGGCCAGTGTGCACAGTGGTGAAGCCCCCGGGGGGTGGCATCCATCCCTTCCCAGCGGCAGCGGGATGCCCTGGGCCAGCGTGGGTGTCCTGGCACGGCGGGTACCCGGCACGGTGGCACTGCCATGGTACCCGGCTGTGTCAGCACAAACCACCAGCTCCCAGCCCGGCTGAGGATTAACCAGCCAGCTCTGCTGCTAATTAATAATCCACTTGATTAAGAATTGTCAGTCAATATGTCACCAGCACAAGGACAGGCTCAGCGACCATGAGCTGGGGATGTCTCTCCATGGGGCCACCGCCCTGCCCCTGCTCCTGCTCCTCTTCCTCCACATCCAGCAGTCCCAGCTCATCCTGCTCGGGCCCCTCTCTCTGCCCCCTATTAATTGCCGCCTGATGATGTCACTGATCATCCTGGTGATGTCATCAGCATCCTGTCTGTCCCCTTGTCCATCTGTGCTGCCATCACCCAACAGGCTGGGGGTCCGTCTGTCCCACAGGGTGACACAGGGACCCCTCTGATGATGTCATTTGTCACTCAGGCTCCTGGTGGTGTCACAGCCTCCCACACTCACCCCAGATTCCCACTCAACAGCTTGGGTGGAATTTGGCCATGAGGGATCCTGAAGCCTTGGGGTGCATCAGGACACCCCCAAAATGTGAGGGAAAGCCAGATCCATTCCTGGTGCTAAGGGCATCGTCCCCACAGTCCCCAGCAGGTGACACCAGGGATGTCACATCCAGCGGGGCTGGGAACAGCAGGTTTGGGGGGGCTCTCCTTCCCTCCATCCCTCCATCCTGAACCTCCCCAGCTCTGAGCAGAGCACGGGGGCGGGGGGGGCAGGCGGGGGGCACAGTGTCCCCCAGGGCAGTTTTATCAGATGGAGAGTGAAGCAGGGAGCAGTAACAGGAGCAATTAGCTAATTGCAGCGGTGGGCGCCTGCCCAGGCCCCCCCGTGCGGCCGAGCGGGCTCGGAGCGCCGCAGCCGCAGCACTTTGTGCTTAACCTACATTTGCTTTTGTCCCGGCCGGCGCAGCCCGAGCGCGCCCGGGGCTCTGCGCTGGGCTGGGCTCAGATGTCAGGGTCCCTCTCAGCAGCCCCCGGCCCCAAATGAAGCAGCCAGGGCTCAGCTGAGCCTGGGTAAGTGGGTCACACTCAGGCGGGCCATACAGCAGTGTCCCCAAGATAGGCATGGAGGTTCATGTCCTCCCAGGGAGGGAAATCAACAGAAACCTCTTCCCCAGGGTGCGTCTCTCCTCTGGAGCATCCTCCTCCATCCCTTCCCGGGAGGACGGCAGCGCTCGCAGCCTCTGGAGGAGCGGCACCGCCTGACAGCTTCGATCGAGCTTTAATTAACTAACGAGGCCCGGCGCTCCCCGCTCTGTGAACAAACACACGGAGAGAGAAGGGGCCCGATCCAGCGGTGACACCAGGCCAGATGTGCAGCGGGGAGGGTGGGAGTGGCAGGGGACTGCTCTGCTCAGGAATGTGGCGCTGGGGACCCACGAGACCCCTTTGCCCCGAGGGAGGACCAGCAGCACAGTTCGGATACAAGCCCGGGACTCAGGAGTCCCAGCCTGTCCCCACGGCTCGAGGACAGTCCCACGGTCTCTTTGGGTACTGCCAGCACCCCTAACTGACACCTCCATCGTCCCTTTCCTTCCATCCAACTCCAGCTAAAAATAAAAATCCTGGAGCGTCACTGGGATAACTGGTCAGGAGAGCGTGCCCTGCTCGCGGTTCTCCTCCGGAGCTGGTCCCTGCCAGGATGGATTTTTTTTTTTTTTTTTTTTTTTTTTTTTTCACTGGGATGAATTTTTCCGCCTCGGCTGCCAGCGGGGTGGCTCGGCCCCGGGGAAGGGGCCGAGGGAGCGCAGCCGGCGCCGGTGACGCGGCAAGAAGGGGCCATTGTGGCCAGGCACAGCTGTGCGGCGCGGGCAGGGAGCAGTGGGAATGCAAAGTGCTGGAGAGGGAAGGGCTTGCGGGATGCAGCACGCCGCGATGGGGGTTCCCCCACCCCGCACGTGCCCCGGTGACAATAGCGGCTTTATGGGGAGTGACACCATCCCCTGTCCCAGGAGCTGCCGGGGTCTAGCATGTGCCGTCATGGGGACAGGTGGGTGTTGGGGACACCCTGTCCCCCTGCACAGCCACCGGCTCAGCCAAACGAGCTGTTGGGTTCTCTTGGAGCCGGGGTGCGCCAGCAGCAGCCTGCTCTGGGGGCTGATGGACCCGGGCCCTGATGTGTCCTGGCACAGTGACACCGGGGCCAAGGGGAGGACAGAGAGCGGCTCCGTGCCCTCCCCAGCACCCCTCCGGGCCCGGCGGGCAGCGGATCCTGTTTCGCTCGCTGAGCTCTCCTGAATTATTCAGCCGCTGCCTCGCTGGGGATGCTCCCCCCTGCCCGCAGCGGAGCCCCCGCTCCCGGCCGGAGGGGAGCAGCCGGGACTGGAGTTCCTGGAGCTGTGGTGGGTGTCCGGGTGGGATGTGCAGCGGCAGAGGGAGGGCGATGAGCCGTGCCGCCTTCCCCGAGGACGGGCGGCGCTCGGCGGGCAGGAGAGCAGCGGCTGCAAAGCCCCATTTCATTTCCCTGAAAGGAGAGGAGGGACGGGGGGAGACGCTGCTCGGAGCTGGCCCAGATCCTGCTGCCTCTCTTTTTTATTCCCCGTTTTCACGCGGAGCCAGCTCCTGTCCCCGCTGATCCGCAGTGGCTGCTCCATCTAGCCGGCAGCGCCCTCCGGGCAGGGACATGGATTTGTGGGGGCTCCCCCCGTGTGACCCCAGCAAAGCATCCCCCAGCCGCTGCTCCAGGGCTGGAGTGAGGTGCAGAGCTCTGCAAGACCTGGGGACATTCCTGAGAGTCTTCCCGAGTTGGGAGTTGTGGGATCTGCGTGTTGAGCACACCGGAGTGCACCGGGGGGTGCTCCCCACACGCCCACCCCATCCCATCACCCTCCAAAACACCTTCAGCGACAGCCTGAGCGAGGTGAAAAACTGCGGGGGTGTCCCAGCGATGGGAACGTGGGATGGGACAGCGGTGGGGGAGCAGGACAGGGCAGCCATGGGGACATGGGCTAGGGCAGGAATGGGGACACGGGATGGGGCAGGAATGGGGACACGGGATGGGGCAGGAATGGGACATGGGCTAGGGCAGGAATGGGGACACGGGATAGGGCAGGAATGGGACATGGGATAGGGAAATGGTGCCGACACAGGACAGGACAGCAGTGGGGACGTGGGGCAGGACAGCGGTGGGAATGCAGAACAGGGCGGTGATGGGGACACAGGACCAGGCTCCTTGTGGCCACCGGGACCGGACGAGCCCGGAGGGTGATTTATGCAGGGCAGGTTGGTGCCACAACTGTTCGGAAGCGCGGCAGCAGCTGCTCCGGCTGTTCCGGCACGACCTGGGACCAGCGGAAATCCTCGGGGATATTGGGAGTGGGGGCGATGCCCCGGGGGTGTCGGGCACTGCCGTGGGGCGGGGGGCATCAGGGCCGGGGGGGTTGGCGAGGATTTGTGGTTCGCTTCCCAGCCGCTGCATGAGACCAAGACTCAAGTCAAGGCTGCCGTTAATCCAGACTTTAATCCGCTCTAAATCCCACCTTTAATCTGTTTAATGCCACCTTTGGGAATTAGGATCCCGTGCCGCGGCTCCTGCCCGCCGAGCCGGGAGGAGGAAGAGGAAGGATGCCCCGACGCTCCCGATGCTGGGGAGCTCAGAATCTCTGGGATGTCGGGGGGTCCCCAGCGCCGGGATGAACTGACAGCCACGACCCCCGGGCCTAAACATTCCCGCACACGCTGCTCTCGGCCGGCAGCACGGCAGCCCCCACGCCTTCCCCTCTTCCCACGGGTGTCACGTCCCCTCGTGGGGCCGCTGTGTGCAGAGGAGGGGGAGCTTTGCAGGACCCCGCGGCGCTGCCCACGCTCAGCCCGGTCCAGCAGCGCCCTCCTCAGCTCCGGTTCGTCAGCGCCGCGGCGCCCTGCCGGCGTCCCGCGCCGCTTCCACGCGTGATCCTCTCACCCACCCGTGTCCCCGACACCCACCGATGTCCCCGACACCCACCCGTGTCCCCGTCACCCCCGTGCGGGCTGGGGGGGGGGGGACCCACGGGACCCGCCCCGCGCGCGTTACCGGGACCGGCCCACGCGCGCGGGACCCACGGGGACGCGCCCGCCCCGGCCCCGCCCACGCCCCATCCGCGCGCTCCCATTGGCTGCTTCGTAGCAAGCCCCGCGCCGCCATTGGCTGGCGCCGCCCGCGGGACACGCCCCCGGCCCCGCCCCCGCCGCTCCCGGCCCCGCGCGGGACTTGGCGGCGACCGCGGGCGGGAGGCCCCGACCCGCCGGGAACCGGCACCGAGAGCCCGGAACCGGGCACTGAGAGCCGGAACCGGCACCGGGAACCCGACACTGCGAGCCGGGAACCGGCACCGCCAACCGGACATTGAGAACCGGGAACCGGACACCGGGAACCGACACCGGGAACCGGACACTGACAGCCGGGAACTGGCACCGGGAACAGGCACCGGGAACCGGGAACCAGACATTGGGCACCGGGTACCTGGAACCAGACGCCGAGAATCGGACACCGGGAACCGGCACCGGGCACCGGACACCGGGAACCGGCATCGGGAAACGGGAAACAGATACTGGGAACCGGCACCGGGCACCGGACATCGGACACTGGACACCGGGAACCGGCACCGGGAAGCAGGAACCAGACATCGGACACCGGGACATCGAAGACCGAACACCGGACGTCGTCACCGGGCATCGGCATCGGGGACCGGGCACTGGTAGCGCCTGCGGGAGCCCGCCGGGCAGGGAGAGGCGCCGGGGGAAGCGGGACCCTCCGCCTGGCCCCGCCCCGTCCAGCCCCGTCCCGCCCCGTCCCGTCCCGCCGGGGGCACCGGAGAAGCCCCGGTCCCGGTCCTGGCGCCGCTCTCCCCGAGTCAGGCTGCAGGTAAGGGCCGGTTCCCCCGGTACCTCCCGGTACCTCCCAGTTCCTCCCGGTTCCTCCCATCTTCCCCGGTCCGTGTGGGCGGGGGCGCTCGGTACCGGCCTGTTTCGTGCTTGCGCTGCGGGGCGAAACCTCCCGCCCTCCATCCCGGGAATCGTCCGTGTGTGTCCCCCCTCCCCGGTGTCACCGGGCACCGACGGCCGCGCCCAGCCCCGGGCCCTCGGGAGCCCGGGGGGAAAGGGGGATTTGGGGAGCCGCGGGCAGGGCTCGGAGCTGCTCCCGGCAGCCCCTGGATGTGCCTCGGCTTTCCCAGGTGGATAAACCCCGGGGAAAGGGCGATTTCCCCCCAGATTCAAGGGAAATGCGACGGGGCTGGAAAGAGCGCTGGGTCCGGTGGGTGCTGGATAACGGGAGCTGGGAGGAAGCACCGAAGCCACCCCCGTGGGGCTGTCACGGCCCCACGTGCCAGGGCAGGGCCGGGTGCCCCATGGCAGCACTTGGCCTCGAGCATCGCCTGTCCCTCCTCCCACCGCTGCGCTCCAGAGGATGAAATTCCTCGATTCCTGGAAAGACTAATCCCTTCGGAGAGGCCAGATCCCTCCCGGGGCAAGAGCTGGGTGTAAAAGCTCCCAACTCCGACTAATCTTCCCTGGAGCAGGGAAGGATTTGGGCCGTTCTTTACTGACCCCAAGCCCAGCGTTGGATCCGAATTGTCCCATGGAGTTTTCCTCCCTCCCAAAGCGACTTTGTCCTCCTGATCCCGGGGCAGGAAGCATGTGATGTGCCCTGGCCCCCACCGCAGCCGGACAGACGGACGGATGGTGGTTTGGCCTCAGTTTCCCCCCTCCCAGCCTCTGTTTTCTACTTCCCCATAAGTCTCCGTCTGCTCCAAACGAAGGAGAAAGGAAGTTGCTGCCAGAGAGAGCAGCTTGATGGCAGCTGGAAAAAGAAAAGGAGGAAATGGAAGGCGAGACAGATGCTCCAAAATAACCCCCCCTTCCTCCTCGCTGTAAAATAAACCCCTTCCTCCTCCTCTTCCTTTGCCTTTTCTCCATAAGATCCCCCTTTCTTCCTCCTCTTCCTCCTCCCCACCATAAAACAACCCCCCTTCCTCCTCCTCCTCCTTCTCTCCTTAAAATAACCTCCATTCCTCCTCCTCCTGCTCCTTCTCCTCCTCCTCTCCAATTTGGCAGCTGCCTCCCCCCCGGGGCACAGTAATCCCAGGGAGAATTCCATGATGCCACACCAGCTCCTCAAACCAGCCCCCCAGGATGACCCCCTGCCCTGTGAGCACCCCTGAGCACCCCCTCCATGTGGATGCCGGGATCCCATTCCCACGGGAAGCCCCGGCGGGGATTCCCCAGCCGTGCCCGGGGTTGGCACCGCCAGAGCCCCCTCGGATGTGCTCAGCTCCTTGCACAGACACGTTGGGGCTGCCAGGGCGGATCAGCATTCCCAGGCAAAACCCAAAACCGTCTCCTTCCCATGGCTGCAGCCCCAGCGAGGGCACCTGCGGGAAGGAGATTTTTGGCACGGAGGAGTTCAGATCCCGGTGCCAGAGGCGGAGGGGACGGTGATGGGGACATGCCATGCTTGGCAGCAGCGCTGGCGCGAGCACCGGGAGCGGGCAGGGCAAGGTGGGAGCACCGGGTGCGGCGGTGCCCCGCAGCATTCCCGGTCCCCGCTCCAGCCGCGGATTCACTCCGGCCTTGCCAAGAAACGAGCTTTTCCTCGGGCGAGGTGTTTACTCAGCGGCTTCCTCCCGGCCTCACCCCGCTCGGCACACACGCGCCCGGGCAGCGTCTCCGGCTGCTCTTTGCACCCATGGCAACCTGCGAGGGCCGGCACGCGTCCTTCGGCCTTCCTCCCGCTCCTCTTCCTCGGCTCTCCCGGCGCTGGTAACCAGGGGCCTGGGAGCTGCTGGGGTCACGGATGGTGCGGGACAGGCTGGAGACGCTGCTGGGGCTCTCAGGTTACTGCCCGGTGCTCCTGTAATCCAGGAGGTTTAATTAATTAATAGGGGTTGGAGCACGGGGGAAAGCGATGCCGGGGGATGGAGAGCAGAGCAGTGGGATCCCATCCACCCACTTGGCATTTAGCCATGGATTTCAGGGGACTGGGAATGCTGGGGGGCAGAGCAGGGGTGTTTCCCAAAGCAGGGAGGGAGCAGCCTGTGGGATGGAGGGAAATCCAGGGAGATCGCCACTATTCAATGTTTATCCTGTTGGGAAACGATGTTTCCATGTTGGAGGAAATTTGTAGCAAGACAATCCAAGTTACTATGGCCACGCTGGGAAGGTGGAGGAGGGAGAGGAGGAGGAAGAGGAGGCAGAGGTGCCTCTGCTCTGAGCTAGAGCTTTGTGAAGCCTCCCCCTCTGTGCTGCTCCATGAATTAATTAAGTGCTTTTCCTTTCCTGCATGAAATATTCACCCGCTGCCAAGGGAACTGGGGGGGCTCGGGGGATCAAGTCCATGGAGCCACTGGTGGGAGCCAGGTGAAAGGGACAGGCAGGGACAGGGATCTTTGGAGCAGGTAAAAATGATAACTGGGATGATATCACCCCTGGGTTGGACGCCGCTCACTTGGCAGCTCTGCTGTGGTGCCACCGGCGCCAGGTGACCACAGGGTGACAGGGTCTTGTCTTCCCCCCTCAGACACAGGAGCTTTCTGATGATGATTGATGCCTGTGCCATCAGTGGTGTGGGAGAGGTTTTTTTTTGGGAAATCAGGTCACAGCTGGGTGTTGGGTGAGGTGCAAGCCCAGTGGGGTGAACGCCAAACCAGAGATGGGCACGGCACGTGTCTGTCCCCAGGGGACCACATCCATCCTGTGACAGGGCCACCCCTCTGTGTCCTCACCCAGGACACCTCAACCCTCACACCACCGCTCAGGGCTGCAAGACTTCCCCCAAAAACCTCCAAAATGGGTGGAAACCCTCCAAGAAAGGGCTGTACCTGTCCCCAAAGCCACCGTTGGGACCACAGCCCTGCCACACTCTTCCGGAGCAGGGAGGAACTCGGTGACAGCAGCACTCGGCTGCTCCATTTCGGAAGAAGAAGAAGCTGTTTTTTAGGGCGTTTTCATTAAAAAGAAGAAGGGGGGGTGGGGGGGGGGGGGAGCCCAAACCCTGAGCCGGGCTGGAAACTTCAGCGACAGGAAGGAAGTGAAGTGGGTTATTTCAGGCTCCAGTTGGCTGCTCGGGGCAAGGCTCGACTCTTGCGTGTGCTGATAGCAGCCCCTCGTGAACAATGGGGTCGTGGGGCCCTTCCCGGCAGGAAAACGGCTCATTCCGGTGAAATCTCCTGCTGGTGCTGAGTCAGCAGGTCCTGGTGGGCCGAGCGTGGTGCGGAGGGTGCCGGGGGAACCATCCCAGTGCAGCAGGAGCCAGCAGGAGGTGAGCCTGGCTTTCCTTGGGTTTTGCAGGAAGCAGCCTATAAAACCATCCCTGGGCACTGGAGAGGGAGCTGGTTGCATTTTTGGGATCCCCATACCTGACTATATACAACTTTTGGGGTCCCTAGACACCCCCCCCCCCCGCCCCAATAATGCTTCGTGCCTCAGTTTCCCCCCTGGAGCGATGCTCCTGGTCCCGGAGCAGGGGAGGGCTGTGAGCAGCCGGGTGTTATTTGGTGCAGGGAGCAGAGGGTTGATCCATTATTCCAGCTGGCATTTGGGAGCCGTGGGCAGCTCGCAGGACTTGGCACTTCCTATTTCTCATGTGTTCTGGAGGTGGAGTTTGCACTCGCTTTATGTCTGTGGTCACCCGAGAGAGAGCTCGGGTGTGGGAATTCCTATTTATCCAGGCACCGTTCCCAGAGCACCCCACAAGCCTGGGGAGGGAAATTCCAGGCTGTCAACACCACAGCAAAGCCCTGCTCCTTCCGGACAGGATGCCTGGCATGGGTGAATTGAGTTCCCTCAGAGCCAGGGCAGAGGAGATGGAGCTGCCTCTGCCCATCCTGCCCATCCCTCCCTCCAGGCTCCTGGATGCAGCCATTGGAATTCCATGAGCCTGACCCAGGAGCTGCTGTCACCAGGCTCTGCGTTGTCATTTTTGTCTTATTAACTGTGAGAGCTTCAGCTCGAGGCTCAGGCTGACAAAAATCAATGTTTTCCCACCGTAGGAAACACTTCCAAACCTCCGTGTTTTTCCTGAGGGCTGTAAATTACCCTGCAGGCGATGTCTCTGTCACTGCTCCCGGAATTCTCATCCCCACAGAGCCTTGGCTGCCCTCGGGTTTGGGAGCTGATGGCTGGGAGATGCTCAGGGAGCCAGGGCTCAGCACCATCACCCTGGCATGACAGGCTGGGGGAGCCTTGGCCACAGCAGGGGATCCCTGAGGAGCTGAGAGCCTGGTGTGTGCTCCAGAGTGGTAGGAGCAGGACTGGGGATCCCCAGAGGGGTTTAAGACTTTCAGCTTGGCCAAGGGGGAATGACAGAGCTGCCTGTGATGGGGACAGACTCGGTTCTGTGACAGAATCCCGGAGATGTGGAATGGTTTGGGTTGGAAAAAGACCAAAAGCTCATCTCATCCCACCCCTGCCATGGCAGAGACACCTTCCACTACCCCAGGCTGCTCCAAGCCCCATCCACCCTGGCCTTGGACACTTCCATGGATCCAGGAGCAGCCACAGCTTTTCTGGGCACCCTGTGCCAGGGCCTCAGCTCGCTCTCAGGGAAGAATTCATTTCCTAACATCAAATCTAAACCTTCATGAGCAATTTATCCCCATCCATCCTCACACCAGCAGCACCCTTCAGCTGAAATATCTCCTCTCCCCTCCCCGGGGATGTATTTATAGGCTGATCCCATCCCCTCCTGCTCTGCCAGGCTGTCCATGCCATGTGCAGGCTCTTGCATAAGCAGCTCCCAGCTCTGCCCATCCATCCCGGTTGTTTTCCTGCTGTTCTCCCCTCCCTGTGATTTGTAGCTCTGCGGTTTCCCAGGCCAAGATGCATCTCCAGGGTCGGCGGCGTTTTAATCGTTCACAGCAGAGTTTAAAGCCGCGCTCTGCCGGAGGTGATGGATTTGGTCCCGCCGGGATGTGGGAGTTGGGCTGGAGGTGAGGTTCCTGTCTGGGTGAATTATTCACCTCCGTGCAGTGCCGGCTCTGGAGGAGGCTGGGGCAGCAGCAGAACAAGTCCGAGCTTGTGTGGGTGTTCCAGGGCGAGCAGTGCCAGGGAAAAGGGCTCCCACGCCACTGGCTGGGTGCTGCAAACCGGCTGTGCCGCTCCGGCCGCGGCCAGCACCAGGGTGGATGTGGCACACGGCATCAGGGGGTGACTCAGCTGCCACCTGGGCTGTCCCCAGTTCACCCTGCAGGAAATGAGTCAGGTTTTAAGGAAGGAAAAATGTTAAAGTGATGGGGCAAGAGTCCTTCCTGCAGCGGGAGGAGGGAGGTGTTGGTCACAGGAGGGACACCGGGATGGAGGATCACGGGCGGTGCTCAGGTAGGGACACCTCGCTCGCTGCAGCTTCTCCACGGAGTTTGGGAAAAGGAAGGTGGGAACACCCTGTAACTGATCCCACCAACCAAACCTGGGGGGTGAGCTCAGCTCTCACCTGCCCTGGCACCCAGGGGCTCCCTCAGTCTCGCCACTGCATGGAGATGCTCTTTCTCCTGCCAAAAATCTGCGTGGGGAGGTGAGGAATCACAGAATCATGGAATGGTTTTTGTGGGAAGGGACTTTAAAGCTCATCCAGCTCTACCCCCTGCTGTGGACTGGGACACTCCACCAGCCCAGGTGAGATGGGGACGGATGCAGAGCCGGGACTGACCCGTGTGTTCCTCTTCCCCCGCAGAGATGGACACCTTCAGCACCAAGAACTTGGCCCTGCAGGCCCAGAAGAAGCTCCTGAGCAAAATGGCCACCAAGACCATCGCCACCGCCTTCATCGACGACACGAGCAGCGAGATCCTGGATGAGCTGTACCGGGCCACCAAGGAGTACACCCACAACCGCAAAGAGGCCCAGAAGATCATCAAAAACCTCATCAAGATCGTGATGAAGCTGGGGGTTCTCTACCGCAACGGGCAGTTCAGCCCCGAGGAGCTGCTGGTCATGGAGCGGTTCCGCAAGAAGGTCCACACCTTGGCCATGACGGCCGTCAGCTTCCACCAGATAGACTTCACCTTCGACCGCAGGGTCATGTCCGGCGTCCTCACCGAGTGCCGGGACCTGCTGCACCAGGCGGTCAACGGGCACCTGACGGCCAAGTCCCACTCGCGCATCAACCACGTCTTCAACCACTTTGCGGACTACGAGTTCCTGTCGGCTCTGTACGGCCCGGCCGAGCCCTACCGCACCCACCTCAAGAGGATCTGCGAAGGGGTCAACAAGATGCTGGAAGAGGACAGCATCTGAGGGTGGGCTCCTGGCAGCCGGACTCTGCCTCCCGCGAGGCCGAAGATGTGATGTCTGCTTTGGTCTTCACTGGGCTTGCCATCTCCTCCTCCTCCTCCTCCCCTGCAGTGCTCACTTGTGTTCTCCTCGTTTCTCCAAGAGACTGAACCTCTTGACTTTGTCTCCCCCTTGCCCAGGGTCTGCAAACCCCTCCCTGCGCTGGGCTGAGCCCTCTCCAGGGGATCCTGGGATTTTGGGCCCCTGCTGTACAGTTTGATTTCCTTTGCCCACCAAGTGCCTTTAGCTCAGAGTCCAAGGATTTGGACTCTTTGCCTCGAACTCTGTTGTATCCCTCTGCGGGGAAACTGAACCAAAGACTCGTGGTGTGAAGCACCTCTGAGGTGTCTCTGAGCAGGTGGGACGTTGTTGGGGTGAACAGTTTGGAGACCCCATAACTGGAGGGTTGTGGAACTCTCTGGTTTCCTTCCAGCAGCTCCACAACGTGGTGGGAGCAAATCATGGTCCAGGAAGGTGCTCCTGCCTGAGCTTAGGTGTCCTCAAAGACAAGTCCCTGAGACCAGGAGGATCCCTTCTCACCTGGGGGAGAGCTGGGAGGGAGCTGGGGGGAGCTGCTCCATCCCTGGATCCCTGGAACCACCCAACACCCAACTGCCCACCAGGCTCCTGTGGTGGTGCCACCTGGCAGCTCCAGCGCTGTCCTTGGTGGTCGTCCAAAGCTCCCCTGGGATTTCATCCCTTTTCCATGCCCTTGACTGAGTGATGTTCGTTTTTAGCAAACTCTGTAGCCCTGATGAGTTGTTTAAATAAACTCACCTGTGTGGCCTGGGAGCTCTGTGAGGTTGTTCTACCAGCGGTGACAGTGACAGAATGAGCCCTGGGGACAGCTGGCTTTGCCCCCAGCTGGTGGTGGCTCTCTGTGACCTGGGGTTTGTGCCCTCTGTCCCCTGGCACTGCTGCTGGTTGTGCTGTCCCTGCTCAGTGGCCCAGCAGCTCCTGGATTTGCATGGACAAAGAGGAATGGCTTCCCACTGCCAGAGGGCAGGGTTAGATGGGATATTGGGAAGGAATTCCTCCCTGTGAGGGTGGGCAGGCCCTGGCACAGGGTGCCCCATGCCTGGAAGTGTCCAAAGCCAGTTTGGACAGGGCTTGGAGCAATCTGGGACAGTGGAAGGTGTCCCTGCCCATGGCAAGGGTGGCACTGGATGAGCTTTAATGCCTCTCCAAACCCCAACCATTCCATGATTTGGTGAGATCCTGCTCCCAGCAGACACCCACATGTGCTCCTCTGCACCCCACATCCCCTCAGGGCCCAGGAGGGGCCCAAAAGCAGAGCCCTGGCAGCAGGGGAGCCCTGGCAGCAGGGGAGCCCTGGCAGCAGGGAGCAGGGCTGGCTCCTGGAGCAGCAGGGATGCTCAGGTCACTCCCAGCACGCTGAGCTCGGCTCTGAGCACTGGAAATTGCCCTTTTAGCACCCAAGACACCACACCATCTCCACTGGCCTTATCTCCATGACCTTCTGGTGCCTTCTGCTCCCTGGATGTCTCCAGGCACAGGTGGCTGCCGGCTCCCGCTCCTGCTCCCTTCCCACCACTGGCACTGATAACTCTCAGCTTTAGAAGATTAAATAAAAGACACAAAGGCCCTGTCTCTGTCATTTCACAGGCCTGGCTGCAGCTGTCACTGGTAATTGTGTGACACAGCTTGGGCTGGGGGCAAAGCCCATTCACAAGGGGGTGTGGAGAACAACCAGGAGCCCACGAGGTGCTGGTCCCTCAGGAGGGCAGGGGCCTTTGAGAACAACTCCTGTCCCCCCTGGGCTGGTGTGTCCCTGTCAGGAGTGTGCTGGACAGGGGCCAGTGGCCTTTGAGAACAACTCCTGTCCCCCCCTGGGCTGGTGTGTCCCTGTCAGGAGTGTGCTGGACAGGAACCAAAGCTGGGAATCCCAGGCAGGTGTGGTGGAATTGGGGCCGGGGGATGCCCAGCCAGAAATTCTTTGCTGCTCCCAAGGTGTGTGTCTGTGTCAGCTGCAAGATCCCCCTAAACACTCTGCAGCCCCCAAATTCCCCAGGGACACCTCAGCTCCTCCTGGCCAAGCAGTAACAAAGGTCCACTCAGCTGGAGAGGGGAGGAGGGACAGAGTACAGCAGCTTCAGGCCAGAGCACGATGCTTTATTTCTTTATTTGTGCTGTATTTACACAGGAAAGGAATTGCACATTCCCTGTTATTACTCTGGATAAGAAAAAAAATCATTTTTCTGTAGGTATAAAATAGTCCTGTGGTTGTGCTGACACGTGGAAGTGTTGCCTGGAATGATTCCTGATTGTGTCAGAATAAGCTGCTCTGCCTTCCCCCAGCCCAGCTCTGCATCCACCCCAGCCCCACACTCACCATGGAATCAGAGCTTTGGCCAATTCCCTCCCCCTAAATTAATTATTTCCTCCTGTCACGCTGGTGGAGAGAGAAATCATCTCCTCTCCAGAGACTACAGAGTTAACAACTTCCCTTTAGCAAGCCCTGCTTAAGTCCAGCCACTTATCTCCCTGCACTGCTCTTCCCAGCCAGGCAGATAAGGAGCCCCTTTCCAGGGAGCTCTGCCCTGCTCAGCAGCTCAGCCAAGCAGGAAGGGCCACAGGAGGATCAGGAGCCTCCCAGGGGTTTTCCAGCTGCAAAAGCACGGTGTTACTCTGACACAAGGCAGAACAAATCTGTCCCCACACCTCCAAGCCCCACTCGTGTCGGTCCCCAGCACATTTCAGTATGGAAAACATAAAAGGTTTGGCCAACCAAAAGAAAAACCCTGCAGGTAACCAGGAAATCTCTTCACTGCCATGCTGGTCTGGCCATGCCCCCTGCCTGGGGCTGGCCTGGGGTCACAGCTCATCACGGGGGGTTTTTGCTACAATCATGAGTTTGGACAGCTCGAAACGGAACTTGCCTTCCCTGTGAGACACTGCAGAGAGAGAGAGAGAGAGAGAAAAGCCCGGGATCAGCAGATGGAAAAGCAGGAACAAAACAGCCCCGCTGGGCCCTTCCCAGGGTGTTGGGCACTGCTCTTCCCACTCCTGCACGTGCCAGGCTGGGGGAGAAACCCCTTCTTTAACACCCACAAAATCCAGCTGTCAGTGGTGGATTGAAAGCACCGTACCCCTGGCTCCATGGCACTGCCACCAGGAATTGAGCTTACACTGGCTGTGGGAATCCAGGGCATCCCTCTCTGGCTGCCCTGGAAGGTCTGGAACCCTGGCAGGGGGTCAGAAACCCCCCTGTACAGAGCCCTGAGAGACACTGCCTCTGATCTCTGTCCATGGAAAAGAGTTTTCAGTCTTACAGGATGAATTACAAGCTCTGAGTGTTTGATATCAGTAGTAATTAGTGTGGCACGGGTGCAAAAGTAGAATTTTAGGATTCTAGATAAGGGGTTCAAAGGGGGCAAGATGGAGGAAAATTGGGCCTTGTCCTTTTTCTTCTTCTTCTTCATGCCCTCCATGTCTCACTGTGGTGTTGGCATTTTTCTGTTGGTTTAGGGTGGGGACACACTGTTCAACATGGGTGATGGATATTGGCACGTTATTGTAAATATAGCACAATTTCTAGTATAGAATGTTTGTAACATCCCACTGAGGGGCAGAGCCCCACACGCTGCCCTGCAGGACAGACCTGCTGCAGGTCAGAGAGAAAATATTGCAGATAAGAAGAAATAAACAACCTTGAAAACCAGCACAGACAAATTACAACTCCTTCTTTGGCAGCAGGGCTGAAAGACAGAGACTTTCTACAATCTCAGGAGCATTTAAAAATCACAGATCCCGACACCTGGCCTGTCCCCCAGCCCAGCCCCTCTCTCACAGCTCCCTCAGGCACACACCTGTTGTTTCAGTGATTTCAAACTCTTCCTGTTTTAGGGGGATGTCGTTCAGGGCACCCGCAGCAGCCTGAGACTGAAAGAGGAAGGAAGGAGGTGTAAGAGGCTGAGGCAATCCAAGAGGTCACAGTATTCAAACCAACCAACAGCCCACTGAAAATGAACGGGTTTGAGATTTGCAGTGAAAGAACTAAGTGCACAAAGAAAATCTGAAGGGAAATTCTCTGTTTTTCTATTTCCCATTAAACCACAGACTCGTGTCCTTAGGGTGAGTGAAAGCCTCACCCCTGGAAACTGGAAATGGAAGAATGAACCAGACAAAAACACCAGCAGAGGTTTGATTTGCTTTGTCACGTGCAATTTGCTGAGGCAATCCAAGACTCCCTTTGTGCCCTGGTGCCTTTGGAGCCCCCTCACAGCAAATCCCTGTGGCTGAGAGGGCAGGAACACAATGGAGCAGGCTGCCCACCTGCAGCCCCTCTCCTGCCTGCCACCAGTCTCTAATTAGGGACGTGATGGAGCACATTTTATGGCACAGATGTCTAATAAATGTTTTCCATGTCTAATTCATGTTTTATAGCAGCCTCCCACACTCCTGCTTCCCTGGGATCAGCTGGGACTTACATAAGCCATGGCATACTCTATCTTGGCTCCTTTCACTTCAGCTTTAAACTGGGTAAAGAAGAGATAAGACTTCCCTTGGGGCCTGAAAGAAGAAAGCAGAGCCTTTGTCATCTGGCACAGAGGTGCAGAGGAGTGAAGGATTCCTGGCTCCCTCCCCCCCACCACAGCCACCTCTGGATCTCTTGCAGCTTTTGTGCAGAGCAGGGGAGAGGGGAACAGGGAATTTATAAACCAAACAGCTGCACGAAAAGCATCCCTGGGAGAGGAAAACCCTCCCTGACCAGGTGCAGATCCAGCAGGGAAGCCGGGTCCTTGTCCCTGCCCTGCAGCCACCCCTGTGGTGGCTCTGCTCAGGACACACCTCCAGATGGAGCAGGAGAAGAGCCCGTTGTCCTCGCTCACTCCCACGGTCATCTGCCATTGCTGCACAGGGAAAACCCGGAGTCACCGTGGGGAAAACCCTCCGAGGCCAATCCCTCCCCTCCAGCAGCAGCAGGAGCTCCAAAATAACTCACCCACCACCCCCCCCCAGCGCTCGCTGTGGCCCCTCCTGCTCCCTGCAGCTGGGATTGTGCTCTCACACAAGCAGTTCCCGGCCCCTTTTCCTTTTAGGGTGAGAAAAAGGAGCTGATTGCAGCAGGACTTGCCCGGGGCTTGCCCAGCTCACCTCGTTTGTGCCGCCCTGGGCCGAGTAGGTGAAGGTGCAGCCGTAATCCCCCTGCCAGAGAGAGGAACAGCAGCAGCCTCGCTTCAGCACCAGCTTTTCTCCCACAGAACCCAGGAACTGCTGAGCTTGGAAAAGCCCCCCCACACCCACCCAGCACTGCCAAGGCCACGCTGATCCCCGTCCCCAAGTGCCACAGCCACACGGCTGTAAATCCCTCCAGGGATGAGGACTCCAGCAGTGCCACTGTGCCAGCGCCTGGCCTCCCTTTCCATGAAGAATATTTCCCAATATCCAGCCTAACCCCCCCCTGGCACCACCTGAGGCCATTTCCTCCTGCCTGGATATTGGCCAGGAGGTGCTGGGGGGTCCCGCACCCCTGCCTGGAGAGCTGGGGTGAGGACTTGTGTTCCTTCTGCCCTGGGGCCCTTCCCTTGCTGAGCCCCCTCCCATGAGAGCCCTTCTTTCTTTGAGACCCCCTTCCCCTCTCCCTGCCCTTGGGGTACCCCCCCTTCTCCTGGGGGGGCGTTATCCCCGGCAGGTCCCCATCCCTGGGGGTCTCCTCTCCTCCCTGGGTGTCCCACCTTGGGGAACCCCTTCTGCTGGAGAACCCCACCTGGGGCTTCTCTGTGGAGGCTCCCTCCTTCCTTGAGTACCCCCGCTCTCCCTGGGGTCCCCCCGCCCTTGTAGCCCCCTTTGGGGACCCCCTTTCCCTTGCAGACCCCTGCTCTCTCTGGGATCCCCTGCCCTTGTATCGCCCCTTTGGGACCCCCTTTCTTCCTGGGGTTCCCCGCCCTTGTAGCCCCCTTTGAGGACCCCCTTTCCCTTGCAGATCCCCGAGACCCCCATTTACCCTGGGCTCCCCCAGTCTTTAGAGCCCCCCTTTGGGGACCCCCTTTTCCCTTGCAAACCCCCGCTCTCCCGGGGGTTCCCTGCCCTTGTATCGCCCTTTTGGGACCCCCTTTTCTTCGCAGACCCCCGCTCTTCCTGGGGTCCCCCTGCCCTTGTAGCCCTTTGGGGACCCCCCCACCCTCTCGCCCCGCCCTCCCTCGCGTCCAACCAATCCCCACAGCAGGCCATATGAGTGACGTGTCGCGCAGCCAATCAGCGAGGGGCGCGTACCCTCTCCGCTCCCGCTCCCTCCCTCCGGGCCGCTCACCAGGCTCCGGGAGAAGGAGTGAACCTCCCCGCCGGGCCGCACGTCGAACTCGGCCGTGCTCGGGGCCGCGCCCGGGGCCGTGCCCGGTTCCGCGGCCGCGCGGGCCGCCAGGCACAGCAGGGCCGCGGGCACCAGCGCGGCCCACGCGCGCCAGCCGCTCCTCCCGCTGGGCGCCGCCATCTTGGAGAGGAAGCGCGGGCTACGGCGGCCGGCAGGGGTCAGCGCGGCGGCGGCGGCACGGCGGCCATGTTGGGTGTGGGCAGGAGCCCGGGCGGGCCAAAGCGGCGGGGACCGCGGGGGGACAGGAGGGACAAAGGACAGAGGGACAAGGGCACCGTGGTCACGGGACAAGAGGCCCTGTGGTCAGGGGACAAAGGGACCACGAGGATAAGGTGCCACTGGGACAAGCGTCCATGGGGACAAGGGGCTGTGGGGACCTCGGGGACAAAGGGCAGCAGGATGGCCGGGCTGGGAGTGAAGGCCTGGAGAGCGCTGAGCTTGGTGAGAGGGCGCATCCACGTTGGAGGGGGCTTGGAGCAACCTGGAAAGTGTCCAGGAAGAAGATGGGCTTCAATTCCCATCCAACCCAAGCCGTCCCTGGTGCCAGGATTGCCTCACAAGGACCTGGTTGCATCACCCAGTTAACCAAGGCACTTTTAATTGCTTCTTGCTGCAGAGGAGCAAAAGCCCTTTTCCAGAAGGAAACAGCTGTGGGTTCGCAGGCAGGGTGGGAAGGAGGGAGAGCTGTCCTGGCTCAGGGAGAGCTGTCCTGGCTCAGGCTAGCGGGTAGCTGACATCACTGGCCACCCCGCACTGGTTGCCGGCGTCCTTCAGCAGGAACATGTAGCCCCTCTCACCCCAGCCCTGCGACCAGCTGCAGGCAGAGACAGGAGCAGCACATCCATCAGCACACCCACGAGGATGGGCACCTGGGGGGCAGCAGGTTCGGGGGTAGCCCCCCAGCCCTCACCTGTTCTTTAGGATCCAGTAGCTCACGCTGCAGTTGCGTATCTGGGCACTGTTGTAGCCCACGAGCAGCATGGCGTGGTTCAGCTGCTGCTGGCCATACGGGCAAGTGAAGATGCCTGGGGGGAGCAGGGCTGGGGTGAGCTGGGATCCCATTTCCAGGTGGTGGTACCACTTCCCTGGGGCTGGGGGGCCCTGGGCAAGGGGCTCAACAAGGGCTCAGCAGCCTAGGCCTGCAGAGAGGTGGCCCTGCCTCAGTTTACCCTTGAAGAGGAGACAGTACCTGAGCCATAGAATTGGAAATTGTGGCTGCTGGCATCCACTGCCACCGACAGCGGGCCCACGGCTGCCACCGCCTGCGTCAGGGCCGCCTCATTGCCCCGGGGCACCGTCCTGAAGCCGGAGCAGGTGGCGGCTTTGTACCAGGGGTTGTATCGGCAGCCGGAGTTGTCCTGAGAGAGGGAGAGCGTCACCGGGGCCGTGCCACCAGCAGCGCTCTGCCACATCCCGGGGCCACCTGCTGTCCCTTACCGTGCCCGTGTAGGGGTAGGCACTCTCGGAGCTGAGGCCGCCGTTGTCACGCACGTACTGGAAGGCCCGTTGCATGTAGCCCCCCCTGCAGCCCTTGTTGCCCAGCTTCTGGGTGCAGTCGATGAGGTTCTGCTCGCTCAGCGCCACCAACTTCCCCGTCCGCCTGAACATGAGCCCCTCCAGGGCCCCCGTGGCACTGAACGCCCAGCAGGACCCGCAGTCCCCCTGGGGGAGGTGGGGACAGCGGGGGTCAGGGCATCACCCCCAGAGGGGTGCTCTGACCCCCCGGTGCTGCTCTCAGGGGCCAGGACAGAGCTGCTGCTGCTCCTGCTCAGTTCTGCTGCCCAGATCCCACAGCCCCGGCTGGGCTCCCAGCCCGTGCCCACCTGGGATTTTACGGGTGTCACGTAGCCCTTGGCCCTCCAGTCCACCTTCATCGGGGCTTTCGGGGCTGCCGAGGTTTGGAATAGCGGAGCTGGCTCCTCCCTCGGCGCCGGGATGTAGCCGTTCATGAGCTCATTGAACTCCTGGTTCGTCTGCAGGTCACAAGGGAAAGCTCGTGTGATGCCAAGGGGTGCCCACACCCTTCCCCGGGAGTGAGCTGGGTGTTGGCACTGCCTGGATCAAACCCTGCGAGCATCCCCTCCCCGATCCCCTGGATGGAGCTCTGGGTGCTCTGAGGAGCGCCCAGGGAAGCTGGCAGCAGGTACCAGGTCCCCGAAGTGGTTCATGGCCAGGCGGTAGCTGTGCTTCCCCTGCGACTCCTCCCGGTTGTGCTGCTGGATGTGGCGCAGGTTCTGCTCCCAGATCTCCCTGCGGAGGGCCTCAGCCTCCTGCCAGAGGAGCAGAAGGATCAGGAATGGCCCCTGGATCAAGGGGGCACAGGGTGGGGTGGGTGCATGTGGACAAGACCCCCTGGGCAGGACCCAGCCATGCTGGGAGGGTTGTGGGGAGCAGGACCTACCCCCGGATATTCCTTGGCATGGAGACTCTTCCACCCTTGCCAGGCCTCCTCCAGGGCAGGATCCGGTGCTGTGGCACAGCCCAGCAGGGCCAGCAGCAGCCCCAGGGTCAGAGCCATGGCACAGGGCTGGGGATGGGGAGAGGGGGTCAGGGGGTCCCGGGCTGAGCCCCCCAGCTGCAGCCAGGGGCTGGGAGCAGGAAAACCCTGGATTAGAGCAGAGGGGGAGGCACAGAAATCTGTGCCAGCTCCGAGAGGGGCTGGAGGGAGAACCAGGGACAGGAGGTTTCTCTGCAGAGGCCATGCCTGAAGCCTTCCCTGTGTCCCAGCACGGAGCTGGGATGCCTGTGATTTCACCAAAATCCCTCCTAGAGGATTCTCCAAGATCAATTTACACCCTTTGGTTTGGCCAGCACAGACACACCCAGAGCCCAGCCCAGCACCTTCCTTGGACTCCCCACTCCTCCTTTGGGGGACCCTGGGATTTTTGAGCTGCTCCAGTTGTTCTGGGGGTGCAGACAGCATGGCCCAGGACAGAGATCAAATGCCTGAGACCCTCAAGCAGCCAGAGTTTCCACTGACGTGGCTTTCCCAGATCCAGAGCTGTCATTGCACCTTTATCCCACCCACTTTGGGAATGGAGATGCCAGGAAGTTTTCCATTCGAGCATCTTTCAGGGCAAGGAGTGACTTTTCTGAGCTAATTTTGTAGCTTGAGGAGTGATTTTGTTTTAAAAATAAGTCCTCAAGAACATCTGTTCTCCCTCCCCACCACCCACCTAAAAATAAAGCCCCACAGGGTGGGTTTTGGGAGAGAAATGCCTCCCAAGCCATCCTCAAGTCCCAAATTCTTGAGGAAGAGTGGTTTTTGCCTGGTTTCCCCAGCACCTGCTGGTTCCTCTGTCATTACCACTCAAGAAATTAACTCAGCTTCATCCTCCAGCTGCAAATCCTCCACCCAGAGCCACCCTGCTCCCATCACCCTTCCAGTGGGACAGCAGGGTGGGTCCACCCACATAATTTGTGTTTCAATCCCCGATAGAGCCTGTTCCATATGGAACAGCTCTGGCTCCCGGGAGGAGATTTCCCAGCTAATTCCTCTCAGGATTCTCAATCCCCAAAAGAAGACGACCCAACCCCCTTCTAGGGTGCCAAAAAATCCTGCAGCAAGCTGAGGGATCAGAGGAGCCAAGAGATCTGCAAACTCTTCTAGACAAGAGAGTCTTAAGTCATTTTAAGAAACACTCAGCTTTTCGGGGACAGGAAAAAGCAGTTTAAATTAAGCCTAAAAATTAAATTAGGGAAGCACAGAAACAAACTCTGCAAAAAGAAAGCTTCTTACCATCCAGCAGCACCCACCCAGCTGTGAGGAACAGAGGGTGCAGCTTTGCTGGCTGCAGGGTGCTCTTATAGACACATCTCAGAGGTGCAACTCCCCCCACCCCAGTCCCTCCTTTCACCCCTCTGACCTCAAAACTCACACCTGAGGTGCTTTGTAGCAGCTAAACCACAACTGCAATATTGGGACAATTATTTGGGCACAGGGACAAGAAGAGAGGGGGGGGGAAATCTGCTCTCAACCATCCCCAGGAACCCAAATGCTCCATCTGGAAGAAGCTCTGCATTTAGAACAAGCCTCCAGCAGCACCCTCAGGGCATTAACAGCCGGGTTAATTAACATCAGCTCCCACGGAGGAAGGCAAAGCAAGGCCAGGTTTGGGAGCTTTGAGCTGGGAGGGCGAGCAGAGGCAGGCCCAGCTCTGCACAAGCAGCTCCGTGTGTCCCAGAGTGGGGGCAGAGCAGCTGCACCCCCAATCCCATCGGAGGGAGGGAGGTGCCCACCCCAGGCTGCTGCTGACTCGCTCAAGGTCACGCCGAGCCAAGCACACAGTCCAGGATTCCCAACCCTCAACTGCTTGCATCGTGCTTCCCCCGAGGAACATCAGGGATTTAATATTCTCTCCACTGCTCGGCACAGAAAGAACAGAGCACTTGGCTTTCAGCAGAGCTGCTCTGGCTCTGGCAGCAGCTGCTGCTTCCTCCTGCCCCCCAAAGCAGCCACCACGTCTCTTTCCAATATTTTAATGAGTCGCTACATCTTACACTCATAATTATAAAAGAATAAGAATCCATAAAAATATTTTCTTTTCATAATACGCACTTAAAATACTCCAGGGCAAGTCAACGTGGTTCATTTGGGTGGGTTTTGTTTGTGTTTTCGTTTTGCCCCTGGCAGAACCCTTGGCTTGAGGGGGGGATGTGCTCCCCTGAGGTGTGATTGCTCAATCCCCCTCCCCAGAACTGCAGTTCCTGTTGCCCAGGTAAATAAAAACCAGGAGAGAGCATTGCTGAGTAGACGGGCAAGGGGACCAGTCACTGACCCGCAGAGAACTGAAGCACAGCCAATTTCAGTGCACATTGGAAAGCTCAGGGAAGGACAAGGGGGGTCGGGAGGCGGCACAGAGAACGGAGGGAGGGAGGATTTGCATAAATATCATCCATCTTGTGTTGCAAAAACCCAAATGCTGCTGTGAGCTCTGGAGAGAGGCTCTGGCTGTAGCCAGCTGCCAGTGCTACCTGTTGGCACAACTCTGTGTGAGAGCGGCCATGAGAGGAAGGCTCAGAGGACGCCGTTACCGGCCCCGGCCACTTCCTCCATCTGCTCTGCAAATTTAAACTTGAAAATAGATATATTAAAAAAAAAAAAAAAAAAAAAAAAGACTAGTGTTGCATGCTTCTGTAGACCTCTCTTCACCTCCCAGGGCTCCAGTGTGGCAGCAGGGCCAGGACACAGACCAGATCCCCAGGTGAGCAGTAGGTAGTTCTCTCTTCCCTCGCGCTCCTGGCTTAAGGCAGCTTCTGATTCGGCTCTTCCGTTTCCAACACAGGCACTGAGTTCTTGCAGGTAAGAGTTTGGGAACTGCACAGGTGCAGTGGAAGAGGAAAAGGATTGGGGAAAAGAGAGATGGACACAAACCTCAGCCTCGGGACACAGACCACTGTCCATTGATTCCCAGGAGAGAGGGAGTAGCAGCAAAAAAAGCATTGAACAGCCAGGCTGGAGGAGAGGAGGAGGACGAGCAGCCGAGCAGGGGCAGACCTCCAGCTTGGAAAGTGAGAGAAGGTGGCACTGTCCAAAGGGAGGGTGCCCTCCAGCTTTTCCCCATGGCCTGGGGGTACCCCCAGCCCGATGTGGGCACTCAGCCCCTTGTGCTCTGGGTTGGACGCTGCCGGGGAGCGGGAGGGCACGGGGCAGGTGAGCTGTCAGTGTCCAGTTTGCAGAGGCTCGTGCTCTCAGAGGTATTCTTGTAGAAAGTGCAGCAGCGTGATTTCGTAGTGCTCTCCTGACTCAGGGCACCGAATACTGTGTCTCTCGTTGGGGTAGATCTGTGCCAGGGCAGACATGGGGCATTGGTCATTCAGCAGGGACAGAATTCCCTCCCCTCAGCCCTGCTCCCTCCATCCAGTCTCCATCAGGACAAAGAAGTGCCAGGGAAGGGCTGGAGCACCCCCTCCCTCACTGCAGCCAAGTGGGACACAACAGCTCGTGGAGGAGGAAAGTTCCAGGCCCCAGGGCAGCAGCCCTGCCTGCACATGCCACATCTGCGAGCGTGGAACAGCCACAGTGCCACCTCCCGGCCTCCTCCCGAGTCCAGCGAGTGCTCGCTGTCACCAGATCACAACAGCGTGTGGGGGATCTGCCTCCGTCCCCAGAACACACAGCAGGGAACTTTCTCCAGATTTATGGGACTTTCCCTCCCCACTCCTGTCCCTCCTACCTGCAGCTGGTAAGGTTTCCCAGCCCGGATTAGCTGCGATACCAGGAAGTTGGTGTGAAAAAAGTGCACATTTTCATCCAAAAAGCCATGGAGGATCAACAAACGGTTTGGCCTGGACACGGGGTGAGAGATAAGGAAAGAAACAGGATGAGAAACCAGATGGAAAACACAATGAGGCACCAGATAAAAGCTCTGCAGAGGGTGTGAACAAAGAACTTCCAGCTGGACAAGCCAAACCCAAGCAAGAGCAGTGCCAGGCCGGGGCCATTGGCCTCAAGCCCTCCCTGGCAGAGGGGCTGGGGGTGCTATGGCCCAGCAGCTGCCGAGATAAAGCAGATCAGAACCCCTCCACTCCTCTGGGACTGAGCAGAGGTCCAGGAGCAGGTGTGGGGTGGGTACTCACTCGTTGGGAAGCTTTTCCACGTGCAGTGCCACCGAGCCAGCCTCGTAGCCCTGCTGGTTGTTCTCGGGGACGTCCATGTAGCGCTCGGTGTAGCCGGTGTCGTAGGCCATCCACACGGTGACAGGGGCACCTGCTATAGCAATCTGTCAAACAGAGAGGTGCCACCACACAGCCTCCATTATCGCCTGCTCAACAGCCCAAGTGTTCCCTGCTTTCCTGGAGAGGCAGGAGAAAGGCTCTGGCCTGTTCTGTCACTCAGATCAGGATTCTCCTTCAGCAATCCCACACACAACCCAGATCCCTCCTCCTGCTGTTTCTCTTGTGGTCACAGTGGGAAAAAATTCCTGCACATCAGCACTAAAGGCCTCCCCTCTGCAAGGAGGAGTTGTGAACGATCCAGAAACTGTGCTGGGGACTTGGGATGGGGAATAGCACATCAGCATGTCCTTGTATGGCAGATCAAGCCATGCCAGAGCCATCCCAGCCAGGGATGAGCTGCAGCAGGACACAGGACGGGAGTCAGGAGCTCCAGGCAGGCAGGACAGGGGGACATTTCCACCTGTCCACCACAAACAAGTCAAAATGCCAATTCCAGCTGCCAAGAGGGACAGAAGTGTGAGAGCCAAGTGTCCCAAAGGTGCCAGCCCCACGTGCAGGCTCACCTTGAAGACGTTGGGTTTACAGATGAGCCCCATGAGGGACAGAAAGCCCCCATAGGACCAGCCGTGGATGGCGACCCGGCTCAAGTCGATGAACCCGTATTTTTCTGCTACATAATGTAAACCTTCCACCTGGTCCTCTATCTCCACCTGACCCTAAAAGGCAAAAAGGAGGCTCACGTTAGTGGACTTGATAAATTTAGAAACCTGAGACAGAAACATTCACACAGGAAATGAGCAGCCACCACCCTTAGGAAGGACAAATGATGGGAGATTCCCCAGCACAAGGAGAACGTTACCATTTGGTTTTTCAGGGCCCCTTCAAATTTGAGGCCTCGCTGGCATGATCCCCTTCCATCAATCACCACCACAGCATAGCCCAGGGATGCCAGTGTGTTCAGCCGCAGGTACTTGATGCCTTTGAAAGAGTTGTTCACCAGCTGCACCTGCACAAGGAGGGAGGAAGAGTTTCAGAGCTGAGCTGCTGCCTTCCAGTGCCTTCCTGTGTCAGTGGAGGATCCTGAGCTGGACAGCAGCCACTCATCGAGCTATCAGAGCCATGGAAATCAAACCACATGCTGGAAAAGTCATCTGAGGCTTAAAGCAGAGGTCAAACACAGGGACAAAAAGAGTAGGTTTAGACTAGATAATAGGAGGAAGTCTTTTGCTGTAATGGTGGTGAAGCCCTGGCACAGGGTGCCCAGAGAAGCTGTGGCTGCCCCATCCCCAGATGTGTTCAAGGCCAGGCTGGATCTCTGAACAACCTAGGACAGTGGAAGGTGTCCCTGCCCATGGCAGGGATGGCACTGGATGGGCTTTAAGCTCACTCCAACCCAAACCATTCCATGATTCCATGACAGTGTTCATTGCTACCCACGTGCAAGTCTTGATGCATGACTGACAGAGCTCAGCCCCAGCCCTGACCCCAGCAGTTCCCCTGGGTTTTTACCTGAGGGCCTCCATACACAAAGAGCACTGTGGGATGCTTCTTGCCAGGCTGGACATCGTGGGGTTTGTAGACCATTCCGTAGAGCTCCACGTCCGACTGCGTGCGGAAGTGGAAGATCTCTGGGGGGATGTAGTCTGGGGGACAGCCTGCAGCAGGAGGGTCACACACGGTGCTGAGGGACTGAGCAGGCTCTGCTCCCACCCCCTGAACCAGCTCTGTCCAAAGCTGACCCTGAGCAGAGCTCCTTCAACACCGAACCACACCAAGGCTTAGCAAAGCCCCTCCCTGGGAAGCACAGCCTCCACCTGCCTGCACAGGGAAGGAAAATCTCACTGGCTGGGAATTCTCCAACTGTGCCACAACAGCAGCGTGGGAGAGGGTAACAACAGGCATGGGACAAAGTGTTTGCAGTAGGGGTTCAGGTGCTGCTGTGAGCTGTACCGAAACCTTTAATAACTGCAATGCAGAATGGAGCAGCCACTGTATCCCAGGTACTTGTCCCTTCCCTCTTCAGACAAATCACAAATAATAAAGCACCTTGAGGTGTTCAAGGCCAGGTTGAACAGGGCTTGGAGCAACCTGGACTAGTGGAAGATGTCCCTGTCCATGGCAGGGCATGAGAACAGGATGGACTTTAATGTCCATTCTCACTTAAACCATTCAGTGATTCCACAGTAAAACCACATCCTTGTGTGTGTGTCAACTCTGTACATCCCAGAGCAGGACTTTTGCTCCATGTGTGAAACACATTAAAAGCCCACAGAACATTTCCTGGGCAAGTGAGAAATATCTCCCCCACAAGATAACATGATTCACCTTCCCTCAGACCCCTTCCCTCCCCATCACTCTTGGCTGCTGCTGGGAGAGTTCTCACTGAAAGGCCACATTCTCCAGGACTTACTGGCTGCCTCCATCATGCTGGCCCAAAACTTGGGCTGCTTGTGGAGTGGGTCGTCGTCGGAGCCGCTGAGCTTGTAGATGTGCACACAGGGAGGAGTGCTCACACTGCTGTAGTGGCTGATGAACATGTCAAAGTTCTGCCAGGGAACACAGGAGAGCGAGGGAATGAGGTCCTGCACTGCCCACGACTCGAGCAGCGCTCAGGGCTCTTTACTGGCCACGAGTCGTTGCCATTCCCAGTAAGGATCCCTGTCAGTCAGGAGATGGGAATCCGAGGAACAACAAACCTGGCTCATGGAGCAGCTGTGGGAGAAGCCTGGAGTGGTGAGGCGCATGATCTCCCCGGGAGACTCGTAGCTGACCACGTAGAGGTGGTGCTCCAGCGGGGTGTCCTTCGTGCCTTGGAAATACACCAGCTTGGTGGCCTCATTGACCCAGATCTGTGCCAGGAGAGAGGGCTCAGGGACAGGCAGGGACAAACTCTGCTCCTCTGCCAGCCCAGAACACACACAGACCATGACAGGGCTGCTCAGGGAAGGGAGTTGAGGAGCCAGAGAACACACACAGCCCTTGGGAGAGCTGCAGACAACACAATGCAGTGACAGAGAGCAGTCCCTCAAGCCCTTTTGTTAAAGACTCAAAACATTTGCTTATTAATGGGCATAAAAAGCTGGGCTTTGCTCCCTGCAAGTTAATAGGACGCCATCCTCTTAACAAGGAACATTCTGTGCTTATATGACATCTTACAGAACCATGGAATCATTTAGAAAACGGAAAAACCCCTCCAAGATCAACCATGAACCCAGCAACACTGTGTTCACCACTAACCCACATCCCCATGTGCCACATCAACATCCTTTTTAACACTTCCAGGGGTGGTGGCTCCCCACTGCCCTGGCCAGCCTGTCCCAGTGCCTGATCACCTTTCCAGCGCAGCCATTTCCCCCATGTCCAACCTAAATCTCCCTGGAGCAACGTGTTTGCTTCTGCTCCTGTCCCTTGTTACCTGGGAGAAGAGCCCAACCCTCACCTGGCCACAGCCAGCATGGCTGGATTATAAAGGTACAGCTACCTTTTTTTCCAGCCATCATGGTAATGAATTCCCATTCGTGGGAGGACCAGTCTAACAGCTCTCAGCACCAAACTTTGAGAGACATTAAAATAGGTTTTACTGTCCAGATAAAGCTGTTTCTAAAAACCACCCAGTCAGGCAGGAACAGAGGCGACAGCTTTTAAATCCTGCATTGATCCAGCAACAGTAACTGAACTGTTTTTCCACCTTACAGTTTCCAAATGCTATTTCTGGCTAACCCACAGTTTGAAGACCCCTGTGAACAGCAAAGGGAAAAACATCCAACTCAATTGGCCAGGAAAACCAGGCAGAGCCCTGTGGAGCAACAAATGCATCAAAATAATTGCTGCTAACACAATTTTAGCCGTAACACATGCAGGGAAGAGCTGTGGCCAAAATCAACAGCATGTACAGTGAGAATCCACATGGGGAGGGACAGCAGGTTAATTGCAGATTGAGGAAAAGCAGCAGAAACCAAAAGCTTGGAGCTGTTGGTCTTTTAAAAAGCGAGAAGTGAGAATCCAGATTAATTGGAAATGAACACACAAGGTCTTTATTTTGACAGAATCACCTGGGAGTGTTAAAGATCAGACTCGGAGTTAATTCCTGAAGCAAAAATGAAACTAGGTTTCTACAAGATTAATAAAAATTCATTTCTGGCTGTTCTGCAAGCGACAACAGATACAGCTTCTCCATATTCTAAATTGCTTTATATTCCCCAGCTGCCTTGTTCCTAAAGGCTCTGTTGAGGGATCAGCTGGAGACCAAGAGTTCACTCTGAGTGCCAGGACACATTTCCACGTTGCAAGAACTCATTGGAGTTAAAATGCCTCAGCAAAGGCAGCAATCCCCAGCTTCTCCACAAAATGGTTCTTTGTTGCTCTTAAACCTCAGACTTGTGTCCTTTTTTATGGCCTGACCCACTCCTGGGATTTACCTAAGGAGCAATCCGAAGTCTGATTAAGAAGGCAATCAGATCCATGTGCACTGGCCTACAGCACTTCTGGGGAAAGCAGAGGCAGCAATAAAAACAGCAACAAAATGAAGCTTAAGCAGTTCTTGCAGGTCCCAAGTGTAAGAGAGAACTCAGGCCAGGACTGGGGGCAGACAATGCAGAGCTGAGCACTGCAAGAGAATAAAAATAACTCCTACCTTGGATCCGTGCCTCGCCAGCACCTCCCATTCCCCACCAGTCAGGGCAACCTCCTCCTTGATGGGACATTTGAAATCATCTACAAGAGAGACCACGAGCATAAATTACTGCCCTCCCCAAAGGACAGCACAGGGCAGCAGGAGGGGGAGCTCCCAGGGCTGCAGCCCTTACCCTCACTGTGGACACAGGGCTGCACCCAGTCGTGGCTGCCTGGCTTCAGGATTGCTGTCACCCTGTACAGGTGACAGAACCCCGTTTTGCACTCGTTGGCTCGGATAAAGCAGAGCTCTTCCTCCTCCCCCTCCGGCTGGATGAAAGGATAGAAGATGTCATGAACCTGCCACACAAGATGAGAAACCTGTGAGTGATTTGCTTTATCAAACCCCTGATTCAACATTGAATTTGGGATTGAGTAGCAAAGCTGCCATAGCAAGGACTTGACACCCAATCAACATGAGAATGGTTAACTGAGGGGAGGAAGGGGCAGCCTGTGTTCTCCTCCCAGCCCCGAGCCTCTTACATTTATCCACACATCAGTGGTTTCTTCATAGATCACAAATGGCTGGACATTTTCTGGCACAGTTTTGGCAAATTCAGCACGCTGCTCCTCATTTTCTGGGACTGGAATAAAGAGTGCTGGAGGCAGAAGGACTAGCTGGAGCCTCTGCTGAGGTCTGTCTAGGAACATAGCCCAGGCACTGGGGAAAGAAGTCGGAGGTGAATGTCAGTACCACAGAATAGAGGTCCCTTTCCAACACTCAGAACATGCATCCCTTTCTTCCCCCTGCTGCCAGAAAGGATTTGGGCATCTGAATGCAAAGCTTTTCTCATCACTGCTGCTTTCTAATCCCCTGGAAGCTGTGCCAACACACACGCACTGCCAGACAGCTCTGGTATTTCACAGGGGTATCGCTCAGACGAGATGTCTGACAGATTTGCCAGTGCCTGTTCCAAGGGAGCACTGCTAACACAGCCCTGTCTCCAGAATGGAACTCCTCCTTGGACACCCCTCCATCAGGAAGCACTGTTTGTGCTCCAGCTCTCCTCCAGCTCAAGTGATCACCCTCCAAGAGCTCCGTCTGCAGCCTCCTCCTCGCGCTCTGGCAGGGAGAGGCACAGACCCAACACGAGTGCCAGGGGAAGGAGTTGCTTCAGCCCCAGCCCTGCTCCCCTCCAAGGAGAGTCCCTGGAAGTGGTGCTGCAGTGCAGGCTCTCAGCATGACAGATGGCAAAGCACAGCCACCCCAAGGCCTGTGAGTGCATCCAGGGGAGTTTCATCATGAAAGACAGATTTGAAAAGAGCCAGTTCTCCCCCAGCACTGCAGGATTTCAGGAACTGAGATATTCAGCACATTTAGATAAGCTTTGGTGCAGAACATCACAATCACCTCTGGGATTACCTGCTGGAAAGCTCTCTAAATTTCCTTTCCAGAGCAGAAAATTAATGATGAGTTACAGAATGCCACCTTCAAAGACAGCCAAGTCATCTTAACTTAATCTGCACACACACCAGTTAACAGCCAAGCTAGGGAGGGGGAAAAATGAAAAACTTTAAAATTTCATTCAGATTGGGGTGAATTCTGTAACTCTTCAAGCCAAGACTGTGTATCCCATTTGGAGCAATAGCCAGCCCCAGAGCAATCCTTCCCTCTGGACACACTGCATGAAGGACGTGGCACCACAGACCCTGCCCCTGTCCTGTGATTCAGGCTTTGATGACAAACTGCGCCAACAAACAAAGATAAAACTGCCCACAGAACACCCTCATTTTCAGCAGGAAATGTTTAACACATTATTAACAATGTTTAACACATTGTTTAACACATTTCACCTGTGTTAAACACCTTCAGCTCCAAAGAATTCCCCAGGACTGCCCACTTACTGTATCAAGGTCATTTAACTCTGGTTGTGACAAACACCACAGCTCTGCTTCGTTCCTACTTTTAGGATGTCACAGCACTGAAGAAGCCAAATATTCATGTGCCATTTCTGGCACCCAGGGCTTTAAAACCAGGTCATGAACACAGCAGAAGCATGTCGAGGGTCTGCAACCAGAGGAGCCCTTGGGAAAGTTATTTTGGGAGGAAAATGGACTTACTATTTGCCATCCCGGGTCCATCCAGCACGGGCAATGTACTCCACAGTGGGAAACAAGGCAGCAAAGGGTTGCACCAGCTCTTTGTCCTGAGCACACACAATCTGCAGCAAAACCAAGGCCCAACATCAAATCAGAGCACCAGAGCTCATCACCTTCTCCCAGGGAAGCTCAGGGAGATGGCAGAACAAGGAAGTTTAGCTACTGGCATCAGCAAGGGTCAGGCCAGGAG